>NC_136746.1:26518785-27118785 GCF_936440315.1 Barbus barbus | reverse complement strand
ATCCCAATTCATTCTTGATTGGAAAAGTTCTTGCATGTTAGAGATCTAGAGCGTCTCTCCTCACACATACAGGGTGAAAGCATGTTAAATGGAGATTAACGAAGTACTGCGTTTGATTAAAAGCCAACGCTTTTAATTACTGCACACGACAAATAATCAGCGTGAAGCGGAGATGGACTGAACCCCCCGCTGCTGTAAAACAGCTCATCTCATGTCTGCTAATCTCTCGGGAACGGCACTCCATGTGTCTGGATGAATAATGACCACCATTACAAATCGTTAAACATCTGTTGTTTGGTTTGAAGAATAAAACGGCTGTTAATTAGTGCCATTACGATGCCATAGTATGCAAATAATAGTCATTTGAAACATGACCTAATCGTTTGGCATCACAATTGTTTGATTTCTTGAGTGTATTGGCAAGCAGGAACATGCATATTATCCCTATAAAATATTCCCTTAAAAATCCCATATTATGAGAGGTCCAATTTTTCTTAATATTTGTAAATTAATGCTAAAGTGTGTAATTTTCAAATGTTAAAAGATATTCTCTTGTCTGTCTTAATGTGTAGACGTTCTATGGTGTTATCAAAGCATATGTCAATTTCAAAGGTCCATAAAATATTCTTGATGTATTGAAAATTGTTCAAACTTTGGGTGTTGTTAGAGGCCTAGACTGTATATCATTTGAAATTTTCATATTTAATGCATCCTTAAACATGGCTGAGAAAGCACCCCATGAACTAGGCAGAAGGTGCAATGGGACGTCTCATTCTATATTGTGCCATATGTAAAATTCAATAGTCCATAAAAAAGGTTGGTAAAGTAAAAACAAATGTTTTAAGTTTGGATATTGTTAGTGCATTACACTATTTATAAAGTCTCATTATCAGATCTAATGCAGCCTTGAAAGCAGCAGTGAAACACAGCTACAAATCTGGCAGAAGGTGCAATATGATGGCTCATTCTGTACTGTCTCATAAGATCGATGCATTAAAAAAAAAGTAATAATTGGGATTTCTTAACCATCTGAGCCTGTTTATCACTAATAACTGTCAAATTCCATGCAACATTGAAGATGGCTGAGAAATGTGCAGATGTCTTTTTCTTTTCTATGAAAGTGAAACTGAGTGGGGTGCAAAAATAGACCAACCAAAGAGTTTATTCTCAGAGCTGAATATGTCTATCACAAATACCGCTGTGGTCACATAATGGAGCGCCAGGAATAGTTGTGCCCTATACTCGACATCTGTGCTGAAGTTCAGTGTGCAGGGTGTTATAGTGTAAAAGTGCCAGATATAACTCCAAATATAATTTCACTAACCTCGAGAAAGCCTCATCTAGACCATCCACAAGCTCCTGCAAAAGACACCGCAGAGATTACAGTAAATTCAAATAAGCATCTTCATTTGAAGTCCATAGGGTTCTCAGCATTAACCAATGTGCTTTTAAACTCTTATTTGAAAGTTAAATATTCATATAAAATAATTTAAAAATAAAAAATGTAAAGCATTGCATGTAGACTGAGTTAAATAAACATTGCTGTCATTTTAATCATTAAAATAAAAATAAGACTTGGTTTTCTCCGAATTTCTGACACAAACAGCATTACTGAAATTAAATTTTAATGAACTCTGAGTAGTATTAAGTAATTATTCAGATGAACTGGTGGAGTACGTTGACTTTAGATATTTTGGTACATGTCTAAAGCTTGTCCGTGTGTCTGTCCCTGTGTCTGTCCGTGTGTCTGTCCGTGTGTCTGTCCCTGTGTCTGTCCCAGTGTCTGTCCGTGTCTCTGTCTCTGTCCGTGTCTCTGTCCGTGTCTCTGTCTCTGTCCGTGTCTCTGTCTCTGTCCGTGTCTCTGTCTCTGTCCGTGTCTCTGTCCGTGTCTCTGTCTCTGTCCGTGTCTCTGTCTCTGTCCGTGTCTCTGTCTCTGTCCGTGTCTCTGTCTCTGTCCGTGTCTCTGTCCGTGTCTCTGTCCGTGTCTCTGTCTCTGTCCGTGTCTCTGTCCGTGTCTCTGTCCGTGTCTCTGTCCGTGTCTCTGTCCGTGTCTCTGTCCGTGTCTCTGTCTCTGTCCGTGTCTCTGTCCGTGTCTCTGTCCGTGTCTCTGTCCGTGTCTCTGTCCGTGTCTCTGTCCGTGTCTCTGTCCGTGTCTCTGTCCGTGTCTCTGTCTCTGTCCGGTTCTCTGTCCGTGTCTCTGTCCGTGTCTCTGTCCGTGTCTGTGTCTCTGTCCGTGTCTCTGTCTCTGTCCGTGTCTCTGTCCGTGTCTCTGTCCGTGTCTGTGTCTCTGTCCGTGTCTCTGTCCGTGTCTGTGTCCCTGTCTCTGTCCGTGTCTCTGTCTCTGTCCGTGTCTCTGTCCGTGTCCGTGTCTGTGTCTGTGTCTCTGTCCGTGTCTCTGTCCGTGTCTCTGTCTCTGTCCGTGTCTCTGTCCGTGTCTCTGTCCGTGTCTCTGTCCGTGTCTCTGTCCGTGTCTCTGTCCGTGTCTCTGTCCGTGTCTCTGTCTCTGTCCGGTTCTCTGTCCGTGTCTCTGTCCGTGTCTCTGTCCGTGTCCGTGTCTCTGTCCGTGTCTCTGTCCGTGTCCGTGTCTCTGTCTCTGTCCGTGTCTCTGTCCGTGTCTCTGTCCGTGTCTCTGTCCGTGTCTGTGTCTCTGTCCGTGTCTCTGTCCGTGTCTCTGTCCGTGTCTCTGTCCGTGTCTCTGTCTCTGTCCGTGTCTCTGTCCGTGTCTCTGTCCGTGTCTCTGTCCGTGTCCGTGTCCGTGTCTCTGTCCGTGTCTCTGTCCGTGTCTCTGTCCGTGTCTCTGTCCGTGTCTCTGTCTCTGTCCGTGTCTGTGTCTCTGTCCGTGTCTCTGTCCGTGTCTCTGTCCGTGTCTCTGTCCGTGTCTCTGTCCGTGTCTCTGTCTCTGTCCGTGTCTCTGTCCGTGTCCGTGTCTGTGTCCGTGTCCCTGTCTCTGTCCGTGTCTCTGTCCGTGTCTCTGTCTCTGTCCGTGTCTCTGTCTCTGTCCGTGTCTCTGTCTCTGTCCGTGTCTCTGTCTGTGTCCGTGTCT
Organism: Barbus barbus; assembly: GCF_936440315.1. NCBI lineage: Eukaryota > Metazoa > Chordata > Actinopteri > Cypriniformes > Cyprinidae > Barbus > Barbus barbus. Next base: position 27,115,742 of record NC_136746.1, on the reverse strand, counting down.
CTGTCTCTGTCCGTGTCTCTGTCTCTGTCCGTGTCTCTGTCTCTGTCTCTGTCCGTGTCTCTGTCCGTGTCTCTGTCCGTGTCTCTGTCCGTGTCTCTATCTCTGTCCGTGTCTCTATCTCTGTCCGTGTCTCTATCTCTGTCCGTGTCTCTATCTCTGTCCGTGTCTCTGTCTCTGTCCGTGTCTGTGTCGTGTCATGTGTCTGTCTGTGTGTGTGTGTGTGTGTGTGTGTGTGTGTGTGTTCTTACCCAGACAGTGTTGTTGTTCTCTGTGCTGAGGTTCTGTGCCGGGTGTGTGGTGTCTTTTCCTGAGTGATCTTTTACTCCACATTCAAGGTCCAGTAGATCCCCAGTGGCCACCTCTACAAATTCAAATAAATTAATAAATTAATTAAAAATATATAATGAATGAAATAAACAAATAAAAAAGTAAAATAAGTGAAAAAAACTAAAAACAAAACGAATTCAATTAAATATATAAATAATTAAAATACATTAATAAATAAAGTAATTAAATACATAAGAAATATGTAAGAAAATAAGTAAATCATGCAAAAATTAGAATATTTTTAAATAAATGCAAATCAAGTAAATACGTAAAAATAAATAAGTAATAATAATAATAAAAATAAATAAATGAAACAAGTAAATAAATGCAAAGAAAATAAATAAATAAATAAAAAATAAATAAAATGAATATGTAAAAAACAAATGCAAAAATAAGAATACATAAAAAATAAACAAACACAAACAAATGAATAAATCCATCCACTAACTATATGATCAAAAGCAGGCATCATTTTCTTTATCCAAATTATATTTTCCGTCTTTTGATGTTAAGTGGAAAAAAGGTGTGATTTTATTTGAAAATCCATAAAACAGCTAGTTTTATGCTAGCTAGCAGATTCCCAATTCTGATCGGATGTGCCAAGTTTTAAGCTGTTGACAAATTACTCTGTTTCTTGGAAACCATAACCAGCAGTTAGGCTAATGAACTATATAACATAGCAGATTTATTTATACATTTACTTTGCACTTATTACAGGTTCAAGCCTCCTGGATCAACATGAGGCGATCACAGACACAATGGTTATAATTCATAAATCAACCTTTAAACAGAATATCTCCACACCTGCAGTGATCATACAGATCTGAGCATGTAGGAAATGAATCAACGCTCTTCTCAACATCAAGCCGCGACATGCTCACAGACTTCAAACAAAAGCACCATCACATCTTTCTCTGATCGTGAGCCGTTAAACCTTTCCATCTCTGTCCTGGACTCATATTTCACGAGCGGAGATCAGCCGCTAACAAGACTCATGTTTCTGATGGGATTTAGGAATACACAGAGCTTTATTCATGCACTCACACGTCTGTCTCATGGCACACGGATCACTGGTCCTTAAGGGTTCATTCGTTCACTAAACTCTGCCGTCCAGGATTATTTCTGTAACCTGAGATCCTTTCAGGGTCCTTTGGCACACTTATACAAAAGTAGCATGGTCCAGTGATGGTATCAGATGATAATACCGGGGTTTTTAAGTGGTACTGTAAGGTACTTTGAAGCATACCACGGTATTATCATTACCATTGCTGGATGGGTCAAAGAAGATTAGGGATGCTGTGACCCTGTGCAAACTTGATTAGTGCCTGGAAGCAACAAAGAATCTTAAAACGGACATAATTTGTGTTTTTCGTATTCATCAATACCACTATCAGTTAAAAGTTTGGGTCAGCAAGACTTTTTTTCTCTCTTATGTGCACCAAGGCTGCATTTATTAATTAAAAATGCAGTAAAAATTGTGATATATTATTACAGTTTAAAATAACTGTCTTCTATTTGAATATTTTAAAAATGTAATTTATTCCTGTGATGCAAAGCTGAATTTTCAGCATCATTACTCCAGTCTTCAGCATCACATGATCCTTCAGAAATCATTCTAATATGCTGATCAGCTGCTCAAGAAACATGTATGATTATTATCAATGTTTAAAACTGTTGTGCTCCTTCATATTTTTGTGAAAACCATAATACATATTTTAGGATTAATAGAATGTTCAAAAGAACAGTATTTATTTAAATCGGAATCTTTTGTAACATTATAAATGCTTTCACTGTCACTTTTGATCAATTTAATGCATCTTTGCTGAATAAAAGTATTACTTTCTTTTAAAAAAACTAATAAATCTTACTGTCCCAAACCTATCAAGAATACCCTAGTATTATCATGTCTCCAGCAACTAGTAATTTGTCTATCCACACTGAAACCAAAAATACTGTGACATAACACAACCACATCCAATAAGAACATGCTTGATATTTAATATACACTTGTGTCAAGTGTGCGTGTGTGTGTGTGTGTGTGTGTGTGTGTGTGTGTGTGTGTGGTCCAGGTAAAACCTACTTTGAGGGAACCAAATGTCCACACAAGGATTGTAATAGCTGACATTTTTGACCTTGTGTAAAGATTTTAGGCCCCCGTGAGGAAAGCAGCTCATAAATATATATATTTTTTTTTCCTGAAAATGTAAAAGTGCAGAAAGTCTTCTGTGAGGGTTAGATTTAGGATCGAACATATTGTACAGTATAAAAATCATTATGTCTACAGAAAGTCCTGACAAAGCATGAAAACTTGTGCTCACCTCCTCCTTTGGTGCTGCCCAGACTGGCTGAACTCTCAGACTGAGAGCTGCTGGCCGCCTCGCCATCTGATCCACACTTCACCGGCTTCTCTTTCTCTGAAAACAAAGGTTTAAAAGCAGAAATAAAACGCTTCTATTGTTGTTAGAATGCTTACACTCTACAGTCACTAAAAACACTTCTTTATTTGAGCTGTGAATGAGCAAAATAATCATGATTGCCACTTTAATTATAAAAACTCACAAATCAAATTAATTATATATTTGTTTTTAATGTACTTTTTTAACATTTTAGGTTAAAGTATATATGGAAGTAAATAAATAAATTTATTACAAATTGTTCTATTACTTTTTACTTGACAGTTACACATATATTAAACCAAGAAGAATAAAAATAGAGAAAAAAAAGTCATTTTCATCATCTTTTTGACATCCTTAAATATAATTTTTTCACATCACATCATTTTCATCTTGAAACTTTAATTAATATACTTTTATATATATTCATATTTGTGACCCTGGACCACAAAACCAGTGTCAAGTCGCTGGGGTATAGTTGTAGCAATAACCAAAAATGCATTGTATGGGTCAAAAGTATTGATTTTTATTTTATGCCAAAAATCATTAGGATATTAAGTAAAGATCAAGTTCCATGAAGATATTTTGTACATTTCCTACCATAAATATATTAAAACTTAATTTTTGATTAGTAATATGCATTGCTAAGACAATTTTAAAGGCAATTTTCTCAATATTTAGATTTTTTTGCACCCTCAGATTCCAGATTTTCAAATAGGTGCATCTCAGACAAATATTGTCCGATCCTAACAAACCATACATCAATGGAAAGCTTATTTATTCAGATAAATCTCAATTTCTAAAATGTACACTTATGACTGGTTTAGTGGTCCAGGGTCACATTTATAAATATGCATTCATGAAAGTTATTATAAAGAATGAGGTCAGTGAGTATAAATGTGCACCAGGGCGAGGAGAAACTAGCCTTAAATGTACATTTGAATATTTAACACATGCAGCATAAAACTGTGGCGTGGCCTTGATCTCTGCCTGAATTCATTAAAAAGGAAATGAAACACCCTAAAACATTATCAAAGCCCTGGACTCTCAAACAGCCTCCTTCATGAGGAAGTGTATATGTACTGCCTAGCGCTCTATGACTAAAAAAGGAACTCAGGAGGGTGGTGAAGTGCTCAGATCTGGTTTCTGCAGGATCATAATGGTGTTTCTGGTTCTTCTCTTTGTGGTTACCTCAGTGATAAACCATGCGTTTAAAGAAAAGTTCTCCCAAAAATTATAATTTGATAAATATTTGCTTCTTCATGGGAACAGATTTGGAAATATTGAGCATTACATCACTGTCTCACCAATGGATCCTCTGCAGTGAATGGGTGCCGTCAGAATGCGAGTCCACACTGCTGATAAAAACATCACAATAATCCACAAGTAATTCCCACATGACTCCAGTGCATCAGTTAATGTCTAGTCAAGTGAAAATATGTGTTTGTAAGAAACAGATGCATCAAGACATTTAATTTAAAACTGTCACTTCTGAATAAAATACAAGTCCATAATCCATAATAACGCTTCCTCCAATGAAAAGTCCATCCCATTGTCTCCATATTTGAAAACATACTGGTTTAGAGCTGTTTTTGGATGGTTTTCACTTGTGAACTGAGTTTGATCTGTGCATATTTCTCTCCTCCTGATTAAGGCGAGATGGGTTTTGTCAATGGAAGAAGCATTATGATGGATAAAGGACTTGATTTGAAGTTAAAACGCCTTTATGATGAATTTGTTTCTTACAAACATGTAGCTTTTCACTTCACAAAACATTAATTGATGCACTGGAATTGTGTGGATTACTGTGATGTTTTTATCAGCCGTCTCATTCTGACGGCACCCATTCACTGCAGAGGATCTGTTTGTGAGCAAGTGATGTAATTCTAAATTTCTCCAAATCCGTTCCCATGAAGAAGAACTCATTTTGGCTTGACTGAGGCTGAGGCTGAGTATATTTTCAGCAAGTGTTCATTCTTGGGTGAACTATTTCTTTATTTCACAATGGAAATATAACTATATGTCATTTGTTTATATCTTTGACCTCGAAAAGGCTGATTCTGCCAGATGATCGGTTCCTGCAGCAAACTGCCAGGTGCAGAGAGATGAAACGAGTAAATCTCTACAGGCCTCAGGACACACTCACACACAGGCATGTTCAAACATGCAGTAAATAGTCTGCCAAATGACTGTAAATATAAATGTACATATATATTCTGCTGATCTGAACGACTGGAGCTGCTCTACTTTCCCTGCACTAAAATCTCTTTCTTGTCCTCCATCCCTGCATGAAATAAAGAAAATATGCAGTCCCTTAAAACTCACTGGTTACAAGACAATGCCTTTTTTAACTCATAAATAATACACATAATACACACGGTGACAGGGTTGGGGAAAAATATATATTTTTTTATATATATATATATATATATATACACATACACATACAGTACACATACACACATACAGAACTAATAAAAAAAAATAAAAAATCAATAGAGTAAGTTTGAGGCGGAGCTACTAGTTTATACAACCAATAGCAGATGGAAGAAGCATTTAGGAGAAACCTGTTTGAAAACAGTCATTATTTCTGGACTTGTGTTTGGTGTTGTTTGTGATGTGGAAATTATATACTCCCGCTTTAAGTAGGACACATGTGAATTTGTGCTTCACAGTCTATAACAAAGACAGCAAGAATCAGAAAGAAAGATAAATAAGAGATACCTTCTTTAGCAGCCTGCCAAAACTCAAACGCCACACGGAAAGCCTGAGCCACCGTTAATGTCACCGCCTGAGCCTGAGACAGATGGGGAAAAGGGAAGAGAGGTGTCAACGCCACATTTCTTGTCATGGATAGAAAGAGTGCATTGGTTTCTGTCTCTCTCAGAGGAAGTGTGGTCTTAACGTATAACGCTATTAATAGACTGAAGGAAAGACAGGGAGTGTCTCACATGAACACACACTCACCACTTTCCTCTTGGTGCAGAGGTACGCGTGACACTCCAGCGTTTCGTTGCGCTGACTCTGAGCGATGTAGGCAAACACTTTATCATGCATCTTATCAGCCGTGCAGTATGATATCCTACAAACAACATATGAGCAAAGTCAATATAAAGACAACCCATGTAAAAGTACAGGAAATAGTTCCTGTATAATATACTTTCTTAGACTACCATTCAAACGTTTTGGAGTCAGAAATTAATACTTTGTGGAATAAAAGATGCATTTAACTGATAAAAACCATTGATAGTGCTACAAAAGGCTATATTTCACATAAATGCTGCTTTTTGGGACTTTATATTCATCCAAGTATCTTGGAGAAAAAAATATACCAATATGAAGCACCACAACTGTTTTCAACATTACTAATAATCAGAAATGTTTCTTGAACAGTAAATGATTTCTGAAGGATCATGTGACACTGAAGACTGGAGTAATGATGCTGAAAATGTAGCTTTGATCACAGGAATAAATTACATTTCAAAATATTAATTTTAAATATAGAAAAGAATATATAAAAAAAACAGAATATTAAAATAGAAAAGATTAAATTGTAATAGTATTTCACAATATTTCTTTACCATATTTCAAATAAATGCAGCCTTGGTGAGCAATCAAAACATTTAAAAAATCTTTACAAAATTTAAAAAAATGCCATCCCAAAACTTTCTGAACTTTTGAACCTTTTTAGGATACATAAGTTGTTTCAAATATTTGAGACCACCAGTGAAGATGCAATTTTTCATTACAAATGTTATTAGCATAATGAGTTCAAAGCTTTCATTGTTTTCCAACAGCAGCACATGATCAAAACCTGCTGATTATGTTCTCCACCATGATCTGAGATGTTTCAAAGAGCAGCTTGAGCTTCATCAGAAGCATGAGCTGCAAGTCAAATAGTTCACATGATCAATAACTCATATGTGACCCTGGACCACAAAACGGGTGGTCCAGGGTCAATTTTCCGAAATTGAGATTTATACAGCACCTGAAAGCTGGATAAATAGGCTTTCCATTGATGTATGGTTTGTTATGATAGTATAATATTTGGCTGAGATACAACTATTTGAAAATCTGGAATCTGAGGGTGCAAAAAAATCTAAATATTGAGGAAATCACCTTTAAAGTTGTTCAAATAAAGTTCTTAGCAATGCATATTACTAATTAAAAATTAAGTTTTGATATATTTATAGTAGGAAATTTACTAAATATCTTCATGGAACATGACCTTTACTTAATGATTTTTGGCATAAAATAAAAATCAATAATTTTGACCCATACAATGTATTTTTGGTTATTGCTACAAATATACCCCAGCGACTTAAGACTGGTTTTGTGCTCCAGGGTCACATATTACCTTTCATTTGGTCAGTGATCTAAATCCTAAAACGTTCTGTTTCTCCTCCAGTTTAAATGAAGCTAGGGGGAAATCATTCCAGATGGTCTCAGATTGGTCTCTATCCAGCAAAACACACCCACTGCCCATTATCCACCACTAAATCACTTGCACAGACACTTGTATATAGCAGACCATCACGTCACCTCCTCTGAGATTTAAAAACGTGTACGAGCAGTGCTGAGCTCTCCATGTTCAATTCTCCATCAGCGCTTTGACAGAAAGCTGGCCCACCAAACCATAACACACACCCACGGGATAGTTGGTCTGTGACTGCATCGTCTCTGGTTTCCTGTTGACATCTCTTTGTAATGTGCAGTAAACTCATGAACTCCCCCAGTGCTGATTTCTCCCCTCGGCCCTGAGTGACAGCTGGCTCAGCCTGTCAGAGGGTGGCCCCACAGCAGCGGGGGCGGGACTAATGATGGACGACCGCCATCTGCCCTGTTTCACATTTAAAAATACTATACTTACAGACACTTACAAAACCTTTCTCTGTCTCACATACACTTCTGCCTGACTAGGACCAGAGCAGTTTATCCTTTAAATAAATAAAGAAATACACAAACAAACAAACACATACATAAACACACACACATAAATATGTGTGTGTGTGCGTTTTTGTGACAAATGAGGACATAAATTTGTATAATGACACAGGTATTACAAGGTGAAGGTGACTTTTCAGGACATTAACCCATGTCCCCACTTTTCAAAACGCTTATAAATCATACAGAGTGAGTTTTTTGGGCAAAGTTGAAATGCACAGTTTCCTGTGAGGGCTAAGTTTAGGTGTAGGGTAGGTGTAGGGCAATAGCACATACAGTTTGTACAGTATAAAAACCATTACACCTATGGGATGTCCCCACTTTTCACAAAAACAAACGTGTGTGTGTGTGTGTGTTTGTGTGTGTGTGTGTGTGTGTGTGTGTGTGTGTGAGAGTGAGTGAGTGTGTGTGTGTGTGTGTGTGCGTGCGTGTGTGTGCACGTAAGTGCATTACTGGTGAAAAGTTTGGAATAATTAAGAATACACTTAATTGAATGAAATACAGTAAAACTGTAATACTGTGAGATATTGCTGCAATTTAAAATAACTTTTTAAAATGTAATTTATTTCTGAGATGCAAAACTGAATTTTAGTATACTTATTTGGTGTGCAAGAAACATTTATTCTACAATGTTCTACAATGTTATCAATGTAGAAAACTGAACATGTGTGTATATATATATAACAATAATTAAATATACTAATATATATATATATATATATATATATATATATATATATATATATATATATATATATATATATATATATATATATATATATCAGGGGCGTTTCCTCAGTGTCTCCTCAAAAAATTGGATGAGAAAATAATCAATATTACAAACATAAATTGCAAATATTACTAAATATGGAATTAAAATTATGAAAGTCACTCGTTTTTTTTATAAAGTAACGCGACAGCCGCAGGTAAAGTTACAGCGGAGGCTTGCCTCCCTTCGGTCCATAGACTTAAAATAGAGACCCTAAAGCGTGCGGTGACTTTTCTGGAGGCTCATTGAAATGAATGGGGGAAAGTCACGTGAGAGGAGGCAATGCCTCAGTCACGCTATAATTGGATATGATTGGTTCCTGCGATAAACCCCGCCTCTTGTTTTCGTGCGAGCTCTCGCCTGAATGAAGAAAATTATGGCGTTTTTGACTAATTATAAAGTAAGTAAACAACTCTCCAGCTTAGATACCACTGCTTTGTCACGTCAAAATAAAACTTGAAATGGTCTGAAAACGTGATGACTCAGTTTTGAGTGAGCATTCAGTGTGATGAAATGAAAGATATATCTACGTGTCTGTGGCAGTGTTTACGTTGCTTTTATGACGATGACCCAAAAATAAGTTGACTATTAAAAAGAACAGCTGAACATCAGTTCACAAATAAAAATATTGGTAACATTTTACAATAAGGTGTCATTTAATATAACATGAACAATGAACATTTATGACAGTATTTAGCCTATTAATCTTTGTTTACATTAGTTAAAACAAATACAGTTCATTATTAGTTCATGTTAGTTCACAATGCATAAACTAATGATAACAAACACAACTTTTGATTTTAATAATGCATTAGTAAATGTTGAAATTCATATTAATTAAGATTAATAAATGCTGTAGAAGTAGGCTATTGTTTATTCTTAGTTTATGTTAACTAAAGTAGTTAACTAATGTTAACTAATGAAACCTTATTGTTTCCAGAATATTGTTCAAAATTGTTACAGCCTTTAGTTATTATTCTGGAATAAATCTAAAAATGCATAAAAACACTATGAAATGTATAATTAGTATTAAAATGTTTAAATCAAATAAAAATAATATTAATAAAATACAAAATAATTATATTTATTCTCTTTTTTATGTAATATTTATTTACCCAGAAAAATGTGACAACGTTAAGTGTAACAGGGACACACACACACACACATATATATATATATATATATATATATATATATATATATATATATATATATATATATATATATATATATATATATATATATATACTGTATATAAAACTGCACAATTGGGCTATTTTGAAAATACAGTCGCGGGAAAAATTACAGAGCTGCGGGTTGAATTTTTTTGGGCTACTTTTATAATACCGCGGCCGCCCAAAGTGTATGTGTACACATGTGATTGCAAAAGGAAGTTATTACAAACACTTAATGGTGGTTTGAAGTGAGTTCTGAGTAAAACTATTACTACTAGTGTACTATTAATCTCATGAATTGTCTTATGTAGCATGATGCTAATGTTAGCTCTAATGCACCAGAACAGGTCCAATTCTTCTTCATATTGCATTTTATCATAATACTTCATGTAAGATCACAAGAAAATGTTTTGTTGTATTTATTTAGAAATACTTTTGATAGTTGTTGGATAAAAGCGAGGGATTGAAGCGATGTGGCTTGGTAAACGTTTTATTGCCAGTATAAAGGCTGTTAATGGCTGAAAAAAATAAAATAAATAAGAATAATAAGGATTATGTCTCATACTTTGCGGAGATGTGAAAGGTTCTGTTTTCTTAAACTAGTTTGTTATGCATTCCTTTATTTCAACACATTTACAGGTAAATCCTAGTATTTTAAATTTGCGATTATTAAATCCATTTTTTTATCGATTGACAGCACCAATATATATATACACGTGTGTACTGTGTATATTTATTATGCACATATAAAGATACACACATACAGCATATATTTTGAAAATTTGTACATGTATTTTCGTGTATATATTTATATTCATATAAATTATATCATATATAAATATATTTCATATATAAACATAATATCTTTTTCTTAAAAATATGCATGAATGTGTGTGTGTATTTATATATACATAATATATATACACAGAACACACACATATTATGTAAACAAAAACTTTTATTTTGGATGCGATTAATCGTTTGACAGCACTAATATATATCTATATCTATATCTATATATAGAGGAGCCTCTTAAAGAAGAAGTTACAGGTCTGTGAGAGCCAGAAATCTTGCTTGTTTGTAGGTGACCAAGTACTTATTTTACAGAGGAATTTACCAATTAATTCATTAAAAATCCTACAATGTGATTTCCTGGATTCTTTCCCCCCATTCTGTCTCTCATAGTTGAAGTGTACCTATGATGAACATTACAGGCCTCTCTCATCTTTTTAAGTGGGAGAACTTGCACAATTGGTGGCTGACTAAATACTGTTTTGCCCAGCTGTATATACAGTATATATATACACACACACACACTTATGTTAAATAATTTTCATGAAAATTAGCCACATGATTGGAGTATCGCTGGTGTAATTGGAGTGGAGAGACCAGCTGGGCGACACCTCTCTCATGTTTATTCATCACACACACCACAGTCGCCATCTGAGCGCACTGAGCACGTGCGAGCTTCCAATAATAGCTGTGGTCCCAGGTGAGGGTCAGAGAGTGTCTGTCTGAGCCTCAGAGACACTAAAACAGATCGATAGAGATCCTGACACAAACATCTCTCTCTCTCTCTGTCTGTATGAAAACACAGCAATCTTGAGGTCGCACCGCCCTAAATGATGGATGGCAGGATTTCAGCGAGCAACAACAAATCCTTTCTTTTTTATTTCAAGAGAAATGGGGTGAACCATATAATATAATATATGCAATTCTTTGAACATCATAAATATCACAATGATTTTGATAATTTAAAAACCTTTTATATACAGATAGAGAGAGAGAGATAGAGAGAGAGAGAGAGAGAGAGAGACGAATCCGGTCTGTGGCCTTCCGACCGATAGCCACCAGAGGTCGCCTCTCCATCATATTGACTCTCACACCACACCACAGTTGCACTTCACCCACGAACTACAATTCCCATCATCCATTGCACTGATGACACATACAGCTGATTGCACTAATCACGCTCACACCTGAGAACTATCACACAATCACACACTCTACTTAAACCATGGACTTCCTCTTCCTCTCTGCTGAGTATTGTCCTGCGTTTTCTGTTAACCTTTCTGTGTGCATGTCTAGCTCTGAGTCTGGTGCTGCGTATAACACTCTCCTAGTGTTAGCTGCCCTACCGAGCCATTCTGTGTTTTGTAAGTTTAATTTGTTTTGTTTATAGTCTCGTTTTCTGCCCATGTTTCCTGGATTAACCCTTTGCCTTGCCCTTTGGACTCTGTTTGTACCTCTCTTGGACTACTGCTCGTGTACCTGGATTATCTCTCTGCCTTGCCCTATTGGATATTGCTCGCCCTTTTGCGATCAGGTTCCACTGTTGCCGCCATTTTGTGAGCGCACTCTGGCCAATGTTCTTCTGAACAGCTGCTGGATCCTTGTGTGGCCGAGTATTCTGTAATGTGGTGAACAAGACGTGAGACGTGCGGATCCATGTGCAAGCTTTTATTAATAAACAGGCAGCGTCAAACAACGGCAAACAGGTATGGTACGGGCAAGACAAGAGTAATCCTAGAGCAAGCGTGGGTCGACGATCGATATCCAATAGGGCAAGGCAGAGAGATAATCCAGGTACACGAGCAGAAAACAGGAAGCGAGACTATAAACAAAACAAATTAAACTTACAAAACACAGAATGGCTCGGTAGGGCAGCTAACACTAGGAGAGTGTTATACGCAGCACCAGACTCAGAGCTAGACATGCACACAGAAAGGTTAACAGAAAACGCAGGACAATACTCAGCAGAGAGGAAGAGGAAGTCGAGTGTGTGATTGTGTGATAGTTCTCAAGTGTGAGCGTGATTAGTGCAATCAGCTGTATATGTGTCGTCAGTGCAATGGATGATGGGAATGGTAGTTTGTGGGTGAAGTGCAACTGTGGTGTGGTGTGAGAGTCAATATGATGGAGAGGCGACCTCTGGTGGCTATCGGTCGGAAAGCCACAGACCGTATTCGTGACAGAGAGATAGATAGAGATCGATATACCGTATACATACACACACACGTATATACTTATATATATATATATATATATATATATATATATATATATATATAGACACGGCAACATAACAAACGGCCGCAGGTGACTCACCTGTATATGGACACATTCTCTATTAGCTGGTTTGATACACTGTCGTAGAGAATAATCCCTCGAGGAGAAACCTTCAGCGTCACCTTCTGAAGCTTCTTCCCACCAGCTTTAGCCTGCGAGAGAGAGACAGAAAACACAGCTTTATCAAACAGCTTCAAATGATTTTCCATTTTCCATCAGATTTTGGAGGCCTTTAGAAATGAGATTTTAGTTTTTTCAGCATCTTGGACAATGAGCATATTATTGTTATTGTTTACTAAATATATTTTAAAAGCTTTCTTTAAAATAAGGCTATATAAAATATAAAAATCTGATTGTAAAGAAAAATTAGTTGTTGCCTGAAATAAAATATGCTTAAGTAATAAAATTACTAAAATGAATAAAATAATAATAATAATAATAATAATAAAAGCAAAATAGAAATAATAATAATAATAAAAAGACAGCATTAAAAAATTACTAAAACTTTAATTAAAATGAAAACTGAAAATGTGTAAATAAAATTTATATAAAAAAATATATAAATACTATAATAATATACAAGTAATACTAAAATAATTAAGATCTATAAATAAGATAAGTTAATTAACAAATTAACTCTTCATTCATATATTATACATACGTACGTGTGTGTGAGTGTGTGTGTGTGTGTGTGTGTGTGTTTATGTGGTTTATGAGGACACAAATTTATATAATGACATGGGTATGACAGAGGTATTACAATATGAAGGTGGTTTATGAGGACACTGCCTATGTCCCCGTAATTCAAAAGGCTTAAAAAAAAAACATACTAAATGGTGTTTTTTTTTTTTTTTTTTATCAAAAAATGCACAAAGTCTCCTGTGAGGGCTAAGTTTAGGTGTAGGGTTGGTGTAGGGCAATAGCACACACAGTTTGTTCAGTATAAAAACCATTACGCCTATGGAGAGTCCCTAAAGCTATGCTTTATTTTCACCTAATATTTTAAGTGAATTCAGAAGGTCATACCCTGATAATTACTGAAGAACACGGCATCATTAATCCTTCACAATTTGGCTGCTAGAAAGCTTCGCTGTTGACAATCAAACAGCTGCTAAGCTAAAGGTAGCACTGTCATTTGTTTTTTTTATACATCATCTTCAGCAAGTCAAACAATCAATCACATTTATAGTCAAAAGTGATCAAGTAGGAAGATTCCACATCTGAGTGCACTGACTCACACACAGGCTTGCGCAGTCCATTCAGTATGCAACTGATTTTTACTGCTGAATCGCAACAATGTGAAGTGTTTAATAACCTCCAAACAACATTATGGCATAACAGGATCTAGCCTGTTGAAACACACAAAACCACACCCAAAAATCCCCTGAGACACACACACACACACACTCCCATTAGTACCACTTACAAAGCATAAGAGACACAATAGAGCTGTGTATGTTACTTAAAAGGCATCAAATGCTACACTTTTCTTGCGTTTTTCCCTTACACTCTTTACAATAAAGGTTTGTTTTATTGGCATTGATGGTTCCATGAAGAACCCATAAAATCAATGGAACCTTTCAATTGCACAAAAGGGTTTTAACAGTGGAAAAAGGTTCTTTAGAGGATTAAAAAGTTCTTCACACTAAGAAAAACAGTTCTTTTAAAGGAAAAACTGTTCATTGAAAGGAAACTCAAATGGCTCTTCTATGGCTCTTTGTCTGGTTAAGATGACAAACAGAAACTCCAGGATTATCCTACTTGAGGACAATAACGCATATTTTAAGCCTCAGAAGAAAGCAGAATGACTACACTTAAAAAGTGCACATGACCTTTGCCCTGTCATTCATTTCAGTCTTTCATTGGCTGGTGATGTATGTTTGTCTTACTGTAGCAACGATTCTCTTGACAGCGGCGGCTGAGAGCTCTTCTCCTTTGGGTTCCTCCACCAGCGTCATGCCCAGATACTTCAGCTGAAAGACCATCCCCTCCACCAGCGTCTCCCGTGTGTCTGTCCAGTTCTCTGGCAGCTCTGCACAAAGACACACACGGGATTACTATGTAGGCATGATGCAAACATTGCCAAAACCATGGCAATACATGCTGCTCATGCAAATAGGTGAATCTCATGAAAACATGTTCGTGTCACATTTCACTCCTAAATGAAAAATAATCAGGCAGGTTTATTTGTTCAAATAATGACTGTGTGTACGCTTGGTGTGTTTCTGTGCTGTTTTGTAGTGATCAGGAGTGTATATATGTATATATACAGTGCCCTCCATAAGTATTGGAACAGTAAAGACAAAATTGCTCTGTTGGCTGTGGAGTCAAGACATTTGCAAATATGATTAAAAGTTGAATATGAGACAAAACTACAGAATGTCACATTTTATTATTAGCCATATCAACACATACATGTTTTACCAAATAAAAAGAACAGCACTTTTAGAGTTCATCCCACTCATTGATGTGAGCATAAGTATTGGGACAGTTGAACATAAGGCAGATATAAAAGATTAAAAGCTATTATTTAGTTGCAGATCCCTTATGCAAAAACGACAGTAAAAGAATCAAATTTCCAAGCAAATAATCAAAATAATGTCAAATGGCAAGTAAACGGGGCAGAAGAGAACATATTGTAAGATTTAGCTCAATACTGTTATTCACAATAATCAGACTACTGGTGTATATGTGACTGAACACACACATAAACCCCCACACTGGCCTGATCTCAGATACAGCAATGAATAAATGTGTGTTTAACCCCACATCAGCGCTGACCTGTGACCGAGGTCAAGGGCAGGGGTCAAGGACGCACATCTAATAGACAGGTATCTGCTTCTCTCTGTAGCAACTCCATTATACAGTATTACAACCTTGCTTACTCCATCTCAGCATGACAGAGAGCCAGCCAAAACAAAAGAAAGGAGAAAATCAAGAAAGAAAGAAAGATAGCAGGAAACTGATCAAATAAAATCAATGAAAGAACTTAAAATGAAGAAAAAAGCTAAGAAAAAATTTAACAACCAACAAAATCAAACCAAAAGTAGAACAGAAGAAAAACAATAAATTAAAGAAATAAGCAAACAAATAAAGAAAAAACAAAATATAACAGTTTGCATGAAAACTTTCTGTTTTTGTAAAAGCAAGAAACAAAAACAAAATCAATGAAGAATAATGAAAGAATTAAAAAAAAAAAATCTAACTAAAACAAAAATTTAAAACAAAAGAAAAAAAATGGCAAACAGACTAACAAAGTCATGAAACAAAGAGCAAATAAAAAAATAAATAAAACAATAAACCAAACCAACAAAAACAAACAAAAGGTAGGACAAAAAATAAACAAATCAAGCAAATCAAAGAAAGTCATGACCTCAGTCTGCATGAAAAGATTTCTGTGAAAAAACAAAGACAGAAAGAAACTGAAACAATAAAACAATGAACAATGAAAGAACAATAAAACAATGAAATAAAAACAAAATGAACAATCAGAACAAAGGAGAAAGAAACAGAGTAAATGAAACAAACAAAAGGAAGAACAAAAGAAACAAACAAATGAACTAAAACAGTAAACAAACAGAAAAGAAAGCAATAATGTGACTGTGATGTGTTAATTCAATTCTGTGTAAAAATGCTTGTGAACTAAATCAACTTCATAATTCAGAGTCCATCGATGTAAATGATTGCATTGTGACCATGTTAGTCAAGGGTTTAAGTGTGCATGAAATGACAATGGATATTGATTACTGCTGATTTCATGAATGATTCATGTGTCTTTAGCTGACAGGTGGTCTCTGAAACCCCCGTCAGAGATCAAATGACAGCATCACCTGCCTACCAGAGTTCATTTTACTCCCCAAGACCTTCATAATCGCTCTTCCCCACTGTGGCAGATCAGTGATGTGAAATATATTCACATCAAAACAGCACAGTTAGAAGGTCTCATCAGAGCGCTGGTGTTCATGGGCTTAACTGGGGTTTGTAATGGAGCAAATGAAAACGACGCCCCTGATGAAGCTCATTAAGAGTGTTTGTGTAAGTATCCGTCTCCATCACAGACACAGACTGACACGCTCATTGTGTGACAGACGCTTACTTTAACCCTCAATTAACCTTCATTATTTAAAATAATTGAAGGACATTCATTCTGTTGATGGTATTGCATGCCTCGCTGAAAACTGAATGGGTTAATTTCAGTCTGTTCACTGACACTGAAGTATTCTGTACACAAAAATGGCATGAGATGGCTGAAATTACCAGTAACAATCTGACTGGCTGACATATAATATCTGATATAGTTTTTAAAATCAGTCCGCCTCCAAACAAAGCTGTTTTTACAGATAAGTAAAAGTGACTTGGCTTGACTGGACTAAGCGAGACCTAATTTGCTCCTGTCTCAAATGCTGCCCACTCAACCCTTGCGGTACTCCTCTGTGTCGACTTGTTGGCATAAGCAAGTGGAGACCGATGGCACAACAGCCAGAAACTTATGAAAGCACACATTTAAGACAGATTTTAAGTCTAACTGGATAGCTGAATCTCACACAGTGCAGAGTCACACACACAGTGAATAGTGATCCATCAGCCCTGTGTGTAAGAATTGTGCCTTGTAGCATGCTGGGATGCCTGCTGGAGGACATAGGCGTGTTGTGATTGGTGAGGGTTGTCCTGCTCCACTGAACTTCAAAGAGTGGGAGGAAACAGAGCATATCTCACACAGAAACACAGACACACCCAGCAATGCCAGAGACGACAAACCGCGCGTGTGTGTGTGTGTGAGAAAGTCACAGAGCTGCTGGGGGTCATTAACACAGACCAGAGACACAAACATACACCAATCCCACTGACTGGATCCACACACATGCCGCAGCCTGTTGGAAAAATTCATATCAATTAGGGATGCGTGGTATACCGGTGCTGTAAAAATACCAGTATATATTATTTTTCAAACGTTATGATATCATAAATTTGCTCAGTTCGGCATTTCATACGCTGCTGTTTGCGAAATGCACCTATAGGTTGCAGTGCTTCCCAAATTGCTGCGCAACTGGTAAATATGACAACAGAACAACGCAATGGATCAAACAGTTGAAACACTATCAACACGCCTGAAATTAATAAGAGAACAGTAGAAGTGAAATATGGCATTACTTTGCATACAAAACAGATGGCAAAGGTGAATGAACTGACCTTACTGAACCAGATGCAAGCGTTTTTGCACTGAAAAGATAAGATTTTAATATATTTTCATTGCATTACGTTAATATAATATATATACTAAATCATCACAATTAAAAGAACCAAAGACTTAAACTACTTCAGTCTGTGTGCATTGAATTTATTTAATACACGAGTTTCACAATTTGAGTTGAATTACTGAAATAAATGAACTTTTCCACGACATTCTAATTTATTGAGATGCACCTATATATATATATATATATATAGAGAGAGAGAGAGAGAGAATCTTGACGGGTGGAGTAGAGAGGAAACAGAAGTAAGAATAAAGGAATCAAAGCTGCCATGTTTACGGCTCCACTCATGAACACCCTTCAAAGGGAATATCAAGATCCACTGTACATTTGTGTTTGGATGCATCTGTGCTAGTAACTGACTAATATTTCATAAAGCATCATCTCAAATATTCCCTCATACCCAACACAATCATTAATGCACAGTGGTCGGATGAACCGCAAACACATCACAGGAATGAGAGAGAAATGCATCACATGAACACTACAGCAGGGGTATCTTGGGTAATATTTATAATGATTTAAACAGCACTTTTCATTTGGCCTTTTAAGTTTCCTAAAGAGTGTGTTATTAGTCGGGTTTCGCATTCCACCAATAGCAAAAACATTATTAGATGTCATATATTTTTCAGAAACCATTTAATTTTTTGGATTTGGCTAAAACCGTTCAGTGAAATAATTTTTTTATAAACGTATAATTATAGAACTTAAATAAATAAACAGATACTATTTAATTGTAATATTAAATAAATAAGTGTTTTTAATATTTAAAAAAAATACTATGTACTTTTTAAAAATAAATTAAAATATACTTTGTAATTTTTACATTTTTTTTTATTTTTATAAATAAAAATATATTGCCCCTCGTTTTGGTGTAATTAGCTATTTCTTCAGTTTAGTGAACTACTACTTTCAAACGAGTAGCTTGACTGTAGTTTACTGTAAATTACGCAGTTTGTAGCCTGCAATGCTACGGTTTCGAAGAAGAGCTCTGAAACAGCTGAAGAGCAAGCATGTCAGATGCAGTTACTGTATCTGTGCAGGGTGTAAATACCGCTGGAAATGTGGGTCAGTACTAGATAACATCTACACAAGAATTTCACTCCCATCCTCAAACCAGCAGCTGAGGTTAGACACTGAAACCTGTTACGTTATCAGCCGCTCATCATCACAAAATAAACCAAGACCTCTGCACAAAACAGGTCCCTTTATTCTAGAATTAATTATATACTATTAGTTTTGAATTATATTACATTTAATTTCTAAAACAAGTATTTTCTGTAAGTACATATAAAAGTTTGAAATAAATACTATTTTTAATGTTTCTGAAAGAAGACAAATATACAGTAATATTATGAATAGAATTGCCATTTAAAATATATAATATCAAATTGAACAGTTTTCTATTTGAATATATTTTAAAATGTCATTTATTCCTGTGATCAAAGCTGATTTGCTGCTCAAGAAATATTTCTGATTATTATCAGTTTCGAGTTGATTATTAACAGTTGATATTTTTATGGAAATCTCGAAAGAATCTGTATTATTAAAAAAAAATTAAAGAATTATTTTTATTAATAATTATTATTTCATATTATTTTAACATTTTGGCCACCAGCATAGTTTTTATTAAATTATAATTTTTTTGTTTAGTAGTTTTTATTTTATTTTATCTTAGTTAAGGTTTATTTTATTTCAACTAATGATTGTGTTTTTTATGGTTTATTTTTGTTAATAATAACCCTGCTTCAAAGGACTTGAGCAAACATCATCATAATTATCTTTAAAAAGGAAAAACACTGGATATACTAGTTAAAATATTCCCAATATGTTGGAATATAATTCAATTCTAGAAAACCTGAGAAAGATTTTTTTCTATTTTTTGCCATTAGTACTATCAGGATTTACTAAAGATGCATAGTGACGAATTAGCGCTGAAACGGCGTGGGCAGTTATTTTTGCGCCTGACCTTACTGAATATGCTTTTGTAAGAGTTTCCCTTTCAGACGCAAAATTTATGGGAGAAGAATATTAAAATGAATCACGCAACACAATTTACTAACGTTTGCGCTCCTCAAAATACTGGTATTTGCGCCATTATTTAACGCCCCCAAAAAAGCACATCTCAAAGTCTTAAAGCTCTTGATATATTGCGCTAGTCTTTATGGAAATGACCTGGCTGCATCTGTGTTCTTTAATGTGTGCATTGTTAGTAAATCACCCTCAGAAAGTCCCCTCCCATCAGCACTTTTATGGAATTGCGCTCTAACACTAATTTGCCCAGTTTAGTAAATCTAGCCCTTAGCAGGAAGATTTAGGAACAGATATCTCAGATTTCGGTAGGATGAGACGCAAACTTTAGAATTTGAGATGCTACATAGTCTTCACCATCCAAATGAAAGCCAGGATGCGATCGATGTGGACGAACGGCTGCCTGGTTGGCACACCTTCCGGAAGTGTCCTAACATTTCTAATTACTGCCTCCCAATTTATCAGTCATTGTCAGGGATCTCAGGAAGGCCATTAAACTCCGATCCAGTTGGCAGCTATCTCTGGTGTTAATGTAGTGCTACCAAATAATCAATACGATATGACTGCATCTCTTACACTCTTGGCACGAAGAGTGCTGTTGCTTAACTGGAAGTCAAGAGAAGAAGAAAACACCCACTTTTTCTGCTTCGTCTGAATCTGTCAGTTATATCATTATGTGCCAAAACCAAATACAGAAGGTTTAAAAAAAATCCCATCTGAAATATGTCTGTACTAGTCCGTTTCGGTTTGTTTTATAGCTGGCAGAATGAAGCCACTCGTCAGCATGTGCAGGTGAATCACGAGCGAGTCCACGTTCAGCAGGAACTAGCTGATGAAACCAGCAGAAAGCCCAGCGATCAGAGGCTTTTCCCCCAGGTGTCAGTCACAGAGACCCTGGAGAAACCCTGGAGCTATTCCACATCTCTCTAGGAAAACTCCTCGTGTCCCGTTTACTAGATTGGATTCGGGCCTCTAAATGAGGGGTTTGCTGGAGATGTTGTTAGCCGGAGCGTCTAGGCTCAGTCGGGACACCCAATAGACAATTCAAATCAAGTTGCACAGAGAACGCAATGTCTGATTCGTGAACAAATTGTTCAGGGCTGCATTTCCCAAAAGCATTTTAAGACTAGATTTTAGCAGCGTAAGTTTAGTATTATTTTATATAGTATTTATTATTTATTATATAGTATTATTTTATAGTATTGATTATTCAAGTTTTGGTCATTTTTGGGGGTTTTATTACATTTTAATTTAGCTTTATTTCTATTTAGTACTATATTATTTTAGTACTATACAGACGTGGTCAGAATTGTTGGCACCCTTGGTAAATATGATCAAAGAAGGCTCTGAAAATTAATCTGCATTGTTAATCCTTTTGCTCTTTTATTTAAAAAATTCACAAAAATCTAACCTTTCATTGGATAATAAGAATTTAAAATGGGGGGAAATATCATTATGAAATAAATGTTTTTCTCTAATACTCATTGGCCACAATTAAAAGCACCCTTTTATTCAATACTTTTTGAAACCTCCATTTGCCAGTTTATCAGCTCTAAATTTTCTCCTATAATGCCTGATGAGGTTAGAGAACACCTGACAAGAGATCAGAGACCATTCCTTCATCCAGAATCTCTCCAGACCCTTTAGATTCACAGCTTCTTCTCTTCAGTTCACCTCACTCATTTTCTACAGGGTTCAGGTCAGAGGACTGGAATGGCCAGCAGAAGCTTGGTTTTGTGCTCAGTGACCCATTTTTGTGTTGTTTTTGAGGTTTGTGTTTGGATTATTGTACGGTTGAAGGATCCAAACATGGCCCATTATAAGATTTCTAACAGAGTCAGTCACTTATTGATTTTTTATCTGTTGGTATTTGATAGAATCCATGATGCCATGTGTCTAAACAAGATGTCCAGGACCTCCTGCAGAAATATAGGCCCACAACATCACAAATACAGCAGTATATTTCATTGGACACATGGGGTACTTTTTATCCCTGTGTTCACCAAACCCATCTTGAGTGTTTGCTGCTAAAAAGCTCATTTTGTAGTTTCATCTGACCATAGAAGCCAGTCCCATTTGAAGTTCCAGTTGTGTCTGATAACTCAATATGCTGGAGTCTGTTTTTGGATGAACTTGGAGAATTTTTCTTGAAACCTTCCCAAGCAACATGTGGTGATGTAGATGCTGTTTGACAATTTTTTTTAAGCTTTTCTGACCCCGAGACTCAACTATTTTCTGCAATTCTCCAGCTGTGGTCCTTGGAGAGTCTTTAGCCACTCAAACTCTCCTTCTCTCACCGTGCATTAGGACGATATAGACACACATCCTCTTCCAGGCAGTTTCCTAACATTTTCTGTTGATTGGAAATTCTTAATTATTGCCCTGATGGTGGCAATGGGAATTTTCACCGCTCTAGCTCTTTTCTTAAAGCCACTTCACTAATTTGTGAAGCTCAATTATCTTTTGCTGCACATCAGAAATATAGTCTTTGGTTTTGCTCATTGTGATGGATGATTAAGGGAATTTGGGCTCATTTTTGGGATAATTTCATGTTCATAATTCCCCTGGAGTGCTCAAAATTGTGAATATGAATGGGAATATAAATATAAAAGCGTCTGCCAAATGACTAAATGAATATACTTCAGAGATATTTTACTCATAAGAATTTCTAGAGGTACCAATAATTGTGTCCAACGTGTATTTGAGAAATTTATTTCATAATGAGATTTTCCCCCATTTTCAATTGTTTTAGTTCAATGAAAGGTTAGATTTTTGTGATTTTTTTAAATAAAAGACCAAAAGGATTAATAATGCAGGTTTATTTTCAGAGCCTTCTATGATCACATTTACCAAGGGTGCCAATAATTCTGACCATGTCTGCATTAGTATATTAGTACTTCAGGCTAAACCTTATTGTATTTCAGATACATTCAATAAAAAAATCTAATATTTATATTATCTTTCAGCTTTATTTTAATTAAACAAAAATAATTTTTAATAATTTTGGTTAATTTCAGTCCATTCCTCACACTTTTACGGTATCCTCAATTCTGTGTTTTAAATTTAGAATTTTTATGGATCCTTTTTTTATGGATAATTTTAAGAGTTTAATTAAATTTGAATTAAAAAATAACACTTTATTATTTTTAATTGTTTGTCATTATATTTTATGCATTTATTATCATTATTATTACTTTGAGAAATACATTCTACTGTACAATAGTAATATATTTCTGTCAAAATTCAAACTTTATTTTGACGGGTTGTTGTGAAGACCTTTGTTTTTCTGTATTATTTTGGTCAGAAGAAGGCATATTAGAAGGAAAAGCCTTTATCTACAATGCCTTAAAATGCACCCTACATAGGCAGCTCACTAGGTTTTGAAATAAAGCCATTATGTTCTCCGCTTCCACACTCCATACATTCAATTCCGATCCAATTTCCTGGATCTCATTTCCAGGGTCAGGTTGTTTCTCGAATGCACAGACGAGTCATTTCATTCAAGGCAGATGTTTACATAAAGCTCTGAGTCAGTTTCCTGTGAGGGTCTCAGATGACACTGTAATCATGTTCCCTACGGCCATAAAGCGCCACCAGCAGCTTCTTGAGGATACGGCCTCAATGTCAGTCACAGAGCTGCTGAATCAACATCCTGACTGTCTGAGGTTCGCTCTGATTACAGCTCTCGCTGCGTGAGCTCTGGTTTTCCAAATGCAGATCCGCCGTCTCCTGAACAACAGCTGAAACTAGCACTTAGATGGAGACACACTCCAGACTGTAAAAAAAGAGTTATACGCCCTCAAGGATTGAAAATTCAACAGTTATTATATTTACAATGTGACACAGTGCAAAAATTACACGCTTCTACACAAATCTGACTACTAAAATACTAAAGATGATTTTTCAAAGTTGGAAATAAAACTAAGATTACTGGAGTACATAATACTATTTCAGTCTTTTTTTTTTTTTTTTTTTTTAGTTTAGGCATGCTTTAAGCAAGTAAAGGAATATTTTGGGGTTCAATATAAAGTCAATATGCTCAATCTGCAGCATAATGTTCATTACCATGGTCAATTATTTTGATTCATTGCTCATATAACATTATAGTTCTCGGTCAGCATCATCCACTTATTAGGCAAGTAAGCATCAAAGAGTTCCTAAAATGTAATTAGAATTTTGTGATGATTTTGAGAACAAATGATGTGTGGTACTATGGCAACTGCTAGAGAATAGAGTTATTGTCTATGAGTCCACCTAAAACAATCTCCCATTCACTGTACACCAACACAAAGGATGTTCAACTCAACACACACACACACACACACACTCCCTCACTCACCATACCATGTCAAACACAATGCTGCTGTTCATCGAAACAGCTGACAAACAATACAACCAAAAAGCTACAATCTTAACCCAGCAGAATCAGAAGATTAACCCTTCAAATCACCAACAGCAGTTAGAGTGTCCTGCTTTCACAAAACCTGTCAAGAAAATGTCCAGGTCATATTTCAAAGAAAGAAAGACAGAAAGAAAGAAAATGAGCATGGACCATTTAGATTTTTAATGTGACATTTATTGTGACAAATAAGCACATTTCCTATTCAAATGCAGATTTATTTAAAAGCATATTAAATGCATACAAATATTAATATTATTATTATTATTATAAAAAATTACATTCCATTTAGTTAAAACCAAGTATATTTTAGGGCCTTTAATATTTTTTATTATTATTATTGTAAATAATATATAATAATATAATATTTATAAATCAAAAATGATAAAATCTGATTTAGTGCAGATTAAGTATTTTTTAGAACCATTAATATATTTCTTATTATTGTGACATTATTTCTCTATTCAAATGCAAATTTATTTTTAACCATATTAACTATATATAAAACATTAATAATATAAAATAATAATATTATTTAAATAATATTTATACATCAAAAGAAATGAATAAAATATTAGTGCAAATTACATATTTTAAGATATGTATTAATTATTTATTTATTTATTAAGTATTAAGATTATTATTATTATTAAATTATTTTCACGAAAATTAAGTAAATTATTTTATTGAAATGCTGATTTTATTTTATTTTTTTACAAATCATAAGCCTGCAAAGCCTGTATTAAGATCTGTTAAAAGATGGACTAATGAAACAGAGCGGGACTTACAAGTCTGTTTCTCTCTCACTGATTGGTCTGTTTTTGAAGCCGCTGCCATCGATCTGGACGAGCTCACAGAGACTGTAACATCTTATATCAGTTTCTGTGAGGACATGTGCATACCTACCAGGACTCATCTAATCTACAACAATGACAAACCATGGTTCACTGCCAAACTCAGACAGCTCCGTCAGGCCAAAGAAGATGCTTACAGAAAGGGGGATAAAGTCTTGTATAAACAGGCCAAATACACACTGGAAAAGGAGATCAGAGTGGCAAAGAGGAATTATTCTGACAAGCTCAGGAACAAATTATCTTCCAATGATCCTGCTTCGGTGTGGAAAGGCATGAAGGATATCACCAGTTACAAGTCACCATCCCCCAGCACTCTGGAGAATCAACACCTGGCAGACGACTTAAATGAGTTCTTTTGTCGTTTTGAACCATCACCCCACACCCGCCCAGAACACCTCTCCACACAACCATTAACACCTCCAGCAACCCTCCTCTCCCCCACACCTACAATTCAAATAAGCGAAGATGATGTGTGCCAGGTCTTCAGAAAGAACAAGAGAAGGAAGGCACCTGGCCCAGACGGTGTGACACCAGCCTGTCTGAAATCCTGTGCTGACCAGCTGGCCCCCATCTTCACACAGATCTTCAACAGATCACTGGAGCTGTGTGAAGTCCCCTCATGCTTCAAACGCTCCACCATCATCCCCGTCCCAAAGAAACACAAAATTCTTGGATCCCTTGGATCTCCGGGCCCAGGGCTCGGTCTGCCCTGGTGTGGTCGGCTGCCGGCGGAGCCTGCGGGCTTGCCGCCACGGCACCCTGGGGTGTCTACACTGTGGCTGTCGGATGTCCCACCTTCGGGCTCTCCTCTGCCCTTTTCTGGGTGGGGGCCGCAGTTGTCCCTGCGGTGGTTCCCCTGGGGGTCCCGTGCCCTGGGGGGCCTCCGGATGTTTGGGGCCTGGGTCTCTTCCATGCCTGCTTCATGCCTTGCGGGATGGGGCTGTTGTTCCCCACACACACACTATTAAACATTTACATGGAGGAACCTTATGAACACAAGCGCGCTCACACACACAGGTGTACACTCAAGCATTCACATTGGTGTAAAAACGGGTGCTCACAGACACACATTGTTCTGATCTGCTGTTGCTTCAAAACTTATTTTGTAATATTAGTTATGCGTGTTGCTCAATAACATTTAACATTTAGAATTTATTGTGATTCATACAGATGTTGGTTGTTGCTGCAGTTTCTCTGATGTTGTGTCTTCTGTTGTGTCTTCTGTTGTTTTCTCTTTTTGTCAGCAGGTATCGAAGCAAATTGTCTGTTTTTTTTTTTGTTTTGTTTTTTTCCTCTCTCTCTCTATCCCCCATTCTCTTTTTTTTTCCTCTCTCTCTCTCCCCCTTCTCTGTTGACTTTATCCACAATTTTTTTTTTTTTTTTTTTTTTTTTTATTATTATTATTTTTATTATTATCATTATAATTATAATTATTATTTTTTTATTATTATTATTATTATTATTATTATTATTATTTTTTTTTTTTTTTTTTTTTTCTCTCTCTTGTTTTCTCTGTCCCCTGGTCTTGTCGGTCATAGTATGGTTAAATAAAAGGGTATATAAAATTTAATTAATTAATTAATAAAAAAAGAATTATGTTGGAAAAAAAAAAAAAAAAAAGGCTGTGAATGATGATAGCATAACTACACATACGTACTGTCATGTGTTATCTGTGTTACTGACAGGCCAAAAAAAAAAAAAAAAAAAAACAAAAAAAAAAAAAAAAAAAAAAAAAAAAGAAACACAAAATTACTGGACTTAATGACTACAGACCTGTGGCCCTAACGTCTGTAGCCATGAAATCATTTGAAAGACTGGTTTTGGCTCATCTGAAGGACATCACTGGACCCTTACTGGACCCCTTGCAGTTTGCCTACAGAGCAAATAGGTCTGTGGATGATGCAGTCAACATGGGACTGCACTTCATCCTGCAGCATCTGGACAGACCAGGGACAGACCTGAGGATCCTGTTCGTGGACTTCAGCTCCTCTTTTAACGCCATCATCACGGACACCCTTCAGAATAGACTAACCCAGCTCTCTGAAGTGGGATATTCACATAGACTCCATTGTCAGAAAGGCCCAGCAGAGGTTGTACTTTCTTCGCCAGCTGAGGAAGTTCAACCTGCCACAGGAGCTGCTGAAACAGTTCTACTCCGCCATCATTGAATCCATCCTCTGCACTTCAATAACTGTCTGGTTCAGCTCAGCTACCAAATCTGACCTCAGAAGACAACAGAGGGTAGTCCGGACTGCTGAGCGAATCATTGGTACAACCCTCCCCACTCTCCAAGAACTGTACTCATCCAGAGTGAGCAAAAGGGCTGGTAAAATCACTCTGGACCCCTCACATCCAGCACACTCCCTCTTTGAACTGTTACCGTCTGGTCGACTCTACAGAGCTCTGAGCACCAGAACGACCAGACACAGGAACAGTTTCTTCCCTCAGGCAATCCATATCATGAACACTCAACAATAAACGTGGAACACACAACTATATCACACTATCCATTCATCACACTCACTTATTTTATTTTTATTTTCTCATTTCTAATTTGCACATACTTGACCTGTACATATATAGTTGTCTATATTATATATTGTGTTTTTGCTGCTTCGTACATTGCCTTTTGGATATTTGTTATTATTCGTTTATTACCTGTGTCCTGTCCTGTTGCTGTCTTTCTGTTACACTGTGGAGCTTCTGTCACTACAACAAATTCCTTGTATGTGTAAACATACTTGGCCAATAAAGCTCATTCTGATCCTGATTCTTCTAATTACACATCATAAATAATAAACTTTATTGTTTTACAGTAAATAGAATCACTATCCAGAATTACTTTTTTTTTTTTTTTTTACAAAGTACAAATATTTAGATACATTATGGCAATAAAAATGAGGAAACATGCTTAATTGTCAAAAAAAAAAAGTAAGTGTCCAATGAAAAAGCCTCACTTAATTTATTTATTCTTTTGATTTGAGGCTGGACATTTTCTCGACGAGTGCCACCGTCTCTCACAGACTGATGTGTAGGTGCTCACATTAGTGCTGATCACTGCTGACTCAGTCCAGACCAGTCAACATCACACGACCACAGAACCCATCACATGACATGACCACTGCATTTATCAGCAGAAACAGCAATGAGAGATTTCTGTGGTAATCCACAACTAAACATGTTAACAAAAAACACACAGACTTGTGGATTCTACAGTATCATCACATGACCTCATGCAAGGTTGTTATTGTTAAAATACATTTCTCTGTATAGAAAATGAATGAGACTGTAGCGTTACGCTCTAAGAAACACAGAGGCTACTGAGACAGATCTGTGTGAACTCAAGTAGCACAGATCATGCCGTCTGGGACGGGAGAGAGATGGGAATGGCACAATAGGAGGCGTTGTTCAGCCAGGAGATAAAACAAGAGATGACAGAGCTGGAGGAGGAGGAGAAGAGAGACCTCAGCCTGACACACACACACACCCAAATGTGTGTTTATGTTAAAGAACTTTCTTTGCGTCCATATTAATAATGACTTTGAGTATGTATATGCAAATTATATTTTAAAAGGTAATTGTGATGTGGATGAAGCCAAGAGGATCAGCGGAGACGAGGTGTGTGTGTGTCGTGAGACCCCATAAATACCATCAAGCTTTAAAAAGATTTGAAGGGCTTGGCATTGCTGTTTTTAGCCTCAGGTTACACACACATATCTACAGGATTGTGAAAGACCAGCTGCGTCTTCATTTTATGAACTACACATTAAGAGATGCTGAAAAATCCTTAGTCATGCAGAGAACTGAACAATATATATAAAACAATTCTATCACAGTATTTTTCAGCCTTTTGACAATATTTTCAGTATTTATTTCACTGTAAAAAAAAAATTGTTTCAAAAAGTTTTCAATTTAAAATAATTTGTTACCTCGCTGACTTAAAATTTTTAGTTTAGTCAACTTGAAATTTTAAGTTACTCAATGTTAATTTAAAGGACAACTGGAATATTTTAGTTGACTAAACCAAACATTTTAAGGCAGCGGGGTAACAAATTATTTTAAGTTGAAACAACTATTTTTTTTTACAGTGTTGCTCTGAAAAGGTAATTATTTTCTATCATTTTGACCAAATACAAAATACATATAATGAAATGCATGTTGTCTACACTGTTTTATTAGTATGAACACTATGAAGAATTATATTTAAATAATTTTCATTCATATGCACACAACATATTGATACATTAAACGGTAATATTTTTGCAAAATTGTATATACTGTTTAGACGTTTGGGGTCTGTGAGATTTTTCATGTACCTGAAAGAAGTCTCTATATGCTCACCAAGGCTGCATTTATTTGATTAAAAAAATTAATAAATAAATAAATAAATGATATAGAGTCAAGACATTTGCAAACATGATTAAAAGATGAATATGATACAAAACTACAGAATGTCACATTTTATTATTAGCCATATCAACACATACATGTTTTACCAAATAAAAAGAACAGCACTTTTAGAGTTCATCCCACTCATTGATGTGAGCCTAAGTATTGGGACAGTTGAACATAAGGCAGATATAAAAGATTAAAAGCTATTATTTAGTTCACAGCAGTGAGTCTGTGACCCATAGACATCACCAGACTCTTGCTCTCATCCTTTGAAATACTTTTCCCAGCCTTTAATGAAGCCAATCGTTGCTTGTTTTGTGGAGTTTCTGCCTTTACTCTCCTCTCCAGCTGGTGAAATTCATGTTCAATCGGATTTAAATCTGGAGATTGACTTGGGAAATCTAAAACTTTCCATTTCTTTGCCCTTATAAATTAATTGACTGAACTGGCAGGGTGTTTTGGGTCATTGTCCTGATGCAATATGAAGCACTTCCCAATGAATCTGGTGGCATTTTCTTGAATATTGGTAGATTGGCAAGATGGTTTTGTACCCTTCCAAATTCATTCTGCTACTGTCATCATATATTAAGTCATCAGTAAAGTTGAGAGGGCCTGTTCCAGAGACAGCCATGCATGCCCATGCCATGACACCACCTCCACCATGCTTTACAGATGAGGCTGTATGCTTGGGATCATTGCAGTTCCCTTTTTTCTCCACATTTTTGCTTTGCCATCACTTAGATAAAGGTTCATCTTTGTCTCATCGGCCCATAAACACAGTTCAAAAACTCTTCTGGCTCACCTTTGTGCTTTTTTGCAAACTCTACTCTTGCCTTTCTATTTTTGGTGCTGGTCAGAGGTTTGCATCTTGCTGTGTAGCATCTGTAATTCTGTGTCAAAGTCTCCTGAGGACAGTAGATTGTCAGAGCATCACCCCAGCTTTCTGGAAGCTGTTGGGGATTTTACAGACATGTTTTTTAGGGTTCATTTTCACAGCTTTTATGATTTGTCTGTCATCAACTACTGTTGTTTTCTCAGCCGATCAGGTCGTTGTTGGTTGCTGGTGTCGCTGGTGGTTTCCAAACTCTTGATTTCTCCATGCCCTTTGTTTTTGCTAGAGCTCTAACTGACTTCCTCTTTTCTTTTAGCATCCAAATTGCTTGCTTTTCTCTCAAAGTCGGCTCCCTCATCTTCATCCTGGTTTGTGTGTGTCATCATCCAATGCAATTACTGTTCCAATACTTTAGGAGGGCACTGTGTATATATATTGTGGAAATCGGGATATATAATTTTTTCAGGATTCAAAAGAATAGGATTAATTAGAAAAAAATCTTTTTAACATTATAAATATCTTTACTGTCACTTTTGATCAATTTATTAATGCATCCTTGCTGAATAAAAGTATTAATTTCTCAAAAAATATATAAAGCTTACTGAGCCCAAACGGTAGCCTATTCTTTATATATTTTAACTAAATCCTCAGAAAAATGCAACAAGTGCTATTAAAGACTTTGTGTGTTGCTGCAAATGAATCACTGAATCAGAATTAATTCACTGAAACGGACAATTTGAACAGATTCACGGAAATGATCAAAACTTAGGCTATATGAGTCACGAGACAAAGAAATGGTCATGAAACTGGTCTAATGACCCAACTTAACGACCCAATTAAAAGCACATTAAAATCAGGATATTCACAACATCGCCACCAAAATAATCACAAATACATAATCAATGCTCAATACATCACCCAGACATAAACACAGTCCTCTCATAACATCACTTAATCACAAGAAGTTTAAATGTCCATCAATTTCAAACTGCTTCCTTACAAAATCACTTTCTTAATCTCTTACTGACCCCGATCTGCTTCCAATCTCCGGCCACACAAGCGTGAATATGAGTGAGTGAGTGTATGTGTGTGTGTGTGTGTGTGTTGAGATACTGAGGATGTCTGAGATGGTAAATCTTGTAAAAAAGAGCTCTGATGGACGCAGTCTCCATTACACACTGACAGCGGCGCTCAGATCTTCTGCATGACTTTAGACACATTTCACTGTTGCACATCCCAGCGGGAGCTCCAAACCCTCACCGCTTGGAAAGATGGGAATTACAGAGCCAATATTTTCGCTCTGAGTCAACATAATCAGAATTACTCAGGAAGGGAGTTCAGGTGTTTAAAAGCCGTTGAGTTTCCGGTTAACATCAAACCAAAATGTTGTAATATTCAGATATGTATCAGGAAGAGATTTCCGGTTGTCTGTTTCATTTAATATTCCACAGTTTTAATATTAGACATCCAAAAATTTTGCAGCCAATATAAACTACTCATAGTATAGTACTCATTTTAAATACTCCAAAACATTAACATCATTATGTAAAAATATTTAGTATTTACACAAGTGCTGTTCTACAGTAAAGAGCAATTAATATGCAATCAGAATGTGAATGAAAATGTGCTGCTTGGTTGTCAACATTAATACATAAACTAATACAAAAAATGTTAAATGGTCCTTCAAATAGGCCTTGCTTACTTTCCAATGTCTTAAATGATTCTGTTGATTTTGGGGTGAAATATGAGCCATATTAGAATCAATCTAAGTAATTACTTTTATTATGACCATTTTAAAGTGAATTGACAACTTATGGGCTTCTTCAGAAATATAAAAAGTATCATGAATGAACTAGAATCAAAATAATCATTCAATTCCTTGCCATTTTCATTCCTGCTTACAACCAGCCTTTCACAGCTGAAAAAGTGGATGGGAATTAATGCACCTTATTTACTCAAAGATACTGCAAGTTAGCTGTACTGGAACTTCCACTGAACTCAGTCTGGCTTGTCACGAGAGCATAATGACTGGGTTTCATATGGCCCTTTCGAGTTCATGTGCTGACGTTCACAAGAGGACATTCTTCCATTCAAATCTGCTGTCTTGAGATGATCAGACTGAAGGGGATCAGGCGCACAGACAGCTCTGTGGGAAGATGGTTAACAGCACCGGAAATGACAGAGCTTTTCATTCACCCAACGATAAGCTTGCACAAGATTACTGAAGCCAACTGCCACTAGCCTGCTGAGACCCTGTCCACAGACAAGAATGCATCACAGCCATCAAGAACTACTAAATCTGGCCTTCCTAGCATCATGCTTTATTTGACGTGACACTTCCAGCAGGCAAAGTCAGAAGCTCTGCTCAAATGACTATAATAATGCAACGTAAATAATTGTTTTGACTCACTATTGTCTCTGATTTCTAAAAGCGTCACTGGATTTATTCCACTTGTCAAAATAAGCAGCTTTCATTAAAGCGATAGTTCAGCCACAAATGAAATTCTGTCATTTACTCAACCTCATGCCATTTCAAACAAAAAAAATAACAGAAACACCGACATTCACAGATAAAAGAAACTTGTTTCATCTGTTACTTAACTTTTTAATAAACAGCTTGTCATTGCAAAATGAGAAATGTGTAGTTTAACAAACAGACACACACAGCCCAAAACAAAGGTCGCAAAACTACTTTGCATAAACTATTGACATTGAAACAATAAATGAATGCATAAAATTGTTAAATTGATTGAAACTCTTAATAAAATAAATCAGTATCACTTAAGTGACACTTGATATGATAATGCATGTTACGTTTTAATGGTTTAATAAAAAAAACATTTTAATAAAATAAATCAATTCTGCATATCACGTAATCCACATTCAAAACTTGCATACCCATAAATATTAATGACTATCAAGTGCCAAAATTAATTATAAATTATGATTTTAAAAGCTTTAATCAAATCAGTTCTGCATAATATCATTTAATAATCATTTTAATCATTTAAAAAAAAAATATTATTCCATAACCATTTACATTAATGTCTATTAAGCTCCAAATTTCAAAATTAAATTATTTAATAACTTAATGTATAATAGAACAGTGCATATCATTTTTTATTTTTAGTTCTACATATCACTTAATCCACACTTAAGCATAAAATAATTGTCAACAATCAACAATATTGTATATTTTTGGTGACCAATAAAAACAATTGATACTCCAAACCCATAAATATTCATATTAATTATCAAGATCCGAAATTAATTAAATTACTTAGTGTATATAACAACTCATATTATGTTTTAATTTTTTTTAAGCCTTAAAATAAATAAATTCTACACCCACACTTAAACCTAAAAAAAAATATTTTCTATGATCATATTGCAAAAAAGCTGTTGATATTCGATACCCATAAATATTATGTGTATGTGACAAAATGTCTATCAAGCTCCATAAAAATCATCACTAAAGTAGTCCTGTATCAAAGTGATATCACAAAAATATTGATGTTCAAAAAATACTACATTTATTAGACTCATAATCAGAACAAATGTATATATAGTTAATTAGCTTAGCTGTAGGCTGTTTTTTTTACATTGGGTTTGAATAGGACTCATCTAATAAAAACTCAGAATCAGAACATTTAGTTTCAAAAAAGATATATTCTAGAACTTTTG
This sequence comes from Barbus barbus, assembly GCF_936440315.1. Taxonomy (NCBI): domain Eukaryota; kingdom Metazoa; phylum Chordata; class Actinopteri; order Cypriniformes; family Cyprinidae; genus Barbus; species Barbus barbus. The sequence continues at coordinate 27,081,621 of NC_136746.1, read as the reverse complement.
ATTAGAAATCCTAAATTCAAGCTCCAGGTGCCATATAATCTCATGATAGAGTACTAATCTACAGTCCACTGCTGCTATCTAGAAATGCATCATGATTGTGTGCGTTTGGGGTAAGACTGACTGTGGCTTTCAGGTGTCATGCTGTGAATCTGCTGTGGTGAGACACATTTCCTGTTAAAACAAGCTCACAAATAACAGCTACTGTCTGCTGCACTATTACTGCAGAGACTCTCACAGCTGATACGACTAAATGTCCTCAGAGCAGGTGAGCTGTAATTATGTGTACAGAAAAATGTGTCAGTCTTGTGCAGGATGAGGACACGGACCATTAGTAACAAACCCTGACCCAGTCCACCAAAGTCACCATGGATACCAAAATAAAATCAGTCTCAGGTATGATGCTGCGTTCAGTTCATGTTGGAACGATCACGAGATAAGCACACAAAAAAACACCACAATGATGAAAATAATGTTTTTTTTTCTAGGACTGGACATATTTTATATGACTATATGATTATATTACTTCTATATCTTGCTTTTATATTTACTTTATATTAAATGTTGATATTAAATGTATTTTACAATCATTTTTAGATTTTGTACAACGTGTGTGTGTGTGTGTGTGTGTGTGTGTGTGTGTGTGTTAATGAGGTATAGATAAATGATTCATTATACAATTACTGTAAATTATTATTATTTTAATTGCTTAATTATAAATACATATGCCTTAATAATTTATTTTTAAGTATTTTAAATAATTTATAATTTCATATTTATATATATATATATATATATATATATATATATATACACACACACACACACACACACATATTAATTAAGTATAGATAAATTATAAAATTATTGTAAATTATTATTATTTTAATTGATTAATCATAAATAAATATAGTATTAGTGTTATATATAAAAATGGTTCATATTAAATATTTTATTTAATTTATACTATTATTCATAATTTATACTATATATTATACATATTTATTATTGACTAATTAGAAATAAATTATAACACACACACACATACATATATGTTCATGCTGTAATCATTTATTATTAAATATTTTAAATATTGTATAATTTAATATTTATATTATATATACTACATTATTATTCAGCATATTTTATAACTAATATTTGTAAATATATATCATGTATTATATATCACCAATATATCATGCATGCTAAAACCCAAACATGACAGTGTGGTGACATCAGTCTGACAGCTAAGCGTGTTTGTGGAGGGGTTCCCCATAAAAGCTAACAAAAGGGTCACCAGGCAGTTAAGCTTGTTTTTGTGAAGCGCCACCGTGCAGCAGATGGACTGAACTCTGCTGTCTGTGGATCATCTGAGATCAAAGACGCCACTGGATCCAGGGGAACACGAGCAGCTGAGACCAGCAGTGCACGTACTCAGAGATTTAAAGAAATACTTCACCCAAAAGACAAAAAGCTCTGCATTGACTCATCCTTGTATTGTTCTGAACCGCAGAATATCTTAAAATGTCTTTAAACATATTGGCTGGCCTCATTGATATAATGAAAGTGAATTGGGACTAGGGCTTTCAGGCTTCAAAAAGAAGCATTATAAAATGTGCATACATAATTTATAATATCATATCACATCTTCAAGCCATAGAAAATCTGTCTGTGAGGAACAGGCCCAAATTTGAGTCTTTATTCACTTTATAAAACCGGATTTTGATGCCACTCTCCTGTCCAAACATGATTTTTTCAAAGGATCTTGACTTAAATTTCTTTGCTTCTCGAAAAATATCTTTAGACGGTTTCAGGAGACTTGCAATATAGTGTGTAATTAGTATGGACTACGTTTATATTGAGTTTTTTTCATTTTGGAGCTTGACAGCTCCAGCCCCCATTCAACTTTCATTAACTATCAAAAACAGCGGCTAACATTCTTCACCTTTTAGGTTCCTCAGGAAAAAAGTGAGTCATACAGGTTTGGAATAATTCCTTTGAGGGTGTGTTTTATTGAAGCCGTGACAACATTGCAATGAAATGGTCAAAGGAACCACAGAAAAATAGAGAATACCAGAGACTGGCATCTTTTCTTCACAGTCTTTCTTGCTTTTTTCCCCAAATAAAGCAGGACCATGTACACCTAAAAAGCACTGCCTAGCAACACTGGGTTGCCAGGATCAGCCCTATTCTACAGCCATGCTCTCCACAGCAAGACAAAACACCAGAAGCGGTTCATATACATCTGATTCATATTGAACCGGTCGAGCTGTGTGTTTTTGATTCGCTTAAAAGAGTCGGTTCATAAGAATCATTTGTTCGGAAATCGTGCGACAGTGATCTCGATGTATGTTTACAACATCCCAGAAAATAATCGACTCATAAGAATCATTTGGGTTTCGCACGACATTGATCTCGCAGAATGTGTTCGACTGCCCCCCAAAAAAGAACCGCTTTTGATTCACTCTAAGGAACCGGTTCAGAAGAATCGTTCGTTCGGGAATCGAACTAGCACTGATCGCGCTGTAGATTCAGTGCAGGACAGGCTGTCAAAACCCGAACCCCAGGAAATCATTCGCTTTTGTTATTTAAAACCAGAATCAGAGAAGGGTTCTCGGTTCTCAACCCTTTTTTGGAAACAAATCAATACAATGGCTACACAAAGCAGCCACGACAATACGCGCAATTTCCTGAAAACTGCTTTTAAATTGCACTAACATATAGTTGACTAACAAACAGCGGAGAACTTGAACAGTTTAATGGTAAATGCGAGTAAATTCCTGCTTTAACACACAAGTTGCAAGCAACTTTGACTCTGAACTTCATAACAGATCAACAGATATAAACAAGACCTATAACGACCGGTTCCAAGCAAATTAATGCAGACTGACAGCTGTAAAACTCACTTTTATGTTTTCCAGAGGTCCACGACTGTTTGGCCAGACTGGGACTGCGAATGATCGCGCGCCCGGCGGATTTGAGCGCGTCCATGATGAATACAGTTTATTGTGACAATTAATAATCCTGAGAGCGATCCTCCTCTGCCTGATCGAGCCCAATCCTCTCCCCGCAGGAAAACTTTTCTGACAGCCTGTGGTTTTCTTCCTTTTCCGCGGATGATCCCGGGTGGATGCAAGAACATGCTCGCCACGGCGGGCGGGGCTTAGTATGTAAATTAACCGGATAATGTTCCGTCGTGACGCTGCCGTGAGTGGGCGGGGTTCGATTATGTAAATTATTCATATAATATTCAGTGGGCGGGGCTTCGCGTGAGAATATAAACAGAATGCCGTGTGATTAAAACAAACAATACTTAATATTATTGGATAAACATTTATTTTATAGTATTCGGACGCTTTAAACCACGCATTAACAATAATATGGATGATGGCAAAAATTGTTAATAATAAAGACATGATTGAATAAAACAATAAAACAAGAGAATAGAGAAAAATACAAATACTAACAGAGAATATTGCAGATAAGAGATGTTATTTTTTTATTTAGATCTAGTATTAATGTATAAACCTTATTATTATTATTTGCATAACTAGCATAGCAAAATTCTAGTAGCCAGATTCTGTCATGTAACAGTAAGCAAAGGAATTTTACACTAATGTTTACAAAAAAAAAGTTTTGTTTTAAAAAACATTAGTATTCTGATACTAGCACTACCGAAAATGTATTTACAAAAAAACAAAGAATTAGTAATATTACACAATATTTCAGATAATACTTCAGAACACTGTCACTAAATTTCTCAAAATTAATTTATAAATAACTTAATTTCTTTCTGTTGTCACACAGTGTTGCCTCCATGAGGCATGTGGTTTATTTTATGCAAGAAAAGTGGATCTAACAACAGATGTCAGCTTAAGGTGTTTGTATATATATATATATATATATATATATATATATATATTAGTGCTGTCAAACGATTAATCACGATTAATCGCATCCAAAAATAAGTTTTTGTTTACATAATATATGTGTGAACCATGTATATTTTTTATGTATATATAAATACACACACATACAGTATATATTTCAAAAATATTTACATGTATATATTAATATTTATGTAATATAGAAATATATTTCAATTTTATAAACATAACTTATTTTTCTTAAATATATACATGCATGTGTGTTTATTTACATATACCTAATAAACATACACAGTACACACAAGACATATTATGTAAACAAAAACTTTTATTTTGGATTCGATTAATCACGATTAATCGTTTGACAGCACTAATATACTGTATATATATATATAGTGACAATGAAGAAATACAGAACAGATGAGAAATAGAAACAGTGAATCTTCTCTTTGAGAGCGTTTCTGTCCGCTCATCCCTGTCTAAACTCATCCGCATGAGTGCTTCTACACTGACAGCCCATCACCACATGGGGAAAGAGATGGAAAAATGGAAATAAAGAAACTGAAAGGTGAAAGAAAAACACATTCAAGAGTGCTTCTCTGAGGAAGAGGCCATTTTGCTTGTCATTGGGCCTTTTGCCAGTTCAGGGTCGCATCTTACAACCTCAATGTACGACTCAAAGAGCAAACAGAGACCGGGGCATCAGGTTCTTATGACCCCTACCACGACCCACCAAAACCTGTTTAGTTTCATGTGAAGATGAACAATAAATATCCCAGCAGAACAACATGTGTCATCAGTTCAGGTGATTAAGACAAAGAAGAATCCAGATCTTCAGCATTCCTGAGTGGCTATGACAGATCTATTCAGATTATTGCAGAAACGAGTGTATCTGTTAACCTTAAGTTATCCTCTGGGGTCAATATGACCCCAAGCGACTTTTCTTTAGTTAAAAATAATGGTTCCCTTTATCTCAGTGGAATAAAATCTTGTGACTTTTTCTAAATTATCTATCCATACACACACAAAAAAACTGGGCTTGATTTGGTTGTTCTAAAGGTATGTAAAAAAAAAAGTCACACTCATGACCTTTGGGGTCAATATGACCCCACATTGAAATGAATGGGAAAATCAAAAAAAAATGTTTTTTATTTTTCATTTGTCAAAAAAAATCTATAAATCCAGAATAAACCTGAAAATTTCCATACCACAATGAAGTCCTGGTACTAGAGCACAAATGTAATGTGGAACGAACATGATCACTTGCACACACACATGCTCACGCACACAAACACACACACAGGTGTGACTCCAATTGAAAGCATTTTTTTTAGAAATTGACAAATAAAATCAATAATTCCAGCATAAATCTGAAAATTTCCACACAGAAATGAAGGCCTGGTACTAGAGCAAAAATGCAATGTAGAAAAGACATGCTCACTCAACACACACACACACACACACACACACACACACAGACAGGTATGACTGCCACAGCCAAATAAAATCAGCCACAAATGCAGAACAAAGATAAAAGGGGTGAGACCTAATGCACACACACATGCGCACGCGCACACACACACACACACACACACACACACACACACACACAGACACACATGCGCACGCGCGCACACACACACACACACACACACACACACACACACAGACAGACAGACAGAGAGAGCAAGGGAGAGATGAAAGGCAACTGACCTGTTCAACTTTGAGAAAGTTTACTCTGAGATCTAAGAGCTGCAACTTTATTTTGAAAACAAAGAAATAGTTCCCACACCAAAGGTATAAAAGAGGGTCTTTGGTGTCACACAGTTCATTCTGTGTCAGTATGGCAAAGCGTTACACTCTCCTGGAGACTTTAGATTGCCTGCTTGATTCAAGTGAAACTGAATCATGCCTGGAAGACACTGAGGGCGATGACTCTGAGCCATTTGAGACATTTGGTTCATTAAAATAAATAATATTCAACTACAATCTGATTCTAAGTCTTGTCCTTTAGGTGTTTCTTATGTGGCAATTTCTGTGGTATTTTGTAAAAACAGACATTTCAAATCGCTTCAAAAACGACCAAAATTCAACTATTTGAAAGAATATTTATTTTTAATGTCTTTAATAATGTTTATACATGTATAAATTCACAAAATCTATCACAAAAGTTATAATATGAGCAGTTGGCTACATCCAGTAAAATGAATGGATCTCTATTGCCCTCTTCTGGGTATCTATGGACAATACAATTTCTTTCTTAAATTTTAATTCCTAAAGGTTTGTCTTTGACCAACAGATGGCAGAATTGTACAGCTAACACCTAGATCAATATCCAGAAACAACTTATATTTAATTTAGATCATTGTTTAAGTATTTTTTTCATAAAAAAATAATATTTTACATGCAAGCTAATGGTATAGTTGAGGAATTGTGTGGTAAATAGGTACAAAAGTACTTTGTATATCCAAAAACACAGCATTACTGTACAGATGAGAAGTAAACAAAAAAAATAATATATTATATGTATTATTAAAAATGTACATTTTTTTCACAATCATTCTTTAAATTTTGGGGTCATATATACCCCAAATGCAGTGAGTGTGAACAGGAAACTAAGGTTATAAGAAGGTTAAAGCAGGCAGTCAGATGAGGTTCTTTATGGAGGCTGAATGTGAAACAATGCATCCCATGGGAGTCGTTCACTCTCCCAGTTAATCCTATATACTGGAAGCTTGAGAAACGTAGTTGACATACTAAACGGCTCCTGTACATTATTAATGCGTCCATATGCTGATTAGAGCAACAGTCTGCAGCTCATATGAGAATATAACAGCTATAACTGGTGAATAGATAGATATAGGCTATACACACAGGTCTGGAATGGCGTAAGAGTGAGCTTTTACTATCCACCTTATTTTTAACGTAAGATTGGGCATGGCTATTTTAACTTGAATGTGTGAGGCTTCTGGTGTTATTCGCATCCAGTTATTTTACCTGTACAAAAACAGCCCGTGATATCGCAAACTGGTAAATGCCATCACAATTTTTAAGTTATCATAATCATACACAAAGCTTTACAGTTCACTGCATAGTTTGTTATTCTTCTGTAATGCACATGCACACAAAATATCTTATTTCAGCATTGCAGAATAATGTGCATTGTAGAAAGTGTGTCCTTGTGTCAAGAGTTTTTACATGCACATCATGCCAGTGATGCACTGAAGAAAGATTGAGTGTGGAACCGTGAGCCTGTCTGCATGGTTATAAAAAGAGATGTGTTTAATATGAATGCTCTGGTTATTTATTCATGCACGTAATAACCTCTTATGAATGAGAGATGAAGGCATCACACTTAGCGCTCAGAGAATCTGTCAGCACGAGATGCTGCAATAGCTAACAAACTAGCAACGGTTATCTGCAAAGACGTATGAAACAATATTTTTTTTAAAAATATATATATTTTTTTTAAAAGCCACTGAGTGAGTATATATATCAGACTCCTTTTGCATACAAATATCTCACTGGATTATAACAATTAATGGCTAAATGAATGTTTGCAAACTGTTATTTCCAACTGAAAGATAGAAATAACTGGCTTTTTTTTTTTTTTTTTTTAAATACTAAAGGCCTTTGACTTTTGCATAGTACTGTATATATATATATATATATTTGAAAAAGAGGCTAGGTTTTTGTTAATTTTCTAGAAGCTGGTGTGATGTCAAGGTGTTTCTGATTGGATCATGATCAAAATCTATCTTAATTGCCAGTTATATTCATAAAGTCCAATTGGATGAAAAATGCCTGTTTGAACCCTCTTAAATTAACATTTGGAAATTACATATAAAAGCAAAAATGAGATCTAAAAGCATATTTATTTTTTGTCTATATAACTGACGTGTTGGTATGCACTCCTGCCGTTTCGGTCAATGAAAATCTGTCCAGAGAAATCATATAAACAAATACTGTTTACCTACTCTTAGGGGAAATGTATTAACAGAACACTGTACTGGTTTCATTGTTATTCTTCATCATAAATTACCCCTTCGCTCAGCCCAAAATGAACCATAATAATAAGGTTTGACCATGTTTTTCCTTGCTGTCAAAACACTTTATGTATTGTGACCCACCAATAATTTTGCACGCAAACATTTAGAAAGCACAACAATCAACGGACAAACCACAAAAGAATTTGAAATGCCAGAAAAAAGAAACGTTTTATTACTTGAAACCTCACAGAGACCTCACAGAGAGTGCAGCCGAGGTCTGGCCGAAAAACAGATGGAAAGCTAGAAGTGACAGCGGGCGAAGAAAACAAAACAACTGCCCCCCCCCCCCCCCCCCTTCATTTAAACCACTTGGACTTTGCAAACTTCCCCACTCCCTCCATCACATCATAGTTTTAGAAAACACAGACACCAAAAACAACAACCATCTCAGAGTACTACAATACCACATAGGACTGACTCTGGCTAAACCCCGCCCCCCTCCCACCAATGGAATACTAACACAGTAACCATCTCCCCTGAAAACTAACCGCACCGGAACTCGTTTGAAGGAACTGACTTCCTCGGGTTGGCAAAATCTATTCGCTTTAACACAAATCTGAGGGTTTTTCCAAAAAGTGGGTCGGCTCGGGACGTTCTCCCTTTAGCCCGGTAATACTTCATGCTTAGCAGACGTCTGGATCTGTATTCATTTACACAGCAAGTGTGATGATGGTCAGATGAAAACCTTTCCAAGAGTCTAACGGGTTTAAAGTAGCAACACTTTCTGAGCACAACGGCGCCATCAAGTGGCACAACCAAGTATTTCTCCGAAAACAAGACAAACTATATAATAATAGCAATAATACTCTCCTCTAGCTTCTGATCATTGGACCAGCCAGTAACCGGATGGATCTGAAACACTTTGACAGTTTTAGTTGGCACTGGACTACACTAGCTTCTGTCTGATACTGAAAGATGGTCAATACAATAAAGAAAACAAGGAGAGGAAAGTATCCTGTGTTTTCATACTTAAGATATTCCCTTGCGAGCTCGTCAACAGTGCAATAGTGCAACACCGGATAAATAAATAATAATGTAAACAAATGACCGAATTCACAAGCGAGGACCAAAACAGGAGCAGAGTCATCACGCCAATGGGCTGGTGATCCGTTTGCCGTATGTGACCAAAAAGGATGTGGTTGAGGCATGACGTGGCGAAGGGAGGGAAGAGATCTTTCGGTTCAACCAATGAGGTCCCATATGAAGGCACTGATTATCTGTAACTGGTGAATTACGCTGCTGGACTGTGTTTGTGGCGCACAGTTCGGTTTTTTTTGTACCAGGAGGAAGAACAGCAATCCACAGATGAAGCTTCGGTCCGTCAAACGAGTCCTTAAAGATCGGGAGTTGTCCGATTCTTACATACTGATCCAAGGGAGATAATTTTGTCACATTGTTTCTGGGACGTTTTTTTTTTTTATGCGTTACATTCTTGTCGTATTAGATGGTGACATTCTTGAGTAAAAATCTTCTTCTGATATGGGGTAGAGCACCTGGGACAACGGATCTCACACTTGCCCTGCTTTGCATCCCCCCCGAAAAAAAACAACATTAAAATCAAGGCCGAAATCCAAAGAAGAGGAACGAAAATGGATGCGAGCGGTCTCTGAATGGACTGAGGGAAGATACTCACCAACTTCTGTGAGGTTTCTAGACATTTACAAGAGAAAAGAAACAGCAGTTTCCTACTCGACGTGTGACATCCCTTAAAAGTCCTCTTTTTTTGTCTTTTGTTTTTTTACTACAACAAATACAGTCACACAATACAACATCCTTCTGACCAGGCAAGAAGCTGTAGTAATAGAAGACGAAAAAACGAAAACAAAAAAGCAATCTGAGCCACAGACATGCCAAAGATGAATCTGAATCTGGGCCAATGGAGGAAAAAAAAACAACCAGAGAAGACCGTGTGTGTGTGTGTGTGTGTGTATATGCGTGTGTGTCTGTGTATGCGAGAATGAGTGTAGGTCTGTTGTGGTGGGAAACAAGCATTCATTTCTTCAGGGGCTGGTAAACAGATGCATTGGGGTCCAGTCCTGACGGACTGGTGTCCATGAACTTGGAGGAGTAATGGGGCGTGACTGGGGTCATGCTGCCCGTATCTGCGGAATACACCACGCTGGGCATGACAGCCATGACCTCTGCTATCTTCTGCTTCAGGTCTTTAATCTCCTGGTCTTTCTGCAGAATTTGACCTTAAAAAAAAATAAAAACATAAATGTGTTTTTTAAAAGCATATTTAAAAGTTTGTGGTCGAGTTTTTAACAGTTTAAAAGTCTCCTCTGCTCTAAAAACTTTAATATTATAGAATTTTCTTAGTATTTAAAATAACTATTTTCTATTTGAATATATTTTAAAATGTAATTTATTCCTGTGATGCAAAGCTGAAAATTTTGAGGATTCTTTGATGAGTAGAATGTTCAAATAAATGTTGTTATTGTCACTTTTGATAAATTTAATATGTCTGCTGAATAAGAGTATTAATTTTATTTTAATATTAAGTAAAAAACTAAAAAAAAAAATTTTTTGAGTTTGATCTTCTGTAATGTAGTTCCCTTAAAAATGTTAATTCTTTCAAGCAATTCCAGAAAAAAAGTCTAAATGACTGAGTAAATGACAGCATTTTTATTTTTAACTATGTTTTTCAGATACTCAAGAAGTGTGGGTAATCTGGACAAAAGAGTGTGATGGAAGACCTTGTGCGATCTCCAGCTGTCTTTTAGCATCTCCGAGGGCAGAGAAGAGGTCCAGCTTGATTCGGGTCTCAGCACTGAGGCTGTTTTCCAGGTGCTGGGTTTTATCCTGCATCGCTGACAGCGCTGACATCAGAACCTCTGTGTCCTTCTCATTTTCCTTATATTTATGTAGCTCCTAGAAAGACATGACAGAAGGAGCAGTCTATTTTTAGATTTTTTCTCCATTTACAGAATAATCAGAAGATTTTGAAAGAGATTCTCAGCTATATGGCATATGAACATCTCCTCACTTGAACTTTGAGTTCCAGCTCTCTGATTTGATCTTCTTTCATCTTGATGTCAAGCGTGAGTTTCTTACACTCCGTCTCCAGCTCAGAAATCCTCCTCCTCAGAGACTCTGTGCACTCCCCTCTGACACACACAAATGACACGCGTTAGTTCACATACAAAAAGTGTTAAATATCCTGCAGTTGTATGGAAAGAAAATAGACTGAAACAGATCTCATGAAAGGGAAGATATAACTGACAAGGGGAAAAAAGAATCATGTGAGAAACAGACAGAATGGATGATGAAGGCAAAGCGATTAACAAAAAAGCAGTCAGAAAAGGATGGAGTGGCAGAAAATATTACAAAATAGTATGGCATGCATGCATTTGGGGTCAGTAAGATTTTTTTTCCACAAGCAATTACTTTTATTTAGCAAGGACACATTAAATTAATTTAAAGTGACAACAAAGACATTTATAATGTTATAAAAGGTTTCCATTTCAAATAAATGCTGTTCTTTCGAACTTTGTAATCAAAGACTAAAGTATTGGCTGCTGAAAATTCAGCTTTGCATCACAGGAATAAATTACATTTTAAAATATAAAAAAAGAAACGAAAGAAAACCATTATTTCAAATTGTAATCATATTTCACAATATTACTGTTTTTACTGCATTTTTTATCAAATAAATTCAGCCTTGGTGAGCATGAAAGACTTTTTCAAAAACATTTAAAAAATCTTACTACTCTCATACTTGTGAACGGTAGCGTACATTATGCATTCCATTCTACCAGGATTCTTTAAAAGACATTTAGATAGACATTTTTGAAGAACAGCATTTATTTGAAATATATATATTTTTTGTAATAATGAAAGTCTACACTGTCACTTTAGATCAATTTAATGCGTCCATGCTGACTTTGAAAAGTATACATTTTTATGAATGGCATAATGAAATGGCAAGGAATAGAATGGAATGCAGAACATATAATGAAATGGATGTTAGGAAATGAAATACAATGGAATGATGGGAAGGTGTGTCACGAGCACCTGGTTGCTGCAGCGAGAGCGACTGCACGGGCTGCTGTGGCCTCTTCCAGCTTCTTGCGTTTCTTTTCCTCTGCTAACAGTTTCTCTGCCGCAGCACGAGCCTCCTGTTCTGCCTTCAGACGCTTCTCCAGCTGCCCCACTGTCTGCTTGTCCTTCTGCTTCACCTGCACGGCGTTATGAAGTCTGAACACACAAACAAGAGTTTGCATTAATACAGGTACAGCGTTAACACAGGTACAGCCTGCTCTGCACTTTCTTATGGATCAAACTGAAGGTGGTATGTCTCACTTGTTTTGCAGTAGTTCGTTCTCCTGCCGCAGCTGTCCGAGCTCAGAGCGTATGCTGCGTTCAGAGCTGCCTAGAGAGCCCAGCTGACTGCGCAGATCCTGTTCGGTCTGTCTGCTAGCCTGCAGGTCTGCCTTCAGCTTCTTAACATCCTGCTCCAGCCTAAAACACACATAAAACATACACTTCAGGTCATTATGATAAACGTGAATCAGAAACTGTGTTTTAAAACCTGTCTAGACAGACTTTCTGGGTATTCAAACTTGCTCAAGGCATAATATAAACACCAATGATGCACAGAAATACTGTTGAAGCTGAAAAGTAGATGATATAAAAGTATATAACTGTTTTGAGGTGGTTGGTGGATTTGGTGGTCTGCAACTTCTGTTTTACTATTGAACTTGTCCGCAACCAAGAATGTTTTTGGAACCATCGTATTTTAATAATATAATTTAGTGCACAGGTGTCCAAGAAAGGACTGACCCTATATATGAATATGCCTACTTCCCAACAATATAGTATGTCCAAAAACACAGTTTTTAAAAAACAGTAGGATTTCAAGGTGCGCATCTGATGGACACTTTGCTATCCCATGAGGCCATGGGAGAGGAGTTGTGAATGCTGGGAAAGTGCCTCAACTGACATTGTAGGTTATGACCATGCAGATCTGGTACGTCCAGATTGCATTCATACTACGCACATACACACGTACCGGTTTAAGTTCTTCACAAATGTAGTCCCTATTCTGGCTATTTTAAAGGAATTTCAGACCATTTCAGCTTATTACCATTAGTTTAAAGTTCCAAGTCAATGTGAATTCAACAAGAACAGATTCCCTCAGTTCTCAGTTCCCTTTGGGGATGCGTGCGATTCTAACCTTACGAGCGCTTCAGGTTTGCTCAGCTGATTGTTGGGAATGCAGTTTTCCACAGGGTCTCTGTTTGACGCTGAGTTCTTCCCTCCTCCACACTTCTGTTTCCGGTCCCCCTTACCCGAGGAAGAGGCAGACGACGAAGGCCCGGAGGAAGACGGCACGCTGCCGTTGGCCGTTCCATGCCCCCGGGGCGAGGAGCTCCCTCCCCCTCCTCCTCCGCTGGCATTTTTGTAATTTTTGTTGGAGTTGGAGGAGGAAGAGGAGGAGGAGGATGAAGAGTGTTCCTCTTTCAGCAGGTTCTCAGTGCTGCCCAGCAGGTCTGAGCTGCTCAGTCTCTTACTGTTCACGTGGTTCTCCATGTACTCCATCTCCTGAGCTTTACTGTCCACTGACGGTAAGATGCTGCTGCTGGTGCTGCTGTGATGGTTCTGGTTGTGGTTGTGTTGCTTTTTGGACTCGCTCTTGCCTCGTTCTCTCTCTCTGTATTCCAGCTCTGGTAATGTGTTGGATGAAGGTTTTTTACCACCCGCCGAGCCGTTCTGTGCCACAACTGGAGAGTCTACATCATGAATGCCTTTAGATGCTGCTGCTGCTTATGAAAGAAAAAGAGAGACTTAAAAAGAATAGAAAATAATTTATACAAAACAGAAAATATTGACTCAGCGTCGTGTCACAACTGCTATGAACAATTTTTAAAGCATCTTCACACAGCTTTGTATATACAATGTCAGTTCAAAGCTGTCATGCCCCAAAAAGGACAAAAAGAGTTTAAAAAATGCATTTGATGCAGTCCATCTAACTCGTGCACCATGTTCCAAGTCATCCGGAACAGACTTAAATGTAGGTTGTTTTTCACTCCTTTTTGGAGCTTGACAGCCGTGGTCAATAAAGAGCTGTGTAGAAACTGTGCAACGTGTCTCCAAATACCAGCATATGGTTGAGTGAACTATTCTATTCTGAGGCATTGTGCAAAGTCCTTACCCTCCTCAGCTTCTCTCTCTTGTCTCTGTATGAGCTGCTGTTCTGGAGGTAGTGCCTGCTGCAGCAGCTGCATGTAAAATTCGTTCTCTTTCTGTACTTCCTTCTGTTTCCGCAGACGCATCTTATAACTTACATAACTCTTAAAACCAAAGCCCAGCGTCACCACCGGGTACCCGATACTGTGAACATAAAAAGAAATTGGATATCATATGATTAGCATTGTAGGGGGGAAAAAGCATCACAAAAAACACTTAAGACGCAAGTAAGAACTGTAACTTCATATTTTGGTCCAAGGAACCTGTTCTACACTTTCAAGGGAAAAACTTAAAACCATTGTTTTCTGCACCACTTCAAATGTTGTGGATTATTATTGTGTGCTGCTATATGATTGAACATTGACTAGTAAACGTGAAAGGTTTGGGTTTGATGGCATTTAGTCTTCTGATTAGTGATGCACCAAAATTTAGATTTAATCAAAATATTCATTTCATTTAGCCCAAAAATGAAAGTTTTTGGTAATTATATTTGAGTAATTGGTTAAAACTGAACTCTGTATCATGTTGTGGTGGTGTCATGTTCAAAGGTGATAAGCCACCGCTGCTTTTAATAATTTTTGGTCACAAAGAAAGTGTGTCCACACTGTTGACGTGTTTAGCTGTTGTAGTTTATCCGCAATGTGTGCAAGAAATACACACTGACACAGTAAAAACACACTATGAGAGAAGCACCAACTAATATTTTAGCCTAATATTTTCATTTTCAGTGCATCACTACTGTGGATCATAACAAACACACAGTCCATGGACAATTACTAATGTAACCTCAGCTCCGAGACGATCTGCTCACAGCAGTACTGAAACAGGTCACATATCATCACTTACAGTATTAAAAGCATGACTAACACTCTCTGAAATGGTTTAGAGGAAAGCAGACAGATCAAGCTGAAACTTGCTCAAATCAGTGCCAGTGTTTGACTCATCGATGTAAGCGAGGATTGTGAAAAATGACATACCAGTGCGCTGCAAACGGACGACACAAGTCCACGTGGAAGTGTTTCAAATCTTTAAATCTGATAGCTGCCTCAATATAAACAAAAAGTATCCATAGCGACACAGTGGGGAGGCAGACCCCTCGTTCTGTGGAGAGACGTGAGAAGAGAATGGTCAATTCAACAAGTGCTCAAAATACTTCATCTGACATCAGTAACAGCCCAAATCAACCTAAACAAAGCCACAACAATTCAAGCACACACTCTGTGGGTGAATCTGAATCAAGCATCAGCGCTAAACAAAGCGAGTGAGTCATTTGAAGCAAATCCTATTGTTGACATCAAGATCCAGAGCTGCTCAGTCACACCGGCAGAAATAACCAAGCTTACAGCTGCAAGGTCACAATGTGTGTGTGTGCATGTTATAAAGAGAGAATAATATGACAACAAAAGCTCACAGCAGCATGGGAATGATCCTCTCATGCTGGAGTTCCAAGGTGTCAGTTGTACACACATTTGTAAAATATATTTTTAATCCATCATCTTTATACAGCGAATTCGAGAAACCAGAGATGGAGTCACAAGTGTGTCTACATCAAACCAGACTAACACTGTGACTGACAAACTTGTCAGTTTGAGGTTATCTATACCGTCATAGATAATGTCAAAAGCTGTAAGTCATAAATGGTCACAATCTGTTGACCAATCAGCTGTAAGCTTGAGGTTAGACTTCAGTAATGGTAAAACAAAGAAAACTAGATCAATGATGGAGAACACGTGATACACTATGAACAATATGCGGCTCTTACCTGTGTGCCAGACGTACTGCACCCACACATATGTGCTGGCTGCAAAGAACAGCCACTGCACTGGGATGAACAGCAGACATATAATATCTGATGTGAATGCCACACACACAAAAAACACTGAGAAAGCCTGCAACACACAGAGAGACACATCAGATCATCACATGTGCAAATGGCACGACTGTCATTTCACACGCCTCAGTGAAATATAACTTCAGCGTCCTGCTGTGAAACATCATATAAAACAACCCTAAACAGCACTTTTGAAATGTCATGCCATATTCATGATTATAGTTAAGAGATATAACAGGAACAATAACAAGTGTTTTAAAGTAGTGGGTTCATATAAAGTGCAAAAAATACTTCAATACTGACGACTGACCATGAGGAAATCTCTTAATCTCAGATAAGACTAGATAAGAGTATAAACTGCAGTTTATGTCCCTCACAGGATTATTGATAACATCAAGCCCATAAACAGATGCATACATTCATCATACAATATAACAGCTAAGACAATTTAATGCTTTTGCAAGAAGCCTCTTATGCTTGCCAAGGCTGGATTTATTTGATAGAAAATATAGTAAAAATTGTAATGTTCTGAAATATTATTACAAATCAGAATAACTGTTTTCTACTTGAAAATATTTAATTTTTTTCCTGTGATGGCAAAGCTGCACTTCCATCAGATATGTGTGTGTGTATATATATATATATATATACACAAACACACACACACACACACATGTTGGTTTTTGTGGTTTATGGGGACTCTCCATAGGCGTAATGGTTTTTATACTGAACAAACTGTGTGTGCTATTGCCCTACACCAACCCTACACCTAAACTTAGCCCTCACAGGAGACTTTGTGCATTTTTAGATTTTCAAAAAAACACCATTTAGTATGTTTTTTAAGCCTTTTGAATTACGGGGACATAGGCAGTGTCCTCATAAACCACCTTCATATTGTAATACCTCTGTCATACCCATGTCATTATACAAATTTGTGTCCTCATAAACCACATAAACATGCACACACACACACAACATAAAAGGTAATGCGTTTAAATATTTGTAGCAGCTGATTTTAAGAAAATTTTGATTCTGATTTCTAGTGTTTTTTTATCAGCTTTAGAGCTTATAAGCAGTATAAATCACCATGCACTTTTGTTGTATGGAAAACAGAAGCTCAGACATTCTGATAAACATTTGATTATGTGTTGGGATGACATGAGCGTGAGAAATCGATTTCTTTAATTATTTAGGTCCATTATCTGGATGAAAAGCTGGTCTCACACACACTCACCAGGCCCTGGTATCTGAAGGAGTCGTAAACACTGCGAATGAAGAGCCAGAAAGGCCAGAGGTACTCAAAGCGGAACTCCAGCACAAAGTCTGCCAGCAGCACCAGAGCCCAGACCACCAGAAACTTCAGGTACAGGAACGTACTGGGACAAAGAGAAAGAGATGTTATTCTCACCCAACCATTCAATCATCCATTCAAGATTTCATCTCTTTGAATAAGACCCCACATGTGGCCTTGAGCCAATGAACATTTATCGACAAGTACAAGCAATTCCATCATGAGCTCCAGCATTAAATCCAACCCAATGAAGCATGGGTAGGTGGGGGAGGACTAATCACCGTTTGGCTTTCTCCAATGCAGTGTGTAGTGAATGAAGTGGATTATGTTTTATGTAGGGATGAGAAGAGGCCAAGAGCACATGAGTAAGATGTATTTCCAGATGTAGCAATGCAGATAAGGTGTACTAAATCCACCAGATAACAGAAATATTCTTTAATTAGACTATAATTAAGCCTCAGTGAGATATAGAATATTTTCCAAATATTATGCTGTCTATGTGAAATTAAGCAACATTTTGAATATCACGATTTTAATGAGTTTTTTGACCATTAAATGGCCCTAAAGACTGTGTCACCAGACCGATTTTGTGATCATTCTTTGTTTCACAAAAATAAGAGCTTTAAGGCAGCTAACAATAAATAATTTTTTTAATTATTTACATACATGAAACTCAGCTTAAAGTGTTGAAACGTGCATAAACGGCTAAAAACGGAACAAAGCAAAAAGAAAATGTCCACCAGATAACAGAGGCGATAATAATAATAATAAAAACAAGAAAAAGAAATGTAGATATTTTAACAGAGCCAAAAAAAGTGGTTGTGTTGGTAAGATCAATTACTTTCCATTAATTTTGTCATAAAAGAAAACGTCATTAGGAAGAGAGGTGTAAAAGCATACTACTTCCTATTTTGTTGAAAAAAAAAAAGTACAATATTGCTGCTCGTCTTTAATGATTATGATTCATCTAATAGTATCTTCTACATATTTCTCCGCTGCTCATTCAGGTGTTGAAGACACTATTAATAGTGTTCGATGACAGAAATGGCTGTGTTAAGGTTAAAAAAAAAAACAAACAGTCACTGAACCGGTAGGTCTGGGCTGATGACATACTTGCTCAATTCCACCTCACTGAGGAAAGCAACATAAATCAGATAACAGGTGTTACAGATGCATCTTCACAGATTATATCATCAAAGTTGACAGTAAATGGACGGATGCATCTAAAACAAAAACTCCATATGCAAGACATACTACACATGAAAACAGAGGTTAAAATACTCTGAAAGATTTGAGAAATGTTTTTGGAACAAAACCAAAAGAAAAAAATCTGATTTTAAATATAGCACCAAATGATAAACACCAAAAAAACATTTACTTCATATTTTAGTATCACACAGTTAGGACCAAATCTATTACTTAAGACCTCTAAATAAAATCTGGTTTTACAGTTTGGTGTAAAAAATTATTCCAAATGAAACCACACAGAGTTATTTCCCAGATGCAGACTTGAAATCACATGCAACATTATGTCAACATCTGACATGACTGAATATAAGCTCTAGAGCCACTACATTAAAGAGTCAAAACATGCTGAACATCAAGCAGAATAGCAAATGACTGATAATGGGTGAAGTCTGGCAACCATCTTTAATGGCAGAAACCAGTTGCCAGTTATTTACCCACCGTGAGCAAATCGTAGTGTTTATCTGCGTCATCCATCTACGATGATAATAACACTTTTACAGCAGAATTACTAACAAAAGCAAGCAGCGGTGTGCAAAATATAGAATATTCATTATGATATATCTGCAGTTATTGGCCAGTAATTTGCAGATGAAGATGCGCATACAGTTTCGATTCATTTTTGCTAATCAGTTCAAGCTATTAATGAAAAACTCAATTCAACAATGTCTTGCAAGTATAAAAATGCTATGTTAAATGTAGGCAAATATTGCTGTTTATTAATGCATTTTTGTGTACTGTACATAGTGCATTATATAAAATATAATAATGATTTGTGCTTGTTTACACAAGGCATTATTTATAATTAGGTCCTTGTTTGGAAAACATATTTTGATTATTTCTATCTAGCTTGTTACTGTATTTTACAGCTGGCATTATGAATTAGCTTGGCCTTAATGATTGCTCAGTAGAAATTATGATTTCTCACTATGTGCCTGCTTCAAGTTCTGTGTAAAGACGTAATGCAGCATAAAAGCTTGACTAACCTGTGTATCAAAGCATATGGTTATCATTGTTGTGTAAATGCCAAAAAGCCATTTCAGAAGCACTTCTGTTCAATGTAAATTTGGTAGAATGCACTTCACTGACATCTTGCTTACACTTGAAATTAAGTCCTTATATGACCACCAGTAAACATACTATATACCAAACAATGTACAGACCCAAACACTGGCATTTAGAGACAAGGGGTCAGCAATATGACTGGCATCCCAAGTATAGAGATTAATGCTATTATATGAGAGGTTATACCAACTGCTAAGATATGAAATATGCAATACTGCTGCATCAAACCCCTTCACAACATCACTTTTAATTGATGGGTTAGATGCTCCATGACAAAGCTAGCTTACAAAACAAAAACACTGAGACTAACAAACTAACGTTACAGCTCTCAATGAAAGAATGAATTGTGCAAAAAAGATCCCACACATGAAATATGTACGTAGGTGTAATTAAGCTTATTACCCTTACAAAAGAATCATCTTCTTTCTTCCGTGAAACACAAAAGGAGATGTTAGTCACTCAGAATGACAGTTTCAGTCATTTACTTCCATGTAATGCAAAATAAAAGCATCGAAAGTGACTGTTGTTAAAATCTTTTGTGTTTCACATACAAAAAAAGTCAGATGGGTTTAGAACAGCTTTTAACAATATTTCAAATAATGATAATTTTAACCTAAACATTATTCCTGACAGCAAACAAATAAATAAATACTCCTACCATAGATACACTGTCAATTCTGGCACATATAAATAAAAACTTACAAGGAAATCGTAAAAATATACACAACTGCCCTCAGTCTCCCCAACTTCTGAGGAAAAACACAACCAACTTCAGTTATTTTGGCGTCTCCGGCAGCTGTCTCTTAGAAATCCGTATTTGAATAAACTTCACACATTTACATATGCGATTTGCTAATTAAATTACGGTTATTCTCCTTGCGGTGTTGTAAGATGAACCCCTCGATCTCTTCGGTGCGGTTTCTGACAGACTAACGGTCCCGTCACTCGCATGATTGACAGCTACCGACTCTAACCGTCGGGTCTCGAGACACACCGGTGGGTTTCGCGGGTTTCTTTCTTTTAAAGCGCATCGCTGTAATGAGGCCTACGGCAGCTTATTCATTTCTGCGGAGACGGCTGTCTACCTTCAGCCAGCTTTGTTGACGGTAGCTCAGCTCGTCTAGATGATTTACAGTCTCTCTATGAGATCTTGGATCATAATAAAAACGTCTTTCCTAAAGCTCGGGAATGATAACGGTTCGTTCGGAAGGTCTGGATCGTACCTGCCGTAGATCCCCTCGGTGATTCGGTTCCGTTTTAAGGGCCGTCGGAGCTTGCTGCAGTCCGCATTGCGCCGCTTCATCCTCGCCCCCTTAAATCGGGCTTTTTAATACGTACAGCAGTATAGTCCAGGGTTCTCTCTTATTCGGACGGGAAACATTGGCGGTCCCGCAAAGGAATATACCGCTGTGGTTGTTGTTTTTTCTCCTGGAAACAAAGAAATAAATAAAAAGACTGAGTGGAAGACCCTCCTCCTTCTCTCGGCGCAGACACAGGCCTAGACAGGTGTGACTGACAGGCCGCTAAGCCAATAGGAATCGCGCTGGTCAGCTGTCATTTTGAATGACAGGGCAAACAACCAATAAGCAGCGGCCTGTTTTGTCGCGGTACCAAAGAAAGTGAAATGGGGCGGCTGACAGGTTTTATTCGTCCTACCAATCGCTGTCTTTGTGGACAAATCAGGTGCTGGTCTCTGACCAATAGGGTTGATTTGGGCGGGACTCCCTATACGTTTTTTGCGTATGATGTATGAGAGAGGCATATTCCACATAAACGTAATTTTCGTTGCTCATTGCTAAACACAATACTGATTGTCAAACGCTGCAATGGAATAAGCAAGGCCCACCAAATAAGCTACGTATAATGCATTATTTATTTAATTTAATTTAATGATAAATAGCTTGATTAGTGTTCACCTAATTGTACTATTAGCTAAATTTTAATTCCCCCCACATATTTGTAATATTCCAGATAAAATGTTAAAGTTGCCATGAAACGGAAGTTGGGACAGTCTAACCATTTAATTGGCTTTATTTGATTTCTATTAAGTGAACATAAATTAATTTAAAACAAGGAGGGGGCAGAGAGTTGACAGGACAGGAATAACACAAACTTAACCACAATTAACACAATACGTCTTGCATCATTTTCTTTTGATAATGGTCCTAATATAAAAAAAAAACTACGTCCAAGATATTACACAAAGGCCATATTGATTAATTGCACACTTAGGTGGCATTTTTGGCAAACACCTCCATGCCTCTTACATGCACGTGATCTTACATATTTCTCATCTCTGGAGGGACATTTAATAATGGCTCCTCGGTATGCCCCCAGTCTCCACTCAAGACTTCCTCTGGTGGCCTTCCTGCTGGAAACCCTCTTTCTCCTACTGTTTGTCTTTTTTGTGAAAATAGAGCAGCAGACTGGCAGAGAGTCTGACAGAAAGCTTTTCATCAGTTCATATGCAGGTTAGTAAGTCTGATCTACTTTAAGGCTGTGTTATGAATTTTGCAAACTTGCATTCCTTGTTAAAGTTGTGGTTATTAATGAACAGCATCAAATCACATCATCTTTCGTAAATCTGCTATGTTCACTTCACATGTTGATATGAATTATCAATTTTTAATTGGTTTTCACACTTGTGAGATGTGTATACTTTATATTACATAAATTGTCAGGAAATATTTTCAGTTTTTTTTCTTTCATTCAGAATCACATGCTGTTTGCTTTTGAGTGTCATGACACCTGCGGCGTCCTCAGTGTGCATGCCATACCAGGAATTCTGGGATGTTTGCTCATTTATTTCTACGGCTGGCCAGTAATGAGAGCACAATGTAAAACATTTTTCACTTTTATTCAGTCGTGTGACGTGTATCCATAAAATGGCACTAAAAGCATACGGTCCACTCCTTTTATGTTGACGGTGTTGTATCTGTGTTCTCAGAGCGGTGACGTTCGCTGTGCATCACATCTGTGTTCTCCTCATAACGGGGTGCATGAGTCTGGTGATGGGCACCGCTACAGGTACCACCAATGCATTCACACTAAAGATCATTAGAACAGACCATTTGCTCGTGCTTCTTGTTTTGAATTAACCATAAAAAGATCAGCATCTCATACTGTAAAAAAAAAAATATATATATATTTTTCAAGATCGTAAATTAAAAAGGTCACTGGAGTACATTTTACATGAAAATACCATTTCAGTCTATGTGTTTAAGTTTTGTATTGGAGAGTGAAAATTTTAATACAATAAAGTCACATCTGTCAGCTACTCACCCACACTGTACAGCATATGATAATACACCTCCAATTTATACTTGAATAGACAAAGTCAAATGTTACAATTGACCCCATAACAGGGGATGGTTGCAACAGTCCACATGGGGGCAGTTGCAACATTCATTAAAATGTAATTCAAATCACTCTTAAATATGATTTCTTTATTTTATTTGTGCACAGATAGGGTCTTCAATAAGTTAAACTGGCTGTGTAAAAACAAAGAATAGGCTAGTAAATGGATAGCTTAACAACCATGTTTTGATTACAATACTTTTGAACTACAAAATATTAATTGAATCAAAATCAAGACACTTAAACTTAATTATAGCCTACTTCTGTTAAAGTTTATTGAACTGGGGCCAGCTGCATAAACATAGCACTATATTAAGACCGTGTCTTAACTAGTTTGACTAACTAGCAGTAAACCATATGGTAACGAGTCTTACTTTTTAGGTTCAAATTAGACAAATCTACCATTTTACGTAACTGTGTGTAACTTATGTACATATGCATGTGTGTGTGTGTGACAAAGAGGGTGGAAGAGGAGGAAATTAGTCCGCATTAGACTTTTTTTAGAGTTTTAAAAAGTATCTTTTAAAAGTAGAATTGCATTAAACCTAATTAAAAATTAAACGCGTGTACGATAGCTAATTATGTATTTTCTTTGTCTTGTAGTTTCCAAATTTGGTGGTACAGAAATGAAGAACTTGTGGACACATTAATAAGAGGACTCCAGTTATGCATGAATGTGTGTGTTTGAGAGGTTAGACATTGCTTAAGTAAACTATTTACAAGATAAAATGTCCTTGAATGGAAAGCATTGTGCTTTCTAAGAGCCAAATCATACAAAACATCACCAAAGATATTCCCATGCCCCTGGAAATTAAGGCTGGATTAAATTACTTTAGTGGAAGCAAGAAAACAGAGAAGAGTTGACAATGACAAACTGATACACACCACCACCTAATGCAATATCTAAAAATAACCTTATGGTGACTTTAATCTAGTCCCATGTTACCCATCTGCCTTTGAATGTAATAAAAGACTGCACTTCCTAAAAGAAAAAACACTGGCTCTGTACATATTTACAATCATTTTATTAATTTAAACCCACAGTCGAATGAAGTTCAGCTACTTGTCAGAAAGAGAGACATGGATTACATTAAAATGTTACATTCTTTTAGTATGTAGAAATCACAGAATCTCTAATTTGTTAGTTGACAGACGAGTCGAATTCTCTGACTCGCATCTCATCTTATTCTCCCATATCCACTGAAATAATAAGAAATTGTGCTTTTTAAAAACATTAACATTTTATACAGCTCCCACATGCCCAAACATACACAGAGAGTGAACTTAAAGCTCCAAAATATATAACCAGGCTTCCCGCAGTCAAGAAAAACTCAGAGAAATAAGATGTTTGGTTTTGCTAGTTGCACAGAAATGAAAAATATTGACAGTGAATATACATGTTTCTAGTTATGCACAGCTATAAGAAACTGCTTGTGCTCAGTGCAATCTGTGTGAAATTTTAAAAATCAACTGAATGACCCATATAATGCAATATAAAAAATCTTCCAAAAGCAAGACGTAGAATAAAAGCGCTTGTTGTGATATCAGCTGACTGAAGGTTGAGCCGCAAATATGACAGGAGTATGCTCTCGAATCTGCACATTACGCAAAATTTCAAAAGATTATAAATGAAAGTTTTCCGAAAGATACAATTTCTGTGGCTTATGCAAAAAAGAAAAGACTTTTATTCAAATGACGACACATTGAAAACAGAAACACAGTGAAGCTGAAAGACTGAAAGTCAGTCACACTCATTTTGGTTATTGAAGATTATGCTCAGAAACTTCCTGCTGCCACTGCACAATATCACATAACTATATTTTGCGAATCAATAATGTTTTTGTCTGAAGATATCAGCTTGATGGTACGCTTAATTCCATTGTATACAAGTCATTTCCATTATACACGCAGGGTGAGGTCTAAACGTGTCCATTTTGACTGCAGAGACTGGATTTGATTTTTGATTTTCATTTCTCTCGCTGTGGGCGCCCACTGTGGCCACACAGGAAATGAAACAAAGAAAGGCAAGAGAAACATATTGAAGTACGGGAGTCATCCGAGTAGTTGAAAAGGGGAGAGAAAGAAATAAGAGAGTGCAAATAAGCAGCAATAAGTACAGAGGAATTGTGTGTTGATGGACTGTGGGATTTGATTGAAGGAAATGGATCTTTACTGCCAGAGGTCCTCAGTTCGGCCAAACTTGAACACCAGACCACTGCAAGAGCGAAGGAGAATCAAAATTAGAACTCAATCCAAATATCATAGTTTCACTTGGGATAAAACTAAAACTAAAATCTGAATTTGCCAAGTTATTTATTATAAATTACATGAATACTCAGGTTTGCAGGTAATTACAGACTGGACAGTAGTTATATATTCATGATCCATTCAAAATTATTTTAATTCCCATTATTGGGATGATTATTCAACGTATCGTCACTGGAAGTGGCTTAATAGCATCAGTAGCAAAAATGGTCTCTTTTTCATTTCTCCATACATTTCAATTTGAATTACTTCAAACTGTTAATTTCAAAGACTTTTAAAGAAAAAAAAAAACATTTGTTCAGCAAGGATAAGTTCAATTCTGTTCTAAAAAAAAAAAAAGTCAACATGGATAATGAGAAATGTGTCTTGAGCAGCAAATCAGCATCTTAGAATGATTTCTGAAGGATCACGTGACACTGAAGCCTGGAGTAATGATGCTGAGAATACATCTTTGATCACAGGAATAAATCACATTTTTATTTCTATTAAAGTACAAAACACTTCTTTTAAAATGTAACAATATTTCACTGTTTTTACTGCATTTCCAAACTTACCCAAAGAAGATGAATGCATTTTGGAAGAAAACCGCAATACCAGGATACACTGACAAATCCTTTTTTTCTGTTCAATCATAAAGAAAAAAAGAAAAAACAATCAGCAACTGCATACAAATAGACAAACCTGAATCATTTTATTCTAGAAGGGCAAAATAAGTCTCATTCTCTCACCAGTCACAACAAAACCACCAAACAGAATCCACATAGAGGCGATGAGAGACCCGAACGCCAACATGAACCCGATGAAGAGCCAGATTCTGGCACCTACACACAAACAAAGCACACTTCAGTCGTGTAGTATTTCAATATTTACAAGAAATGCATAAAGTTAATGCCGTCTCATGCATGACGTACCTGTCTGTCCCAAGCAGCCCTCGCTGTAGCTGTCGCCCCTCACCTGGCCATTTGACACCGCATTGATCCTGCGTTCAAATCAGCCTTATTTTAGTCATTAACTCATTTTTTCAATCCAATTAACTTTTATGAGTATTCTTTTGATTTCTGAAACGGACTCATCTGAATTGTTTTGAGCTTAATGAACTTGTTTCTTTTAAATCAGATGAACTTAGATTTAACTGAACCTGGTTGCAATTTCTATTTCCCAGAATGCTTTGCCATGGCACTCGAAAAGTGGAGTAAGTACTAAAGTTAAGTGTTACATACAGTTTTTTGCTAGATTAATGTTAACTGGGAGAATTAGTATTGTTTTGCTATGCTAATTTAGGAGAGTTTCTGTTAGCAAGTTAGTCTGAATTAGTTAAGTGTCCAATGAAAAAAATTGAGATTACATGATAATTTTAAATTAGCTTACTCAAATATTTCAAATTAGGAGCATTTCATACAAAATAAAATTAGCCTATTCTACTTGCTTAAACTTTGATTTCCTAACTTCAACATTTTGATGTAAATTAAGTAAATTAGTTTTTTTAAAACTGTTTTTTTGTTGTTTTTACTGATAGTTTGATGTTGTTTTAGATTCCGTTGTCATTTCTAATTTAAACTTTTGCACTGTTTGTTGTTTTTGTAACTTTTATTAGTTTTTTTGTTTTAAATGTCTATACCGTTTTTATTAATTTTTATTTCTGTATGTCAAATTAAACTAAATTATAAATGTAGCGGAAATCATTTTTACAAATATTTTGTAATATAAAGTTATGCTTTAGTTTTACTTAACTATAATAACCTTGATTCTAATCCAAAGATAGTGAAACTCCACAGGCAGTTTATCAATGCAGTCATTGTACAGTAGTCACGGCGCAACCTTGTAGTTAAATCAGTGCTTAACAACAGGAAGTAAGATCTGGGACAGATCAAATTATGTCACAGCATTGGTCTAACCGGACACAATGAGAACAAAGACTTCGTTCTCTTCATTAGAGGGAGCGCCAGTGAGAATCTGTCCAGGTGTAACTCACATGAGGAAGGCTATAGTCGCTATAACCCCACAGGTATGATATGCATGGTGGAACTGTTCCTCTTTAGGGTACATTATCGCTGCATCGATGATGATCCACCAGCCTGTGAAAAACTGCACATGTGCACAGTGTGAGAAGAAACACTGTTAGTTAGGGAATCACTGGATATTTGAAAAAACACAAGATTTATTGACATACCAGGACTCCGGCTGCGATGGAGGCGATGGTGTTTCTCTTCTCACCCCAGTCCACATTACACTCACAATCGCCGCATCTGATCCCGTCCAGAAACCCAGACATACTTCTGATCTGACCTGATCCTTGAGTTACTTTTGAGATGTTCTGCTGGGGGTCATAATAAAAAGACGTATTCACATTGTGTGATGAAGTGAATTTGTCATACAGTGACAAATGGATTTTTAATTTCATATATTTCATTTTAAAACACCTTCCCCTATCTATGCATCTATTTATCTATCTATGAATGCATTTAATTGATCAGTCTCAGTCACTTATGATACAGAATATTATCATTTAAAAAAAAAATGCTGTTCTTTTTCATTTTTGTCATTAAAGAATCTTGAAAAGTGATGGGGAAAATTAGTGCTCATCAACTAATAATAAATTCAACTGTTCCTGCGCAGGAGCGACGCATCATCACTGACTGCGCAAACGCAGAGCACAGATGATCCTCCTGAACCAAACACAAATAACACACAAAGGAT
This sequence comes from Barbus barbus, assembly GCF_936440315.1. Taxonomy (NCBI): domain Eukaryota; kingdom Metazoa; phylum Chordata; class Actinopteri; order Cypriniformes; family Cyprinidae; genus Barbus; species Barbus barbus. Next base: position 27,053,748 of record NC_136746.1, on the reverse strand, counting down.
TTCCATCGGTCTTGTTTGCGACCAATATCTTAATATTAACATAAGCAATCTTTTACATGACAGTTCAAAATTACGTTTCCGCGCAAAACGTCGAGTGTTAATGCTGTAAACATGTTTGATCTCTCATGTCCGGCTGATTTCTAACCCAAATTTGCTACATCACTGTTTCTATAAAGCATTACGGATAAATAAAAGCACAGTAAGGGAGAATATCTAATGAATGATCACTAGGAGTCGATCTTTACAGCACAGTGAATTCTTACCTGCACTTTTCTTGAGTTTGTCTTGTGCTTCGCAGTACGTGGAGCTATACTCCGCAGTCTTCCGTCTCAAACAGTGGCTCTGAGCCGCGCATGCGCAGAGCACATCATCAGCTGTATGGTAAAATTACTATTTACGACAGTAATTACTCTTATTAAGGTGGTTTACACAGCATATACATAAAAGTATATCTAAAAAAAGCAAGCAAGCCAAAAATATATAACAGTAGACCTCGATACCCCTGGTGAATATTAACCATGCTTTTACTACAAATGAAACCAAACTATAGTTAAAACATGGCAACTACAAATTAAACAGTTTTGCTACACCAGCCATAGTTTCACATATAGTTTAAGTATACAAATGGTAATAAAAACACCAAAAAACATGGTCATTACACTTTTACTATAATAATAATAATAAATATGTTATTATAATACATAATAAAACCATGGTCATTTTTAGTAAGGATGTCTACTAGCACATAGGCACAAATATCATGCAATCTCTTGTATGCAACAATATAACAGCTTCAGTATTTTGTAATAGCTATAAAGAAACCATGTTCAAACCTGAACTCCTAAAACTGCCAAGACTATAAAGACTCATTGGCATTTCAAACTAAATTAAATGCTTTATAATAGTTTCAGTTTATTAGTGGTGTTTGCATTACTATACTTGGTGTATTGATAAAACCCCTACATACTTAACTTGGCCATATAGCTTGATGTATGAAATCCTAATGCTTTTCTATTCAACCAGACCTTCTCAAATGTTTATCTAAAACAAAACAGCTTCGAAAATTGGGATTTTAACCCCAAAAAAAAAAAAAAAAAAAAATAGTGATTATTTACTCACAGTTGCTGGTAGGCATTGACTTCCCTTGTATATTTTTCCATTCTATGGAGGTCAGTGTCTACCAGCAAATGTTTGGTTACTTACATTGTTCAAAAAAAACTTATTTTGTGTTCAACAACAGAAAGAAATCGATACAGGTTTGGAATAATTTTTGGGTAAACTATCTCATTAATGAAAGAGCCATATGGGGAGATAAAAATTTCAGTGTAACCACCCACAACACCATAGCATCACAGTAACGCCCTAAGGTCTGTTTATAAATAATTTAACGCTCCAGTTGTCCTAAAGCACTGCCATATGCCATTTTAAATATTATCTGAGAGATCAGAATCATGTAATCAATGTAACTTTCACAAACACAAGACCTTTAATCTCCTTTGAAGGCATGACAGTGTTTTCAGAAATGACTAAAATGAGTATAAACTAAGTATGCATGACTACCATATATTCTTGCAGTTTGAAGCACCCAGCACTCACACATGGTTTGTTTAAATCTTACACAGACATTTTATTTTCCAGTTGTCTGAATTTAATGAAATAACATAGGGTGACTAATATACATTCTAATCAAATCAGTGCAGTATCTGAAATGTTGTTTGCACCTGAAATGCTCTGTACAGAAGATGGTCCTCTAAACATAAACACTACCATGCAATGATTATCTGGTCACCCTAATTCACAGCTGCGTAAAGAACGTGTATAAGAGCCTAACAAATTTATTGAATTTGATTAAATATTTTTCATACTATGTAAAAGCTACAGGATGGAGCAATGTAATTAAAAAGAGAGTAAAAAAAGAATCACTGACGACTACATTAAGTGCCAAGTATTGGTTTCATGTGCTATTTTCTCAGTGGTGTTTCCCTTAAAGCACTCCAAGCAGTTTGAGAGCAACCGAGATGGAAAGCAGAATGACTCCAAACAGCCCAATGTATCCGTATGCACCACGCATCCTCTTAGCAGGATCTAAAACAGACAAACAACTCTGGTGAGGAGGCTAAAACTCAGATGAATGTTTAAAAGAACTTGAACACATTGAAACACACTGCAATCACAGAATTGTTGGTTTTGTGTAACAGTTTCACACAAAAAAAAATTATATTTATTTATGCTCTAGCAGTTAGTTTTATTTTGTGTTAACAGTACCTTGAAAATGTGTATGGCAATTTAAAAAAAATGCATAAATATACTTTGTTTTGAAAGGACACAATATAAACCACAAACATGCATGCGTCATTTAAATCTATAATTAAATGCAAAATAAATGCAATCCTTTTTGCATTTGCACTCTGATTCAGAAACAGATGTGAAAGTGCTTTTGCATCAGAGAACAATCTAAAAATTGCTACAGGTTGCTCTATGTGCATTTTTAAGACATACCACCGGTGTAGTAACCCCAGGCATAAGAGAACCTGCTCGTTACCCAGATGACTCCTAACACAGAGGCAGCAATCTGATATGGGAGATAAAAATGCAAGATAAACAAAGGTGAACTGGGTGAAAGGGTGTACATATGAGAGGAGGAGAGCACACGAAAAGAGATTGAATTAACAGAGATTTACAGAACACACATTACAAGGAAATGTCCCACTGTTAAATGATCAAGGTCAACCATTTTGATCAAAGGCATAATGATTTCATTTAAAGGAACACTCCACTTTTTTTGGAAATAGGCTCATTTTACAACATTTTACAGCAGATCTCTGGGTCTGGCGGAAGCACTTTTATCTTAGCTTAGCATAGATCACTGAATCGGATTGGACCATTAGCATTTGGTCATCAAAAATGACCAAAGAGTTTCGATAATTTCCCTATTTAAAGCTTGACTCTCCTGTAGTTACATCGTGTACTAAGATCGACTGAAAATGAAAAGCTGCGATTTTCTAGGCTGATATGGCTAGGAACTATATTCTCATTCCGGCGTAATAATCAAGGAAATTCACTACTGTACTGTGGGTGCAGCAGGCGCAGTGATATTACGCAGTGCCTGAAAGTAGTCCTCAGTTAGGTAACTAGTTAACTAACCAGGGCTGCGTTTCCCAAAAGCATCGTAAGCTTAAGTACATCGTAGACCCATTGAAACCAGTGGAGCTACGATCAACTTAAGTTTACGATGCTTTTTGGAAACGCAACCCTGGTCTTGACAAAGTTACATGAGTTTCTCTGAACTGTCGTTCATTTCTGAATTGCACACAACTGTGATACTCACAGGATACTCTAATGCAGCAATAGTCTGGAACACCAGCCACTGTGGATACACCTCCAGTGTGTTCTGATGGGCTCTCTGGATACAGTTGAACACTAGCTCCTTATCACTGTACATGGTGGGATACTACAGAAAAAATACATCAAATCAAAGCATCTGCATTGGTTCCAAATCAGAAATCAAAGTTAAATATGCATCAGTATAATTCAGGCAATGCAACATGCATTGCATATGAAGCCTTATCGTACCTTTACTCCATACTTCTTCCGTGCACTCCCAACTTGGACCCCGAGATACATCAACATGACAAAACTGTACAAATACGTAAAAATTGCATAGCCAAAGTTGGCTGGAAGCAGGCTTTCGATCGCCATTTTTTCAGACGAAAAGTTCAGGACCTGTTTTCTGTCTCAAGCACGAGCTGTTCTTTTATTTGAAGGAAAGAAACGCACAATCATGCAACTCAAGCACGGGGCGTTATTTGTGTAAAAGGCGAGTTCCCAAACTCCCCAAACACAGATCAAACCTCGCGATATCACGAGATCTCTCGAGATCGGTACTTACGGTGTTAGACAACCCGATGAAATAACTATACATATATAAATAACGTAAACAATATGCAAACATGAAGTAAATATATGACAGTATTTTCAGTTATTAACCTACTCAAGTTTTCAGCATGTAAAATACTATCGATTTTTATTATTGTTTTTTTTGTTTTTTATTCAAAACAACTCAGTTTACATAAAATAATTCGGTTATAAAATATAATGGTTTAAATTAAAAACAGAAAAAGAAAAAAATGTCTATCAAACACTATTATGTAAAAAAACAAACTGTTGCGTTGACGAATTTTCTAGATTCCCCCCCTCCCCCTCGATGACGTCATTGTGTGTCGGTTAAGTAGAGAAGCGCGCTGCGCACGAGCCACTTCACGCTGAATCAACCAAGCGCTCGCGAGAAGACGACGGCTACGGTTTGCTACAGATAGGCGCTGATTACTCATAAACACGTTTTATGTCAAGAATTTGTCCTCAATTTTTGGACGTTATTTTGGAATAAACATACATTTATTTGACAGTTGTTGAATTTCAAATAGTTTCTGTTTTGAACTCGCTCGAGGAGTATCGAGTCGGTTATATTACCGTTGGATCAGGTCTATTTTGACGGTAAGTTACAGTTAAATGTTGTTTATATATTGAATGTTGTTTAAATAAGCACTTAAACGTTGTTATATACTCGCTGAATTAGCAACATAACATAAAAAATAATACTAACGTTAATTAGCGATACTAGCAATAAATACAGGAGGGCGAAGAACATATCAGAATAGATTTATTACTATATGGATGGTGACATTTGGATTTTGTTATAGATTTATGATAACGTTGGTTAATCATTATAGTGTTTCCTGCGGAATGTTCTAGAGCCGAGGCTGTTGTGTAATTTGATTGACAGGAGGGGCGGCGACTGTTACACAACGTCACATGACCTACTTTTAGTTCCAGCATGTTCTCCATTATCATCGCCATCTTGTTGTTGTAATGTTTCATTAGCAAATATGGCTCATATTATTATTTTAAAAACAAAAAATCTTTAACCAATAAATGAATGCCCCTATTTTTTTAAAAATAAACCAACGTTCACAAATATTCGTTACATTTAACATGTGTATCGACGTACTCTGTGTATTAATCATCACAGTACATTAAGAATTTTCTAATACAAGTTCTCTGAAATGTTGATTAAATGCACAAATATTGATATGAAAATGTACAAAGTTGAAAAAATTACCTAAACGGATATCTGAACTTTGGCTAAAGCCAGTATCAGAAATCTAACATGTTTAGAATTGTTTTTATTTTAAGAATTGTCAACATCCGAGAGAAAAAAAATCACTGTGCTTTTAGGAATAAAAATGGCATGCATGCATAAAACCCTTAAATGATCAAATTTCTTGATTAACGTGTTGAGTAACGTCTGATGCATTGTGTTTGTAGGTTTGATCATGAATAAGGAGGCCAGCACTGGACGTCTCGGTGAGGGTGTGAAGCTCATCTTTGATCAGAAGGCTCCATCCGGTCGCAGCTCCTCTCGCTCCAGCAGCAGCAGCAGTGGCAGCTCGTACTCCAGCAGCAGGGGGAGCCGCTCCTCCCGCAGGTCACGGAGCTCATCACGGAGCTCATCCTCTGACAGTGGCTCTTCCTCACCCTCACGCTCTCGCTCACGTTCCCGCTCCCATCCACGCTGCTCAGGCCGTTCACGCTGCCGTCACAGACACCATTCTCCTCCTCGCCGTTACCGGGCTCGCTCCCGCTCTTTCAGCCCTTCTCCTGAGCGTTCCTCCCACCGCAGACGCTACTATCGCCGCAGTCGCTCTCCATCCCCCTACGGCTACTCCAGACGTTACAGGCGTTCTCCGTCCCGATCCCGCTCTCGCAGTCGCTCCCCGGTCTACTGGAGGGGAAGCAGGTTCGTGGGGAGGTACCGGTGCCGTTTCTCCCGCTCACCCAGGAGCTCCAGAGACTACAGAAGCCGCTCTCGCAGCCGTGAACGCTCTTCGGTCCGCCTCAGCCTTGAGGGTAAGAGCAGTTTCACTTAAAAAAAAAAAAAAGTATATGCTACATGAAAGGAGATTAAAAAAGTTATCTTTTTCATACAAAGCAGTTCATGGTGACCACAGCTGTTAATAACCTAAATTTCAGTCTGTTGCTCACATTTCAAGGTATCATTTAGCTTTAGAAGACACTGCATGAGTAGTATGGATGATGCTTTATTTGTCATCTTTGCATTTTTTGTGATCCATGCATAAAATAACAGCAATACATTTTTCATCCCCTCTAGGTTTTATGCTTATAATTACAAAATGTAAAATTCCAAAAAATGAGAATTTTTTAATTTTTTTTTATGTAATTAAGTTAGTGTATATAAATTCTGCTTCTAAAGTAAATGTAAGCAAGTAAATATTCTGAAAAAATGCACAATTTATTTTGCAGTGTAGTGAGTTGTTGGGTGACTAGTTTATAAGGCTGACTATGGAGGTAAATGATAACATTTTAATCTATACCTTGAAATCTTCCACAGAGAAGAAGCATCTGTTAAATGTGGCCAAAGCAAATGCCACCAGGATTCTTGGAGTGCAGAACTTGGAGCTGCCAGCTAGCCTGAAGGAGCTGGAGGAGGAGGAGAAGAGGAGATCTTCATCAGATAAAGAGGAAAGGGTGAGCGCTGACAGGGTGCCACAGAAGACACCAGCACAGGTGAGCCTCACACATGTACACAGATGTGTCATTAACACACACCCAATGTTTGTTTGACTTCTGTAATGTAGCATGAACGTCCTGAGTGTTTGACAGTATACTGATTTGTACTTCAAATTATATCTGTGATCTTGGGACGTTGACTAACCCGTTAAAACACGTCTATTTAAAATGTGATTGCGCGCTGTGTTTACCCAACCTGGGTCACCATGTAATCTGTCTCCTCAGACGTGAGTGATTTTACCTGGTGGATTTAATGGAATGATGAACAGCACTTGTCCGGATTAGGTAATGGTACACGTTAAAGAGTATGTACTACTGTGTAGTTAGTGTGTGTGAGCACATGGCTATTATTCCCCTCATTGTATTGAGGAGTGGCATTTAGCTTCAATTGCTTTGTTTTTTTTTTTTGTATCATTTCTGTTCCTGTAGAGCTGAAACTCCTCCACCCTTTGGACAAAGAGGGAGAGAGGGGGAGGTCACATGACTTGAATGACACCAGCTTTAAGTCTTATGTGCACAACAGCAAAGGTTAAGTAATTGTGTACGATGTCAGCGGTAGCCTTGTCGAACAAAAACAGACCACATGCATTTGTGTGATTTCATCTCACACTCAACACTTTAAGCCACCACACAACAGCATATATGCGGAAAAGTTTGGGGTCAGTAGAATTTCAGGTTTTGCATTGAATTGATCAGAAGTGACAGTTAAGACACTTATAATGTTGAAAATAAATGCTGTTCTTTTGAACTGTATTTAAATAATCCTGAAAAAAATGCATCATGGTTTACACACAAATATTAAGTGGTAAGAAATGTTTCTTGCAGCAAATTTTATTTTCCAAAAAACTATAAAAAAAAAAAAATCATAGTGACCCCAAACGTTTAAGCGGTAGTGTCTCTTTACAGTTATTAGAACTACAGGAAATGACTTGTGTTTGCTGATGGTTGAACTGGGTTGCGTTGTCATTTTACCAGAGTCTTCCTCTATTCATCGTGTGTGAAGACCAGAGAGAGAGAGCTCTACGGTGACGGATGGGGTTTGGAAAAATATAGTCTCATCAATTAATTTTTTTTGTTTGCTTTATTGGGCTTTGTTCATACAAGCAGCTTTTTTATTTTTTTTTATTATTATTATTTTGGGCCATTTCAGAGCCGTTTAGTATGGTAGCCTGTTTCTAACACAGAATTAAAAGTAAATAAATAAAGGTAACTTTGACAATTTTTATTTCACAGTTTTGACTTTCACAATTGTTTATACCTGATAATTCAGACTTTCCTCTCAATTACAAGATACAAACATGCAAAATTTATATCTAGCAAAAATCACATTCATTTGAAATATAATTAAAATGATTTAGATATAGCTTTTTTTTTTTTTTTTTCTTGCCTTATTTGGATTCATTCGTATAAAGTGTGAACCTGTTCAGACGCTGTATGCATGAATTTGTAAATCGTGACACTTCAGGAGTTCCTGTTATGTTTAATATGACGACATTTGAAAAACAAATTGGAAATGGGTACAGTGTGAACAAAGCCTTTCTATATAAATTTTCAATTTTACTTGTAAAAGAACTGCTTTTTTTTGTACTATCAATAGTAAGTGTATAACCCAAATGGTGTTTTTGATGTCAGACTGATTCAAAGAGCAGCACTGGCATTACACAGGTCAGATTCCCTTCTTTGCATGACTTAAACACCAAACTGAGGGCGTCCTCACTTAGAAATGAAAATCCTGTGGTACTGAAGTTTCTTGGTTTACATCAAACACGCAGTGATTTCATTATCCTATTCCCCTTTTCTCTGTCTTTAGGTAAACGTTGCCAATGATGATGGCGAGGCAGAGGCTTCTCAGACATCTCCCAACAGAAAGCCAATTAACTTCAGTATCAATGTAAGTTCATTACAGCTTATTCACATATAATGACTAAGACTATTTTGAAATATAAGTTAATCTTACCTTTTTTATATTGACAGAATACCATCGCCAGGCCATCAAACAGCCCAACAGTCCATGACATTAAGGTAACATCAAGAGCTGACAGCGTAGCAGACAGGAAGCCATATGGACAGTGGGTCCCCATCAGCAGATCCTCTTCTAAAAAATAAATGCTGAGATTCAACAGTGATGTAAAAAGACTGTATATAGTGTAAATAGTTTGTGTAGTGGTCACTTGGGGTGGGGTGGGTTGTTAGGGAACACCTGAATTCATCATAAATGTTTTCTTTCAGATTTAAAGTGGGTTTTGTGGAAGAAGGCAAGAGGATGTCAGACAGGTGGGAAATAGTGTACATTGGTGTTTTTGTGTTGTATAGTAGATATTTATAAATAAAAATGCAAAAAAAATCCTTGTGTACTTTTTTTTTCTTTTTCTTTTTTTCTTTTTTCAGAAATTGTAACATTTTAAATTCTTAAGGTGATGAATATTTCCAATTTGGTTGAAACTTCAAAAACAACAGAACGCTCCTGAGGTGTACAGTGATGGAGATGATCTGACATTAATATTCCATTTCACTATGAGAGAAACCACTAGATTAATATCACCTGCTACAGAATTTGCAGAATTGCTTTTTGTCTTTTGCACGATGTTATTTGAGTTAAAAGGTTTTTTTTTACGGTAATAAAAGCTGCCAAGAACATGTCGGAGCCGTATATACATACACGCAATTTATAAAGACTTGGAGGATGTATAGAAATTTGATTCTGGGATGAAATGTGACCTGTGTACATTTTTAGTGCGGTTAAATCTAAAGATATTCAGCTATTTCTCCGAATTAAAAGAAAATATTTATTTTAAATCAAAACATCATGTTGGCAGTTTTTTTGCTGGACGAGAAATCACGAGAACACCCTGATCGTCATGTTTAGGACTCTAGGTGGCGCTGTTGCACTGCACAGTAGTTATTGATGAGTCTGGCACACATCGAAACATCGTAAGCTTTCCAAAGAAACTATTTTACAGTAGTTATTACAAACCAGATTAACCTTTTATAATCGCTGTAGATATCAGACAAGCTAATCAGTTGCCAATGATGGCTACATAACAAAAGGACTTTTCTCACTCAAAATAGTTAACCCTGGGTCATTCTAAACCCGGGTAAATGGAATCATGGGTTAGCTTGTTTTACGTTTCACACTGCTCATAATTTACCCTGGGTTAACCGTTAATCTTGTGTATTTATAAACTGATGATTCACTTCTTACATTCCAAAACCCTGGGTTCTTATTGGCTTAATTGCAGAATCAGTGTATATATATATATATATATTCTCTTCTAGAATTCAAGACAACATTTTACATTTCAAACGCCGAAACAACTGTTTGATGGGTTGTAGGCTACAGTTCTGTTGACTAAACATTTTTCTGAAGAAAAAAAACCTTAATTAGACAAAAACTTCATAAACAGTTTTGAAAGTCGTGAGTTGAAATACACAATATAGCACCTTTATATAGTGCCACAGTGCTAATTCCTCACAGCCTCATTTTCATCAGTGTTAAATTCAATATGGCGTCTAACCTGATAAAGTTCTATTACAAAGCATCATTTCACACTGTGCACTTTTGGCACCGCAGGGTCAACACCGTAACGATGGTGCTAATACTGCATTTAAATTACAAGTGTGAAAATGCTCCTTTACCCGGGGTTAAAGCAGAGTTTATAATGATGATAACCTGGAGTGAACAGTCCTATAGAGTTGTACATCCCAACACAACAGTAACTTTTGACAAAATGAACACAACAGTCACCGCTTGGTGACACTAGTAGCACAGAAAACAGTGGCCTGTTGTTTTTATTCTTAAACTGACAAATCAAGTCATTCAATCAAACTGTCATTCACTGGCACGAATGGAGCAGCATTTGATGTGCGCCGACATGTTGTCTTGAGACTGAGCAATATCCTTCTCAACACAGTTAATGAGCTGGAATGTTTTCTCTCTCATTCCCATCCGCACGATTCCCTCAGGTGATTGGTGGTTTTAATGAATGATTTTAGTCTGATAAGTTATTGGGTTATAAGACTTCTGTACATGATCCACTAGTTGTATTCAGCATGAATGCTGGTTTGGCACAGGCGCAAGTCAAAGTCTTTGTTTTTCCCCCGCCGTCTGTCTATGTGTGTTTTAAGCATGTATTCTAAGAGCTTGTGCCAAAACACCTATGTTGTGCTGCTCTTTTCAACATGTTTGCTCTTGACTCCACCTGGCACAGAAGACCTGATGATTTTTGTGCAATTGTCCTAGCTTGGAAGAAAAATGGCGAATTGGAAATATCACACTCCTTATCTAGTGCCTAACAGATGCATCAACAATGTGTTGATAGAGTTTACACATTAGCCCACCTTCAAGTCTCTTCTGGAATCTAGCTGTGACCAGTTTATATGAGCACGACTGTTTACTCTCCACCCTTAATGAAGAGAATCTAAAACATTTCATAACCTCACTGGCGGTGATTATGTGACATTTGTTTTTGCACGAATAAAGCGAAATCAGTGTTGTGCAACTCACCGCAGAATCTGATGAAGCTTGTTTTGGAGCACAGGAAGAGACATTATCGTTCTGAAGGATCTGTGTCTTTTGTTTTTGCTGCTTGTTGATAAGATCGGAATGAAGCATCTCTCAGACATTCACTATTACACGGCGTTCCACAGGTGTCTAGCCAATATATATGCAAATGCCAGAAAACAGACTGCTTGGGAATAGTTGAATCTTTGCAAGAAGATTTAGGGCCATGTGGGAGCCATTTAGAGTCAACATAAAAGTGCATTTTATTGTGCAAAATTCATCAGTGCACAGTATTCTCAGCTAAAAAAATGTTTGTCTTCATTTATTTTTATCCAAATGTTACTTGCAGAAATGCCTCTTAATTTCAGTCCCTTTCATCCAACCACCTGAATTCATTCTGATATAATGGCCACTTTTCTCAATCCTATCAATGCCTGATGGATATAATCAAGTCCCAAATTATATATTTTTTTCTTCAAATGCCCTCTTTCGCTGGAAAACACAATGTAACACAGATGTAAAGTGGTTTGTGAACTCATTTCAGACTGAATACATTACAGTTTTAAACTAAAATAGGCCTAATATTTAGAGATGCACATAATATATCTTTTTTTCTTTGGCCAATATTAGAAATTGTTTTGAATTCATTGTACTGGTTTACACTGGATATATAACTGAACATGCATTATTTTAACATTTAGATTAGATTATCTTTGCCATCATCTAACACAGTTTGGGGTCGGTAAGATTTTATTATTATTTTTAGATCAGATATGCTCACCAAGGGCTGTATTTATTTGTTCAATAATACAGTAACAACAGTAATATTATGAAATAGTATTACAATTTAAAATAACTATTTTCTATTTTAATTTATTTTAAAATGTCATTTATTTATGTGACGCAAAGCTGAATTTTCAGCATCATTACTCCAGTGTTCAGAATCATATGATCCCATAAAATCTAATGTGCTGATCAGCTGCTCAATAAGCATTGGATATTATTATTGATATTGAAAACAGTTGCTAAAATATTTCTGTGGAAACATTTTTAGGATTCTTTGATGAACAGAAATAAAAAAAAAAAAACATTAATTTAAAATCTAAATCTTTTTTAACATTATAAATGTCTGTGACTGAAAACAGTCCCCGAACATCTGAACGATAGTGTGTCATAAATCCATGTATAGGCTAATAGTGAATTTAAAAACACTCTTAAAGTGATATTGCCATATCCATAATGTTTTTGTCTATAATGATTAATTTAATTTTTAATTTATTGTAACATAATACAATTTCAATATCAGCCATTTATTGGTTATTAGCCATAACTTTAAATTAAGTGTTGCTGGATATCGGTATTGCTAGGTTGTCAACTTTTTAGTTAGTGCTAACTTATTAAACATTTGAAGACATTATAGAAAGACCTTTAAGGCATTTTATAGTGTGATGTATTTCTTCTATGTGTTACAATCCCCAGTATGATGTATTTCTGAGTGATAAGGTACAGAGTGTGAGAACTGATGGAATCAGGAACTGATTGGCTTGTGCAAAGCATCTCTGTCAATGAGGTCTGTAGTACCTTATGATCAAACAGACTGATCAGTGTGTTGATAGCACCACAGTGTTTTGTGGAAATCACTTCTACAATCTACAAATGGCTTATTTATAGCTGTCACTGTATATTAAACTGTTATAGAAGAAAATATTTTAACATCAAAACAATTACACACTTTAACATCAAACTTAATCAGATTTTCAAAGCAGAATTGGCATTTGCCAGATGATGTAATCTAGCATAAGATTTATTCACCTCAGTACTCTCAGCTGTTCCTGATCACAGATCAGATGTCCCGGCCTCAGGGATTGAACACGCTCATTTTGGATATGGATCACTTGATAAGAGATGCACTAATATCAATGGTACGCGCACACACACACACACACACACACACACGTTCAGATCAAGGTCTGTAACTCTTTTCTATTCACACATGTTCTGCTATTCCTCACTCCATACTGCTGTGCACTTGCAGTTTGCCAAAGGGAAACACCACAGGCCTCGAATCTGGAAAGCCCTGGCAAAGCCACAGAGGAATCCTGACGAACACAGAGAAATACAGTTGGGGGAAAAAAAGTGTATAAAGATGCAGATAAAGAAAGCCATTGTTTGCCACACACAAGACGCCTTTTCATTTGAGTTTGAGAAAATGTTACATGTAAGCCCTCGCAAGCAAACTGTATTTGATGTTTAATTCGCTTTCTGTGATGCCACGGATGCCAGGCGGTTATTTGCGCTCATCACATGAGTGTAATCTCGCGGCGCATATGCCTGGATTCTCTCTCAAAACATCTATCACTATCACAGAAGTCTGCAAATGAAACTCATTCAATATCCATCGATCTTCAGCACACAGACAGGTCTGAAAAATCCTGAAAAAAATTGCATCTCATCTGCGTTTCACTTAAATCATTTGATTTATGCTTTTATGAAACTGGAATGGCACTATAAAGAAGTGCAACCAAGAAGGACTATGCAGTATATAATAACTGGAGAATTACAGAGTGCAATTTTTTTTAACCAATCATGTGAGCTGTGAAGGCAATAGGACTAATCAGCACACAGTCTCAAACCTACAGACCCCGCAATACTTATAATACTTATAATACCAGACAATGCAAAGTTTCTTGGGAGAATGCAATACTTTTGCAAGAGAATGGAAAGTTTCTCAGGAGATCGCAATACTTTTGCCAGACAATGCAAAATTTCTCAGGAGATCGTAACACTTTTGCGAGAGAACACAAAGCTTTTCAGGAGAAAGCAATGCTTTCACAAGAGAATGCAAAGTTTCCCAGGAGATCACAATATTTTTGTGAGAGAATGCAAAGTTTCTCAGGAGAATGCAATACTTTTGCAAAAGAATGCAAAGTTTTGCAAGAGAATGCAATACTTTTGCCAGACAGTGTAAAGTTTCCTGGGAGATTGCAATACTTTTGTAAGAGAATGCAAAGTTTTTCGGGAGAATGCAATACTTTTGTGAGAGAATGCAAAGTTTTTCGGGAGAATGCAATACTTTTGCAAATGAATGCAAAGTTTCCCAGGAGCTCGCAATACTTTTGCGAGAGAACAAAAACTTTCCTGAGAGAACACAATATTTCTTAGGTATAACAAAATACTTTTGCACAAGATCAAAGTTTCTCAGGAAAATGCAATACTTTTGCCAGAAAATGCAAAGTTTCTCAGGAGAATGCAATACTTTTTCCAGAGAATGCAAAGTTTCTCAGGAGAATGCAATAATTTTGCGAGAGAATGCAAAGTTTCTCAGGAGAATGCAATACTTTTTCCAGAGAATGCAAAGTTTCTCAGGAGAATGCAATACTTTTGCAAGAGAATGCAAAGTTTCTCAGGAGAATGCAATACTTTTGCTAGAGAATGCAAAGTTTCTCAGGAGAATGCAATACTTTTGCTAGAGAATGCAAAGTTTCCCAGGAGAATGCAATACTTTTGCTAGAGAATGCAAAGTTTCCCAGGAGAATGCAATACTTTTGCTAGAGAATGCAAAGTTTCCCAGGAGAATGCAATACTTTTGCTAGAGAATGCAAAGTTTCCCAGGAGAATGCAATACTTTTGCTAGAGAATGCAAAGTTTCCCAGGAGAATGCAATACTTTTGCTAGAGAATGCAAAGTTTCTCAGGAGAATGCAATACTTTTGCAAGAGAATGCAAAGTTTCTCAGGAGAATGCAATACTTTTGCTAGAGAATGCAAAGTTTCCCAGGAGAATGCAATACTTTTGCCAGAGAATGCAAAGTTTCTCAGGAGAATGCAATACTTTTGCGAGAGAATGCAAAGTTTCTCAGGAGAATGCAATACTTTTGCGAGAGAATGCAAAGTTCCTCAGGAGAATGCAATAATTTTGCGAGAGAATGCAAAGTTTCTCAGGAGAATGCAATACTTTTGCTAGAGAATGCAATGTTTCTTGGCGAGAATACAGTACTTTTGCAAGAGAACGCAAAGTTTCTCTGGAAAACAATACTTTCATGAGAGTATGCAGCGTTTCTTAGAAGAACAATAGGCTACTTGGGGGCACGCAATACTTTCGCAAGAGGAAGCAAAGTTTCTAATGAGAACACAATACTTTTGCAAGCGAACGAAAATGTTTTCAACACTGATAAGAATAATAAATGTATATTGAGCAGCAAATCAGAATATTAGAATGATTTCTGAAAGATAATCAGGATTATATTTTAAAAACAGTTTTTAGCAAAATTAAAACAGTTATTTTAATTGTAATCATATTTCACAATATTACTGTTTTTGATCGAACAAGTGCAGCCTTGGTGAGCAGAAGACACTTCTTTCAAAAACATAAAAAATTTTACCGATTCCATAATTTAAACAGTATTGCATCTTCATACATATTGCATATCACAAATAATGTATAAGTAGTATGCTATAAATATACATGCGTTTCTTGAACCAAGAAATTATATTTGGCTTCATATCCAAGATAAGCAAAAACAGAGGGACAGCAACGCCTAAAGTTAAGCAACACAATTCTCCATGAATCCTCATCTGCAAGTAAACAGATCAAGACGTCCTTCCAGTGATTTAAATGGCCAATGGGATATAGCAGGCACCAGTCAGACATGACAGATGTTTGTCATTCTGAGTCTGAGGTAACCAGTAAAAACACCTCCAGCAGTGTTTCATTCACGACTGTGGCTCTAGTGGATGGTGGCACGTGGATTTGAGGAGGAACTGTTGAATGGCATTCTTCAGCTCTCAATGGAAGCCTTATTTCTCCATACTTGACAAAAAGGCCTCAATATGAAGTCAAAGTTTCCCAATGAGCAGCTCAGATATCAAAGGGTTTGATTTGTGTGGCCCCCTCTGTCTAATCACCTGCAGCCAATACTGCCACCGAGAACAAAAGCAGGAAATCATAAACACGGCATGGCTCTAATTCTCAGCACACCGAGCTTTGAAAGCAGCCGCCCAAAGCCAATTACCCCTGCTCCCCCCACCAGGATAATTCATAACATATTCATTTATGCAGATGCCAGAGATCTCTGATACACGTTCAGTCCTATACAGGCCTCTATAGAAGCTTATTTCTGGAATTGAGATAAAAAAAAAATTGAAAAGATAACTTGCAACTTATCACACAATTTAGATTCTTGCAATTCTGAGAAAAAAGTCAGAAGTGTGAGAGATATACTCAGAATTCCAATAAACAAATGCAGAACTGTGAGATATAAACTAAAAAATATAAAGAAAGAATTGTGAGAAAACATGGCAGTTGCTTTTTTAATTTTGTGGTGGCAACAGAATTCAGAGAAAAAATTCCAAAATTCCAACCCATTCGGTCTTGATGAATATGAAACATTTTGCACATCTGATGAACCATTTTGTTTAAATTATTTGCATGTATGCATTTGGCAGACGCTTTTAACCAAAGCAACTTACACTCAAGTTATACATTTCCCTGGAAATCGAATCCATGATGTGGGCGTAGCCACAGGAATGTTCAAACAGCAGAATAAATCATACTAGAAAGTGCTGCAAATTTTTACAGGAAAAGACGAATTGTGGCATCTGGGAAGATTTCTGATTCACTTTGAAGTCGGTTCAGGTCACAAGCCTCTTCTCTTATCTCCCGATGCTTGAGGGCAACAAGGCCTGACAGCAGATGATGGAGATAACGCAATAATTGAGTCTTTTGACACTTTGATGTCGCAGGAGTCTTCATGCAAAAGATAAACAATCACGTTGAGTTCTCACACTCACTGATCTTTCTTCTCAATATATGCTATAATAAATGCGGTAAATGTGGCCATTACACCTCAGGCGTTCAATTATATTCCAGTAATGATAAATAACTGTTCGGAGTTAATTACTTTCAATTCATACATAGCTGACACATGAATGTGCTCATTTTTAACACAACTTTTCACCTCTAAAATGCACAGTAGAATTAGCCACCATAGAACGTGAATTTCCAGCACTCTCTCCACCCTCAATACCATGAATGAGGTCAGACCCTTGAGCAAGGCACCGAACCCCCAACTGCTCCCTGGGCTGTGTGTGTGTTCACTTGGATGAGTTAAATGCAGAGCACAAATTACAAGTATGGGTCACCATGTCATGTCCTTTCCTTTCCAAACAGTATGTTTTCACATGACCATCACTTTGCATGAGAGTGCTGTCCAGATACCATCTTGGAACTAAAAATGTTTATCATTTTAAATTCGATTTTGCGTTAAAACAACAAAACACTTTCCAGTCACATCTGTTAACCAACCAGAATCAACAATTCACCAATGCTGTGGCATAAACTCACTTGGACTACATCATAAGGCACCGTGAAGTCAACTGTTTTTCATATCAATTTTTTTTTTTATTGAAGTAGATGTCAACTGCTGAGGAAATGAATGAATTTACACGGAAAAACATTGACACTGCCTGAAATAAAAAGATTAAATTTGTAAAGAAAAAAATTATAATAATTCACAAGACCACTACAGGGAACAAGAATCTTAAAGGAGCATTCTTAAAAATATTTTGTACATGATATCTGGTTGCTTGGCAGATGGAGGGGTGGAATCCATAGTAACAGTCTCCATAGTTACACGGCTGTTCCTCTCTCCAGGTTCTGTTTGATCTCTGCGGTGTATTTGCCGTAGAAACGTTCAGCCTTCTTGTTGAATTTAGCATTTCTCTCGTTGATATAATCGATGTCAGCGTCGTCGTTGTAGGCCCTGCGGCGACTGTATTTGGAGCGCTTTTCAATCCTAAACACACAAGGAGACATTTATGGAGATACAAGAAATGAAACGTAGTAAAACCTAGTTAAAGATAATCCTGGAAACAGTTTTTCACTAAATGAACAAGAAAAAAAAAAAATAATGTATCAACCGAAAGTAGATTAAGGCTATATTTATTATTTATATAATTTATTTAATTTTTCAAATAATAATAAAATGACAAACTAAAAAAAAAAAAAAAAAAATTTTTTTTTTTTTTAAATAATTCATAAATGTGATAAATGATACTAAAATGGCACTGACTTTAGGAAACATAATGGTCAAAAAACAGCACATTAAAATCATCACATCCCTCAGAATATTGCCAGCAAAATCATAAGGCAAGCACCACACACCAGCTATATTACCCAGCTGTACTCCTCCGCCATTCATTTCCCAGTTTGATGCTTCAACAGACAATCTCAGTTTTCACAGTCCATCAAAGAGACTCACATGCCCCCCACATACACACAGACGGTTCTTCAAAAATCTTCAAAGCGCGTTTGTGCGTCACGATCTGGCAGCCGTAGCCCTGTCTAATGTCTCTCAGAAGCTAAAAGCAGCTCCTCCAAAATAGAAGAATGCCGTCTCGCGCATAAACAAACCCTCGCCGGCGCACACATCCATGTGCGACAGGCACGCAACGGCACAAACACATCTGGAGCGAGGAACAAACACAGCAGGCCGTGCTCTCAGAGCGCTCTCTAAAATTGGCAGCAACATCACATTCAGAAGAGCCGCTATCTGCACTAACTCTGAGGTGTGCGATTAGATCTGCTCACCAGGTGATTCTGCAGTGTGTAAGATCAGAAATCGAACAGAATCCCTGCGTGCCATGAACACAAACACAGATTCTTACTGTTTCTCCACGTCGTCCACCATGCGGTCGATGCTCTCTTTAGACGGGACGTGAGTGCCGTGAATCAGACTGTTGGAGGTGGGGTGGAAATCTTCTCCACTAGGAGCAAGAGAGACGCGTGCAAATCATCAGCTTTTTTATATACAGCGTTTCATTTATTTATCATTACACACGTAGAACAGCAATCAGGTTCGACTTTTGCGCTTCATTTAGGCTTTATTTCTTATGATAATCATAAAAACTGATTTTTGAAGCAAATAGTTTTTCCTGCTTACAGCACTGTGTTATTTTTCTAGTTATTTACAACAGCAATTTCACACAATCACAGAAAATATCTTAAAAGCTCATTTGTTGTTAATATTTGTTACTATTTCAAATGAACGCTGTTCTTTTGAACTTTCTATTTACCAAAGAATCCTAAAAAGGTTTCCACAAATATTTTGCAAATTGATAAGAAATGTTTCTGAATGAATTTGAATTAAGACAGCAAACAGGATGCAGATTTCCAGTTCTAATGTGAATTTTGAAGGAACTTCGACTGTCATTTTAAACCTTTAAAGCATGAAGTTTATGTGAAACAATGTTGACTTGACAAGAACTTGTTCAAGAGTTTTGAAAAACATTTTTGTTTAGTTTTTTTGGGAGTGTGAAGCTTTATATGCCTTACAGATAGATGAATAAATTGTTACATTTTGTGTTTATTTTAGGTACACTATTGTTCAAAAATTTGAGGTCAGTAAGATTTTAATACATTTAAGATCTTCACTAGGAATGTTATAATCGCTCTTTATACTATTAGACAGAAAATCTTCGTGAGACAAAATAAAACGTCATTGCTCAAGCAGCATTGCTCACATACAGGAACTATTGATAGTGGCTAAATAAATAAAGTCTCACCATTCCTCTCTCTGTCTCTCATAGTTCTCCATATCTGGCTTGATCTGCTTCGTCAGTCTCTGGTACTGTCTCAGCTGGGCCTCAGCGTAGCCTACACACACACAGAGATGAATACAAACACACATGCAGCTGTGGGGGGTCTGAGAGGGGAAAGGGGCTCTTACAGGGAGAAGCAGAAGGAAAATGATAATTACCAGAACCAATGATAACCAGGCGTGAAACACAAGCTCTGCATGTTTTCATTTTCACATGTTTAGCATCACACATGGCAGACACATTCCCTCTCACTCTCAGCCAATCAGTGAGGCCCCTCATTAACCTGACGAGCGTTTCATACCTGAGAATCCTGGGTCTGGGTTTTTCTTCTTCTTCTTCCTCTCCCATCTCTCTGCATCTTCAGCGCTGATATCCAGGAGCTTTACACGGTTGTAGTCCTCACCTTGCTCCGCACACTCCTGACAAACAAACACAATTCACAGCTTTACACACTCCTCCTCACATGCCGCATAATCAGAATTAGCGCTTGACTGATATGGGGCTTTTAATGGTCGATACTGGCACATAGAGAGCACAGAGGCCAAATCAAATGACAGCAAATACACTACAGTTTAAAGGGTTGAGCTTTAAAATGAAAGGAACACTCCACTTTTTTTTGGAAATAGGCTCATAAAAAGTTTTACAACTGTTAAACAGTTGAGTTTTACCATTTTTGAATCCATTCAGCCGATCTCCGGGTCTGGCGGTAGTACTTTTAGCGTAGCTTAGCATAGATCATTGAATCGGATTAGACCGTTAGAATCTCGCACCAAAAATGACCAAAGAGTTTTGATATTTTTCCTATTCAAAGCTTGACTCTTCTGTAGTTACATCGTGTACTAAGATCGACGGAAAATGAAAAGTTGCGATTTTGTAGGCCGATATGGCCAAGAACTATACTCTCATTCCGGCATAATAATCAAGGAAATTTGCTGCCGTATATCGGCCTACAAAATCGCAACTTTTCATTTTCTGTCGATGCTAATGGTCTACTCCGATTCAATGATCTATGCTAAGCTAAAAGTACTACCGCCAGACCCCGAGATCGGCTGAATGGATTCAAAAACGGTAAAACTCAAATGTTTAACTCTTGGGGACTTGGAAAATGAGCCTATTTTCAAAAAAGTGGAGTGTTCCTTTAATACTTTTATTCAGCAAAGATGCATTAAATTGATCAAAAGTGACAGACATTTATAATGTTACAAATAATAACCATTTCAATTAAATGCTGTTCTTTTGAGATTTCTATTCATCAAAGAATGCTGAAAAAATAGTTTCTAAAAATATGAAGCAGCACAACTTTTTTTTAACAACAAAGACTGGAGTAATGATGCTGAAAACTCAGCTTTGCATCACAGGAATAAATTACATTGTAAAATAAATTCAAATATAAAACAGTTATTCTAGCTACTTCTTCTGAACATTTGAACAGTTGTGTATGTACATAAAAAAAACTAATGTAAACATAATAACACTAATTTTACACAAAATGTATTTAAAATTCACTTATTCAGAATCAAAATTAAAAAACTTTTTTTAACTGGTTTGCATGTTTGTTGCAAATTTATTAATTTTTTGCTCAGATAGAGCACATCATTTATCAACTTGTTCATCTTAAAACATCAGAAAACATGTAAATCTAATCCAAAACATGACTTTTAAAACAGTGTGTCAGCTTTGGCTTAACCAGCTTTGTGAGTTTGCTCACTATGTGTGACCATTCACAGACAGCATGTAGTGTTTGTGTTATCATTATTTTTGCAACTCTGTTTGTTGAAGTAGAAACGACCGGCTTAAAATCTAATACTGTACCTTCTTCTTTTGGTCCACTATGAGTTCATACTCCAGACGGGCTTTCTTGGCCTCCCAGTTTGACGGCAGCTTCAGCCTCTTGTCCTCCTCCACCACCTCCTGATGATTCATCTTACGAGCCTCATTCTATCAACAGAATGCAATCACATTTCATACACATGCATGTTAATAGAGCAGATTCTATTGCGCTGTGTGTCAACGGCTCAGCACAGAGTTTGCTTTAAGTCTATACCGACTACACTAAAGCTCCTTTCACATGACGTATATCAAGGATTCAACACGGCTCACCACTAGTGTTATGTCTTCTTCTTAAGGCAAGATACCACAGGAGAATAGGGTAAAGCAACATATCCCAAAATCACAAATTTGAGCAGCGTATGAATAATAAAAAAAAATAAATGTCTCAATGTCTTTGAGGGACCCCTCGAAAATTAGATGGATCATCTCAAGGATCCTTTAATAAATTAAAATAAAAAAACAATGGTTTGCTTGCGTTTGGATTATAAGACAAGACAGTAAAAGTGGCCACAGGAGAAGAAAGTTACTACCTGGTGGAAAATCTGATCTCATTTGTGACGCATCCTCTTTTTTTCCTGGCCAGGCTTTCTAAATCCCCTGAAATGTCTGGGTTTTTTGCTTTATTGTTTTCATTCTTGCTGAAGGAAAGAGCAATCTGACCGATAGCATGCTTTATTGTATATAACCAACCAATCGTGGTGATTGTGAGAGAGTGTGATCTAGAGAGTAGAGTGAAAGCAATGCAAATACACATGCATATAATGTATAAGGACTGTAGAGAGCATGTCCATATTGGACATATCACGTCACTCAGGATAGATGTTAATACCAGGGCATTAATAAACTGGCTATTAGTTTCAATAAATAGTCTTTGCTTATGGATTCCACTGATGTGAGGTAAACTGTGTAGTAGTTACCCTCTTGAAATGAAGCTCTCTGAACTTTCTGAGTCTCTCTTCTCTCTTGTATGCTCCTGGAGTGTCTGTGCTTTCCTCTTCATTGCTGGGAGCAACAACCTGCAGTCAATGTACCGCATACAAGGCTTAATAATGATAGCTAAAACACAATCAGTACACTGAAATCTCAAAAACCACGTTTAACAACCGAAACCAACAACATTAAATCACACAGAGACTGATGTTAGCATGTTTAGCTATGACTATAAGAACAGCGTCATGAAAACCGACACGCTAAAACGATAATTTCACGAGTAAGTTAATGTTTGCTAATCAAAAATAATATATAAACAATAAAAACACATGTGAGGTTAACTCTTAAAGAATTTTGAACAGTTTTGTTTTGTTTACCTCTGCGCTAGACGCCATTGCTTCTTTCAAAGAGGAAGTACGTCACGCATTTCCGCTCGACTGAGATCTAATGACCTAATATGTATTTCCGCTTTCTTATAAGTTTCAAAACCATATTAGTAAGACAGTAAATAATAATAAATAGCTATAATAAAAATATGATAGATTTTTGAAACGGTATTTTTTACTCCGTTGATGAGTTTTAGTTTGCTTCCATCAGCTAATCAATATTTCTGTTTAATTTTATTATAAACTTTTTTTTAATTATACACACACACACACACACACACACACACACAATTGATATATATATATATATATATATATATTAATAAAATTACATGCATAATTGTATTTATTAGTTTATTTCGCTTATTTGTAACGTGAAATGTTCTGTAGATACTGAAAATGTTTGTATATTGTAGTATAATTTCCTTTTTCTGTTGTTTTTGTTTGTTTTTTTAGTGCTGGGCAATGATTAATCGCATCCAAAATAATAGTTTTTGTTTATATAATATAGGTGTGTGTACCGTGTATATTTATTATGTATATATAAAGACACATATGTACAGTATATAATTTGAAAATATTTACATGCATTAGCATACATATATTTTTATTCATATACAACCCGAATTATGGAAATGTTGGGACGTTTTTTAAATTTGAATAAAATGAAAACTAAAAGACTTTAAAATCACATGAGCCAATATTTTATTCACAATAGAACATAGAGAACATAACAAATGTTTAAACTGAGAAATTTTACACTTTTATCCACTAAATGAGCTCATTTCAAATTTGATGCCTGCTACTGGTCTCAAAAAAGTTGGCAAGGGGGCAACAAAGAGCTGAAAAAGCAATACATTTTGAAAAGATTCAGCTGGGGGAACATCTAGCAACTAATTAAGTTAGATGACATCAGGTCTGAAACATAAAAGGGATGTCTTAGAGAAGTAGAGTCTCTCAGAAGTAAAGATGGGCAGAGTCAGGGACGGACTGGGAGTAAAAAACGGCCCTGGATTTTTGTTGTTGTGTTTTTAAAGCCACCAATAGAAGGCGACCAATTACCAGCAGAGAACAACAGGCACCATTACACCATGGGTTCTATTTTTATATTTTTTTTTTCAGCAGGGGATTGAAATAAATGTATTAGTCTATCGTATGAACTAAAAAAATTGAAATCTACATAAAAAAAAAAAGCATAACACAAAATGTATAATATGACAATGTTAAACATAAACCTAGAAAACTTTCTATTCAGGGACCATAGAAAGTGTATTGACTCAGTGCATCTCAGTGTGGTATGGAAACAGCTCCAATCAGGACTGCAAAGCACTACAGAGAGTTGTGCGCTTAGCTGAGCGCATCTCAGGGTCTGCTCTCCCCTCTCTGCAGGACATCTACCTCAAACGCTGCAAAAATAGAGCTGTTAAAATTATCAAGGACTCAAATCACCCTGGTAACCAGCTTTTCACTTTGCTTCCATCTGGTAAGCGCTTCCGTAGCCTGATGGCAAAAACTGAGAGACTTAGGAGGAGCTTCTTCCCCCAGGCCATCAGGCTCCTAAACTCTAACTCTGTGTCATAACTCACTTGACTCCATGTAAATATCACCATATCAATAAGCAATTCATAATTTTTCTCCATGTAAATATCATATATCAATAAGCTATTCATAATTTTTCTCTACCTCATATTGCTGCTATTTAAATACCCTGTACAACTTTTTTGCACATTATTTTTGAACATTCCTCTTATTACTATTTAAGTCAACAACATACTGACCTGCACATTTATATTTATATTTTTTATCTTATCTTTTATTTTATTTTATTCTTTTATTTTATTTTTTCTACTTTTCTTCTTCTTAATATTTGTATACTTTATAATTGCACTGTCCTTGGAGCGGACCTGACCTACATTTCACTGCTGGTTATACTCTCTATAATTGTGTATGTGACAAATAAAAACTCTTGAATCTTGAATCGCTGCTGTCTCTTTATGAATGAATTGCCAGACAATGTAGAGTGATAAATAACAATGAACGTTCGGACTAGGGGTGTCCTAGGATTTTACTATAGTGCTCATAGGCTACATGTTACATGAGAGAGGAGGGCAAAGGTAACCTAATTGTTCGCTTTTTTTTTTCTTTTAGCTTCTTCCAACCGCCTTTATCCTCACGTATTTTGCTTGTCATCACGAGGCCATTTCGAGTTAGTTTCGGTTTCTTATAAACAAAAATAGATTGCATTAGCGCCCCTTTTGTCGGCCTTCAATGTCACTTAAGTTGACACTTTTTCTTTGTTGATGAACCAGCCGGGCTGACAACTGTCGAAGGGACTTCTCCAGAACGTCCAGATGGCCAGTTCGCCCCTGGGCAGAGGCTCTCCAATCCGTGAAAGAGTGTGTAAAAAGATGTGGAATACTTTAAAAACAACGTTCCTCAACATCAAATTGCAAAGGCTTTGCAAATCTCATCATCTACAGTGCATAACATCATCAAAAGATTCAGAGAAACTGGAGAAATCTCTGTGCGTAAGGGACAAAGCCGAAGACATTTGTTGGATGCCTGTGGTCTTCGGGCCCTCAGACGACACTGCATCACTCATCGGCATGATTCTGTCATTGACATTACTAAATGGGCCCAGGAATACTTCCAGAAACCACTGTCGGTAAACACAATCTGCCGTGCCATCGGCAGATGCCAAATAAAGCTCTGTCATGAAAAAAGGAAGCTATATGTGAACATGGTCCAGAAGCGCCGTTGTGTCCTGTGGGCCAAGGCTCATTTAAAATGGAAAAGTGTTCTATGATCAAACGAGTCCAAATTTGACATTCTTGTTGGAAATCACGGACGCCGTGTCCTCCGGGCTAAAGAGGAGGGAGATCTTCCAGCGTGTTATCAGCATTCAGTTCAAAAGCCAGCATCTCTGATGGTATGGGGTGCATAAGTGCATACGGTATGGGCAGCTTGCATGTTTTGGAAGGCACTATGAATGCTGAAAGGTATATAAAGGTTTTAGAGCAAGATATGCTCCCCTCCAGACGATGTGTATTTCAGGGAATGCCTTGTGTATTTCTGCAGGACAATGCAAAACCACATACTGCAGCTATTACAACAGCATGGCTTTGTAGTAGTAGAGTCCGGGTGCTGAATTGGCCTGCCTGCAGTCCAGATATTTCACCTATAGAGAACATTTGGTGCACCATTAAATTAAAAATATGTCAAAGACGACCACAAACGCTTCAGCAGCTGGAAACCTATATCTGACAAGAATGGGACAAAATCCCAACACCAAAACTCCAGAAACTCATGACCTAGATGCCCAGACATCTTCAAACTAGATGCTACACCATGGTAAACATGTCCCCGTCCCAACTATTTTGAGACCTGTAGCAGGCATCAAATTTGAAATGAGCTCATTTTGTGCATAAAATTGTAACATTTCTCTGTTTAAACATTTGTTATGTTCGCCATGTCCTATTGTGAATAAAATATTGGCTCATGTGATTTGAACATCTTTTAGTTTTCATTTTATTCACATTTAAAAAATGTCCCAACATTTCTGGAATGTAATATATATATATATATATATATATATATATATATATAACATACAGACATAACATTTTTCATAAATATATACATGCACGTGCGTGTATTTACATATACATAATGAATATACACAACACACACACATATATATTATGTACACAAAAACTTTTATTTTATTTTAATTTTATTTTGGATTAGCACTAGTGTCTCGCCCGGTTGCTTGCACCACTGTGAGGCATTAGAGGGCATTCTTGTGTTTTGTGTTCTTGCCTGTTGTTCTGGTCATGGACTCCATTTCCCATCATGCTGTGTTTTCATTAGTGTCTACCTGGTTCAGCTGTGTTCCATTTTCTGTTTGGTCCTGTGTTTGTGTATATTAAGCCCCGCCCTGTGTCCCAATGTTCATACTATCCATCCTAAATAGTATGTGAGATTACAATAAGCGTGTCCCAAAAGTCCCCGGATGGTCTACTATTTCAGGTCGATTTTTGAAGTGTGGATCCATGCACACTCTAATGGCTAAAATTGCCACCAATCCAATCCGCCGATTCGGTCCAGAACTACAAACACGTATAAAACGCGTTAGAAAAACTACAAACATGGCGGATGCGCGCGATCGACGGTGAGGTTTACAAAAAGGGGTTTGTTTGAGTTACTAATCATCCAAATTTAACCGGGTAAAAAATATTTATTTATTGTTATCCGTGTTATATTTAATCTTTTATAAACATCAATTTGGTCGTTAAGTTTTAAAAGCATCACTATGCAGAAGATATGAGCAGTTTTCAGACCCGAGACTGGCAGCTCAACCAGCTACTTTTTTTTCTCTCCAGTATGGTAGGAAGTTAAATTAAACGTGGAGGATGTTAACTGTGACCAGATGATTGACAGGCCAGTTCACAGTGACAGTGTGCGTGTAACAGGTGCGACAGCTTGCCTACTCTTCTACTACACAAATATTTAATTACTAGCAAAATGAGAGAAATTGCATTTAAGTTGATTCATAGAATTTACCCGGATAAGTGCTCTCTTGAAAGACTTAAGAATGATATTACAGTTTTTCTCGATTGCTTAAACACATTTCTTGAAACTATGCCTCGTATTCTCAAAACAGTAAACATGAATCCATAACTTAACGTCCTATATTTAGGTCAAAATGAAGCTATCCACTCAAAACAACTCAATCTTGCTGAAAAACCAAACTTTGCTCTCAGACATGACACACAAACAGTCAAAAACACACACACACTACAACACAGTTGTACACACTGATGAGATCAATTCAAAACAATACTACAAAAAACAGTAATAAGCGTTGCTTGTAGTACTCTCCATGTGTTTTATTCCTCAATTTAATGTAGTGTAGAGTACAGTACAATACAGCAAACAACAAAAATAACTATTCTGCCCCAGTATCCCGACAGGCCAAACAACCTCTTCAACATCACAGGCTGGCGCTGGTCAGGCAGAAGGGGTAAAATCCTCTCGCATGCCTGATGTCCTTGTGTCATAATTCACAAACAACATAGGCAAAATGCTTAGTCATGTTGTCAATATAACAGTACATACAGTAATCAGTACTGAGCATTTTGAGAATTTAATTTCTGATTCGAGAAACACTGTAAGCTGACGTTGGCCCTTTATCCATCGAAGGTTCTGATTGGTGTGTGATAGAAATAGACTCCTAGTGTTTCCACTTGGGTAATTGTGTGCTATTTGAGCTCAAACTGTGCTGAGTTGAGTGAACAATATTGAATGCTAGTGCTTTCTAAATGACCACATGGTGTAAGCACTGAGAAATGTAGGGATTTGTGTGTAGAGTTTTGCAGTAGTTCACCAAATCTGACTCATGTGTCAAAGCAGGGGAATAGCGTTTATAGTTCAGCAAAATGGGTATGCTTTTTGAAAAACGGCATTATGGTTTTGAAATTTTAGTTCAAAAGCCTGGTTATAGTGTTTTAGCAATCGAGAAAAACTGTAATACTGTTCTTTCTGTTTAGAAAACAATGAAACTTCTTTATATTTATTCTGGAATTGCTCTTACACAACATCATATTGGTGTGACACTCTTGACTTTATCAAATGTTATGTGAATCCTAATTTTTGAGTTACTTATAGCAATGTCATTTTTGGCTTTCATGAATGTGAAAAAAAGGTGATACTTATTTCATAAACCTTATTTTCATGTTAGCTAAATATCATATTCATAAATGTCAATTTTCTAAATGCACACCTCTTTTTGTAAGATTCAAACTTGAATTGAAAATGTATTTTAAATCTATTGAATTCTCTACGAACTTGAAAGCAATAAGAGCAGTGGCTTTGTTGAAGGACTTCACACTTCCTCTGGACTGAAAAACTGAATGACCCTGGACTGTTGTTGTGATTTGACGATGACTATTGTTATTGGGGTCTTTTTGTTTTGTTTTTTCATGCATTCAATAAAAAAAAAAAAAGAAACTCTTCTACTACACACCAAAAGAGTACATACTTTAAGGGTGTAGTATAAGTAGGCACATTGGGAAGCAGCGCCGGTTTGCTATTGTCTGTGTGAGTTGTTGATAAATGTTACCTCTTGTGTTTCTTGTGACCCTTTCTTGGTTCCGTCATGTATTTTGGATGTCATTAAAGGATCTTAAACTGCATTTGGACCCATTGCCGGTTGCCTACTTGTGCTCATTCGTAACAACTAGTTTTTTAAAATAATAACAATAAAAGTAAAAAAAAAAAAAAAAGAAATATATATATATATTAATATATTAATTCAAGGCTAAGATGGTGAATGAAGTTGCAGTGGTTCATTATGCTATGTGTCTTTAACATGAACTCCGCTGCTCCTCTGGTCTGATTATGTATAATTAAGTTCCCTTTAAGAGGATGTAATTAACCAGAGTTTACAGTTTCAGATTAAAGCAGCCTCTAGATCAGAAGCCACACTAATGAACTGATGTGCTTGTTCTGCAATCCAGATGGAACAAATACCAAACCACCCTCAAACACACAAGACCTAACAGCTAGAGAGAGCTCTTTATGATATTTTATATTTGCCATAATTTCATTTATGCTAATAAGAACTTATATAGTAAATATTTTCTGGAAATCTATATGAATATTAAAAATAGACTAAAGTTGATTAGAATTAAGAACTAAAGCTATATATATATATAGTTAACAATATTCAAATATATAGCAATAAATAAAAATGAAATGCTGCATACATAAACTCTCTCTCTCTCTCTCTCTCTATATATATATATATATATATGAACATATTTATAGTGATAACTTTTTATTATATTATAGTAGATATGTAACCACTCTTAATTGTGCATTTTTATTGCATCATATTAGTGTGTATTAATCGATAAATAATTGCAGGCAGCCAATGGAGAAAGATTCTCTTTGCAGTCATGTGGTGTAGTTCCACCATTTACCAGCAGAGGCTAACTGAGCCATGTTAACTAGCTAACAAGCTAACCTTCAGACTCATTAGTCACATGGCTTGTGCAGCATGTCAAAAAGTTGTGGAATATTTCAAGTCATGAACATCTAGGAAGGACCAGCATCATCAGATAGTTTTCTCCAGGCATTATAGATTTCCTTGATTTGGTCAGGCTGCCAGATGACATATTTGCCCAAAAGTGATATAAAATAAGGCCAAATAACTGGATGGCACTGCACAGTACAATAATGCCTGCTATTTCACTTACTGTATTCAAAAAGATTGTGTGTGTGGCCTGCTGTGTATATTGACAGCATTGAGAGAATAGTGAGCTCCTGGCAGTACAGGTTTTCTTAATAGCAAGAGGTCATTCAGCTGGATACCATTTGCAAACTACATAAACTATTGTGTTGTTTGATTAATGGATGCATCTTCTATTTTGAATCACGGCTCAGACCAACCCCGGTGTGTTCAGCTGCCTGACATCTGGGTTGTAACTGCTATAGAAAACACAGCCAATAAAATCATGCCGTTTCCCTAATTACTATATCTTTCATTTCCTCTACCCATGAGCAAGAACTTGGACAGGCCAAAGCAAACAAAGCTCTGACTGCAGCATGCCAGCTCAGTTACCCACCGAAGGAGGGTCCAAACATGGACACACAGATTATTGTTAGGTGGGCTGATTATAAAGTGTCAAACCCACTTTTGATGATCCCGTTTGTGTATGATTATGAAAGTAATGCCTGAAACAGCTACTGCAATAGAAATCAACAGTGACAGAATATATAAATGAGAAAATAGACAGTACAGTACAGTTCTTTCACGAGGACAGAGTTGTGTGTTAAACTGCTCCCTCACTGTTATGCTGATGATACTCAGCTCTATATTTCTTCGTGGCCCAGTGAAACACACCAAATTGAGAAACCAACGGAATGCATAGTCGATATAAAAAACTGGATGACGAGTAACTTCTTACTGATAAATTCTGAAAAAACAGAGGTGTTAATTATCAGACCTAAAAACCCCACATGTAATAACCTAGAACACTATCTAACACTTGACGGCTGCTCTGTCAATTCTTCTTCATCAGTTAGGAACCTAGGTGTGCTGTTTGATAGCAATCTTTCATTTGAAAGCCATGTTTCTAGCATCTGTAAAACTGCATTTTTCCATCTCAACGTCAAATGCAGAAATACTAATTCATGCGTTTATGACCTCAAGGTTAGACTACTGTAATGCTTTATTGGGTGGTTGTTTTGCACGCTTTATCAACATACTACATTTGGTGCAAAATGCAGCAGCTAGAGTCCTTACTAGAACCAGGAAGTACGACCATATTAGCCCGGTTCTGTCAACACTGCATTGGCTCCCTATCAAACATCATCTAGATTTTAAAATCTTGTTAATAAGCCCTGAATGGCTTAGCTCCTCAGTACTTGAGCGAGCTCTTATCACATTATAGTCCTCCACGTCTGCTGCGTTCTCAAAACTCTGGCCATTTGATAATACCTAGAATATCAAAATCGACTGCGGGTGGCAGATCCTTTTCCTATTTACCACCCAAACTCTGGAACAATCTACCTAATACTGTTCGGGAGGCAGACACACTCTGTCAGTTTAAATCTATTAAAGACACATTTCTTTAAGCTGGTTTACACATAACACACTAATACACTTCTATTATTCAAATCTGTTAAAGGATTGTTAGGCTGCATTAATTAGATCAACCGGCATCGGGAACACTCCCCATAACACATGATGTATGTGGCCCTGATCGTCGGCGGAGGCCGGACACCTGGATGAGCCCCGGGGACATAACCCAGTCACCGTAGCCACCCGATCCGGTCCGTATCCAGCCCAGATGGTCACTGCAGTCACCAGATC
The DNA here is from genome assembly GCF_936440315.1 of Barbus barbus. Taxonomy (NCBI): domain Eukaryota; kingdom Metazoa; phylum Chordata; class Actinopteri; order Cypriniformes; family Cyprinidae; genus Barbus; species Barbus barbus. Next base: position 27,022,039 of record NC_136746.1, on the reverse strand, counting down.
CAGTCCGTATCCAGATCAGATGGTGGATCAGCACCCAGAGACGACCTCTACAGCCCTGAACGTCAGCGGAGACCAGGACACCGAGATGAGCGCAAGAGACAGATCCCCAGCGAGGACCCCGCCACTTAGACAGCCATCGGGAAAGACCACTGGAACCAGTTGAGCCCTTACAATCTGACTTTGCTGCAGTTGGAATCGAACTGCTGGTTCGTTTGGCCAGAAGAGAACTGGCCCCCCCGACTGAGCCTGGTTTCTCCCAAGGTTTTTTCTCCATTCTGTCACCGATGGAGTTTTAGTTCCTTGCCGCTGTCGCCTCTGTCTTGCTTAGTTGGGGACACTTCATTTCCAGCGATATCGTCGACCTGATTGCAAAGACACTATTTAAACCGAACTGAGCTGGATGATGACATCACTGAATTCAATAATGAAATGCCTTTAACTGAAAATCTTTTTTTTAATCTTTTCATTTTACATTATTGATACACTATTTTCCTTTTTTGATATTGTGCAGTTGCTTTGACACAATTTACATTGTTAAAAGCGCAATATAAATAAACGTGACTTGACTTGACTCATGAAAAAAGGTACAAAAGCTGTTACTGGGACGGTATTCATTCAACCTTATTTACCCCCTACATGGTACATATTAGTATATAAAGGGTACATATTACAAAATAAAAAAAATCTTACCAAACTCTTGAATGGTACCTGATGTGATGACATAATTAAGGACTCATTGATACATTTTAATGTTTTGCATAGAGGTAGAAAGCTGAATGCAGAATTAGATCTCATGCCAGCAGTCCAGTAACTCAAGGCCATGTTGAGTTCCAGTAATCATACGCAACTCATCTGATCAGACATAAATCAGATTGATTTTATGCTTTGGAAGTAAACTATCATCACTTGTATCCCAGGGGCTCTCATGAGCACAACAGGATGATAAATATTCTCATAATTATGCCTATAAAATGAGTAACTCCAAAACACTTTTGTTTTTGAACACTAGGCTTATATTTGTGCAGTGCCACAAACCTTGTCATGGGATATTTCCGCTGTCAAGATTAATATGAATGACCAGTTTGTCTGCGTATTTCTAAAAGAAGGCCATAGAGAGATGCTTGCTCTTTGATAGGATCAGTATTCAAGCTCTCATCCTCATTAAATTCCCAATTAAATGCTATTACAGCACACAAAAAGAGATACAGATCATTGTGGGTAACAACGACTTTCTGTCTCCTAGAGGAACATTGACAGATCTTCTGACTTTAGTGATGTGCTTAGATGTTTAGAGACCTAAACAAATGTAAATATAAGCTTTGCATCAGCGTCTACTGCCTAGGGCTGTGTTTCCAAAAAGCATTGTAAACCAAAGTTGATCATAGAACCATTGTCACCAATGGAGATACGATCAACTTACGTTTACGATGCTTTTGGGCAACATAGCCTAGTACGGTCCTTTCTAAGGTTGCATGCTAAGTAAAACCTCATAAGGGATTGTTTACGTGACTTGTTTTTCTTTTTCTATTTACATGATGCTTTCTCTTTCTAGGCAGCAATTTTGTGTGCCTTAATAAGTGTGTTACTGTTAGGCCCCAGCAAGCCTACGAAAACATAAAAACAGAAATACTGGGAAAATAACGTGTTTACTTAGATTCTTTTTATGCTATCATTATTAATACATTTCATACAAATCATGCAAAAAATACATTTCATACAAATGATACATTTTAAAAACAATATAAATTGTGAATTACATTGAAAACAGTATGTGTATACTATAGTATAAATTGTATAATAATACATTTGAAAATTACAATGTAAAAGTACATATAAATAAATGAAATAATATAATATTATATAAAATAAATTACGTATGTTTTTTGTATTATGTATGCAGCTGTTATGTACAAATCATACAAAATTAATTTCATAAATGCAGATCACAAATTTGAAAATACAATGTAACTTACATTATAATTGTCATATAAATTATATAATAAGATAAATAAATGATGTATGTTTATGATGTATGTGTATTTGTTATGTACAAATCATAAGCAATTAATTTCAAACAAATCATGCAAATGATAAATCATGTAAAAATACAATGTAAAAGTATTTTCAAATATAAATTATGCAACAATATGAATACATAAAATACATAAATTATGTACAATGTGAATAAATATTAAAAATATGAATACAAACTGCATTTATCTATTTATCGTTTACAAAATCGTAGGCATGAGGCCAGTCTGTGATGCTTAGACCCTGATTTTGCTCATAATTGGGAAAAAACTATGTAATGTGCAGCTTTTTTTGTTCTTATAAAATGACTCAGATAAGTTAAACTCAAGGTGCTTGTCAATATGGGGCGCCATGTAACACCAATAGAAACTGCCTTTGAATAATGCAGAAAACTGAGCTTTTGATACTTGATATGTCTGACCAAGCCTCTCTCTACGTGTGTGTGTGTGTGTGTTTACTGCTGTTTTTCTATCATAAGGACAGTTGATGGCAACGCTGTGGGCTTTGATTTCAGCCTGTTTCATTCATCTCGGCTCATCAGCTGGAAATATTTACATTCTCAGATCCCTTAATCTTTAACGAAAGAGGCATGAGGCTCTGTCTTAGATTTCAACACAAGATGAACACAGAAAAGCCAAAGAACAAGAGGGAGCAGAGGCTGTGATAGTCATATATACAGCTAACTTTATAGCTAAAGGTCAGCAAAACACTTCTCTAGCGCTGAAAAATCATGAAGAACTTCGGGGTTCTTATGAGTTTTTAAAATGTTTTTCAAAGAAGCCTATTATGCTCATTAAGCCTGCATTTATATAATAAAAAATGCAATAAAAACAGTAATATTGTGAAATATTATTACATTTTAAAATAACTGTTTTCTCATTTAATATATTTTATAATGTAATTTATTCCTGTGATCAAAGCTGAATTTTCCGCATCATTACTCCAGTCTTCAGTGTCACATGATCCTTCAGAAATCATTCTAATATTCTGATTTGCGCTGTCATTTTTGATCAATTTCATGCATCCTTGCTGGGATAAAAATTCCCAATTGACCAGAGGTAGGAGGATTTGGGAAACATACTGTATTTAAAAATAATAGTTATTTTTGTTGATGCACTTTAAAACTTTGAAGGTTGATTAAGGCCATAAAGAGACCTTTATTTCAGGATATTAACATTTTAAAATATTTTGTTAAATATATTTAACTGTTAAATAGTAAAATCAAGATGAAATAGCTAAAAAAATCATTTTTGTAGGATTTCGAAGTGCCTGTAATTATAGAATTGCCCATAAGTGAACTCAACACATTGTCACATGTTCTTCTCCAAATGCTGCAAAGACGTTCTTCGCAGAATGGTGAACATGTGCTCCTTCCTGTTTGACCTTCCTCTAATGCTGTTTTTACACAATAAGTCGTTGTGGGCTCTCAGGTCGTGCCAACAGCCTCTGGACACACAGCTGTGTGCTAACAGACCTCCCTATCGAGCCAACATTTAGCTCAAGGAATCGCAGATAAGATCAAACAAATATATAGAGAGATTCTTAATTATTTTAGCATTACTACACTTGACGTCGCTGTTTTAAACTTTAGTCCTATTTTACCACAATTCTGCCCCAATTCTTGGTTGTATTGAATCTATTGCACTTATTAACATTATACACATTAATATTTCTAGAGAAGAAAGAAACCATTTTTATCTTGTTGCTGCATTTTTATGGATGTTATTTTATGAAGTTTTATGTATGACCATTTTACACAATTTTCATGATCTTGCCTTGGGCCACTTAAACAAACTGGGCTTGTGTCATTTTTTATGGGTACAGATTATACTTTTAAAAGAGTAACACCAATGACTTGTCCATAAGGGTGCTGTCATTTTAGACATGTCCAAAAACTGTTGCAACAGAGATGGAAATGCAATTTTTAAATACATGAATTATGTTTCCATCTTTGTTGCCACATATAGTGTATGTACAAGTCATTGGTGTTTGGTGATGAGTTTTTGGCTCAAGGTCTGCATATAAAGTCACACCAGAGCTGTTCAGCTGGGATCAGGACTTGGTTTTCTGCAGACCAGTCAAGTTCTTCCACACTGACTCAATCAATCATGTCTTTTTGAACCGTGTCTTATACACAGAGACTGTCATGTTAGAATAGAAAAGGGTCCTGTCCAAACTGTTGCTATAAAATTAGAAGCACACAATTCCCTAGAATATCATTATATGCTTAAACATTAAGATTTGTACTCATAGAAATTACTAAAGTAGTCAAACATGTTCATTAGAAGGGGGTGACCCAATACTTTTGGCAATATAGTGTATATAAAAAAGATTTAATAAATATGTACCGTTAAATCTATAGAGAGAGAGATTTATTGATACACATATTCATACTGAATATATCTATATATATATATAGTGTACAATACACAGTGTGTACTACATATTTTTATGCTTTTAGAGTATACAATCTACAGAAATCTATTGTGAGTCAAGTCTGGGGTAGCACACAGTTGCTGTTTATGAACAGCATCATTGTCAGACAAAATGACACAAATTTGACCTTTTACCCCACCTCAAACTCTTTGACCCTGTGCATCATATTTATAAATTTGAGTCAAGACTTTTGTTCACCTTCACAGATGATGCAAATGAGTAAACTCACTGCAGGCTGCCAGAGAGGAGCTCAGCATGTCAATGAACCGTGCGTCTGTTTGTCTTAACGCTCACTTGTCGTGTCTTTCTTCCTTCTCTCTATTTTGTCTGTGTGTGATCATAGGATATCCTTCCAGCAGAGGCTGGAAACGATTATATCATCTCTGCTGACGCTCTTTCATCTGTGTGGAAACATCCCGAATCAGCCCGGCCGGGAGGATGAAGCGGCACGGAAAATCAAGCTTCTGAGAGCTGAATCAGAGATTGCTGGAGTTGGATGGGAGTGTTTAACCGCAGTAAGTAAGGAGCCGTAACGGAGAGAGACGGGAGTTTTTAAAGGGCTACATACGAGGGCTTTCTGGGACGTATTAAGCAGCTCTGTGGTTCGCTGAAGGACTCTCTCCCGCCCACCGTGTTTAACAGGCCACATGTGCATGGCGAGGGGTATTCGAATGCCCCTGTGCCAAGCCGTGCTGTATGACCTCACTTCCCCTCTCGGTCATAGTGGTTTTAGATTGGCCACCGGTCGCTGAGACGATTTGCGGCCCAATGGGAAGCCAGGGACTTTGCAGGCCTCTGTTCGTTATGGAGCAATGGTTTAAACACTGTGTCTAAGCAGGAAGCCTGCCTGCGGTCAGAAAATTCTCCATCCTCTATCCCTTTTTTTCCTGTTCTCCTTTAACACATGGATTGATGGAGTATATTTCCAAACTCACACAGACACACACACATAAGCTGCAGAATAGATCTATCTATCTATCTATCTATCTATCTATCTATCTATCTATCTATCTATCTATCTATCTATCTATCTATCTATCTATCTATCTATCTATCTATCTATCTATCTATCTATCTATCTATCTATCTATCTATCTATCTATCTATCTATCTATCTAACAAAGGATCTGCAGGGCAAATAGCAAAGTATTTAAAAAAAAATAATGCTGATAGTTTTAAGTTATTGACAATTGATGCATACCTGGCCTTGCTAGTTCCACAGACTACACACACACACACACACATGCTCGCTCATGCTCACAGCATTTTTGTTGGATCAGAGAATGTGTGTGTGTCTATTTATGAGTATGAACTAGTGTGTGGTGGTTGATGATTGACAGCAGAGGAAGTGGGATGGAGGCTGGCAGTCACACACTGGAAATGCGTGAGTGGCGCCAGAAGAGTTTTGTCTGGCTCACACACACCTGCTAACCAAACCAGCTCTCATCTGCAGCCAATACTAAGAGAGTGTGTTTGCCCTGTGCTGTATGTGTGTCCTGTTCAGAATTACAGGGTTTTGAGCTTTGACAGGATCCTTTGATTTAGAGGCATGTAATTAATATTCAGTCTCACATAAGATTAATTCCAGTTATTGATCAGTGCATCAGAAGCGATCATCTACACTAGTTTCTCATTAGCTCATGTTCTCTTGCTGTCATATGTTGGGTGTGCAGATCTATTCCGGTTACACTGTACATTATTCATTTTCTGTGATTATTTTGTTTCTTTCTAGATCAGTACTCCGGACTGCAATTACATGCACAAAAATTTAGATAAGATTAAAATATTATTACAATTTAAAACAACTGTTTTCTATTTTAGCAAATTTTAAATTCTTCATTACTCCAGTTGTTACATGATCCTTCAGAAATTATTCTAATTTGCTGATTTGTGGTTCGAGAAACATTTTTTATTATTATAAATGTAGAAAAATTGTGCCGTTTATTGTTTTTGTAGAATCTATGATATTTTAATATATTGTTTCATGTATATTATGTGAAAGAATGTACGGAATACTTTATCATTTCATGCAAGAATTATAAAAAAGACAATTAAAGTTCAATTAAAGTCTATTTATAGAATATGATCTGCGGGGGACTCACAGGCTCCATGCGGGCTACCAGGTTCCCATGGGCACCGTGTTAAAGACCACTGCTCTGACATCAACCAGAATTGATGACAAAATGTAATGCATGCACATGTAAAAAAACATGATTCTGAATTATGAATCTGGCCGAATGTAGCATGATTTGAACGATAACCACAATTTTTCATTTGTTGAAAATCGATCTTCAACTGCAAAATTGGATCATTGAGTAGAATCACATAATGGAGCGGCTTTTAGGAAACTTCAAAATAGTGCTGATGTGACAGAATTACTACACTAGTATGCTTTCCAAATCCACTAAAACAGTGATCTGATCCAGAAGACCCTGCCCAGTATTTTCCTCCTTTTTGTATTTCTTTTTACTGTCGTTCCAGATTAATATAGACAAGGAACAAACTTATGAACCTTTTATTTACAGTCTCTGTCCATGTATGCTGTTGAGAGAAACATGGAAAAGAAATGACAGACTGGCAATATGAAATCCAAAAACTTACCTTACCTCATAAAATTAACTTACCTCATAAAATTAATGTGACTTAAACGAATAGTTTACCCAAAAATTTAAATTTGCAAATATTAAAAAAAATTTAAAATGTAACGAGATATTTGTTTCTTACAAATGTGCAGCTTTTCACTTCACAAGAAATTAACTGATGGACTGGAGTTGTGTGGATTACTTGTGTTGTTTTTATCAGCAGTTTGGTCTCTCATTCTGACGGCACCCATTCACTGCAGAGGATACAATGGTGAGCAAGTGATGTAATGCTTAATTTCTCTAAATTTGTTCTTATTAAGAAACAAACTCATCTACATATTGGATGGCCTGAGATTGAGTTAATTTTCAGCAAATTTTTATTTTTGGGTGAACTGTTCCTTTAAATGCAGCTTTAAATGTGCTGTAAGTAATTTCCACTAGAAATAAGCAGCGTCTCAAAGTCTTCAGATTGGCTAAACAATACCATCCAGAAGCCAGTTTCTTTTTTTGTGGTTTATAGAGCCTTGTACCGTGGTCCAGCCTCATACCCACCTGAGGATCCATGTGTGGCCTCCTGTCATGGTTATTTTAATTCAGTGACCGTGTACAGGTCTGGACGACTGCGGCCGCTGTCGGCTTGTGTGGTATTTTCCTGCCCAGATACAATGAGCCCAGCAGATCACTCCAGACCAGATGGGTAAAGGAATCTCGTGCAGACCACTGCTGCGGCCACTGAGTTTGAAACCCAAAGCCAATGAGGTGGTGGAGAAACCATCTACACACACCACACACAAACACACAGGAAGAGACAGGGACTTCCATTCATTCAAATGTCTGTCAAGTTCATTGAAGACTAAACACACTGTGCATTTGATAAATGCATAGTTTTACCTACTAAAATATAATATGTCCAATATCCTTATGTTTCATCATAAAACATAATTATTTTGGATATTCAGGGTACAGTCTGTTTGCCCAAAATGTCTATTAGGATCGTCAGAATAGCTTGCTACGTTGTTTACTATATAGTAGAGAAGCTTGTGTTACTCTGTGCATTTTGAATTAGATTTATTTCTTTTATCAGTACTTTAATATACAGTTTTCCCCCAGAGTGTCTATTGGCATTGTCTAGCATGTTGCTAAGCTAACACTGTGGTTCTCTAACACTTAGCACACAAATATTGAAAAATAGTCCATTTTAAATTAGATTTGTTGTAATTAGTACTTTTTTTTGCACTGAAAGATATTTAAGTATGTTTATAATTGGGATGTTTTCCCAAATTGTCTATTAGCTTTATCACAGTAGCATGTTGCTAAGCTAACACTAACTCTAACACTTAGCACACACATATTTTGAAAAACAGTCCTTTTTGAATTAGATTTAATTGTTTTTATCAGTACTTTTTTGTGTCGTATGAATTTAAGTATGTTTACGATTAACAGTTTCTTCCTAAATTCCTTTTGCATCAGTTGCTAAGCTAACTAATTGTCATACTCTCACACTAAACACAAACATTTTGAACAATAATCCATTTTGAATGAGATTTAGCTGTTTTAATCAGTACTTTTGTGTTGTATTGAATTAAAGAATGGTTATAACTAACTTGCTTGTTGCAGTGCATTATGGGATTGTCTTTTCTGCAAATATGCCTTAGAATTTGGCTTAAAAAGTATGCATCTTAGAGGCATAGATGCATTTTATTCATATCTAAATTTGTGATAACTAATTCCTAATGTAATGCTTAGAATTAAAGTCTCCAAACTTTGTGTTTTGACTACATTTGGTGGTCTCAGACCCCCTCCTTGTATGTATTTGAAATCTTCATACCTCTCAGTTTGTTGGCATAGCTGTAGGTCTGTGTAGGGATGTTATATATTTGCGGTAGATTGGTGCAGTATAATGAAGGCCATTTCTTGCTGTCTTGGCTCTTTCCTTGTGCGTTCACAGTTGAATAGCACTGCGTTACTGCGCCAGTAACTGCGGTTTCAATAAAAACTAATAATTTCAGTCTTTATATCTTATTACAGTCAGTCACTTTAATGTCAGCCCTCTGTAGCGATGCCAACGTTACCCATGAATGACTCGAGGAACGGAAAAGAGACGTACAGAAGTGGAGTGTGTGAGTACCAGAGCTGCACAAATACAGACCTAAATACAAACAAGACGAGCAGGAGAAAACTAGTTCACAATTACACTACCATTCAAAAGTTTGGGGTCAGTAAGATATCTGAAAAGAAATGAATACTTTTATTCAGCAAGGATGCATTAAATTGATCAAAAGTGACAGTAAAGACAATATAATGTTAAGGTTTCTGTTTGAAATAAATGCTGTTCTTTTGAACCTCCTATTCAGTAAAGAATCCTGACAAAAATATATCCCGTTTCCACAAAAATATTACAGCACAACAGTTTTCAACATTGATAATGATGATAAAGGAGAAATGATGCTGAAAATTCAGCTTTGCATGAATTACAGTTTGAAGTTATTTTAAATTGCAATAATATTTCATAATATTCAAATAAATGCCACCTTGGTGAGCATTAGAAGCTTCTTTTAAAAACTTACTGACTCCAGATTTTTAAATGGTAATGTAGTAGGTCATTTTCATTTTACAGCTGTGTAATTAGCTCACTTGTGTCTGTTGTAAAGAATTTTAGAAGAAACATCTGAAATGGCACATAGCTTTGAATGCAACTGGGGCCAAAAAAAAAAAAGAGCAAGCGCTGAGCAATACAACTTTCCTGTAGTCTGGTGGAGTGAATTGTGTGTGCAGATGTACCTGACGCAGCACGGGACGCCGGAGCACTCTGAATTTCTGTGACTGTGGTCGGCTGCATTACTGAAGGAGCTGGAAGTGGGTTTGTGGCTTTGGTTCTGTTTACTGCCATCAGTGCTTTTGTGATTGTTTGTACTTAGGGAAGGGTGGAGTGTACGGTAAATGCCTCCTGTTGGCCAGCCACACTGCAGGGAGTGCTGGCCACAGAAACCCTGGAGATGTGCAAGTCAAGATGAGGTGTGTTTCAATCTGTTTTAGAGAGAGGATGCATTTGAGAATGTTTATGTGTGATGTGCATCATTAAAAGAGTATGTATGCCCAGCAAAAGCAATATTGTACACTTTTGAAGTGCTTTATTCTTTCCCTGATATCCATTTCCAAGTCTTTTTGCTCCAAAAACAGTCATAATTGCGTTTTACGCAACGATATTCACCCTCCATTTGAACATTAGACTGTTTTTGCTACCATACTTTAAATGTATGGATATTTAGATTTTCTTGCATAATGGATAAAAGCACCTTCCCTTGATCCTTTGTGAGTTTCATAACAGTATTTTTTCATGTGATTCTTGCATTATATTCTATGTTTTCTGAAGCCATACAACAATTTTGTGGTATTCACTGAAAGAGATTTAAGGCCAAAAGTCATCATGTCACTAACTGAGATTAAGTATCTAAATATCTAAAAATGTTTGTAATATTTGAAGAACAAAACTGTACAAATTCTGTAGTAAAAACCTGTAAGTTAGTTATTCAAATCACCCAATATACAGTAAATATATATATATATATATATATATTATTGTTGTTAGTACATTTTAAGGTAAACCACTGATTTTTGTAGTTCTAATAGATTGGTATATTATTATTATATTACTTATTGAAAAAGCTTGTAAAAATATATACAGGCACCAATATGCCATTCCATAATACATTAAAAATTATCACAGTATTTTTTATTTAATTATTTTACTTAATATCTGGAAACCACAGCTGCCCGCCCTTTTTATGGTAAATTTAGCATGATATTTTTAAAAGTGTTGCAGAGGGGAAAATTATCAGTGAAAAATGACTTTTTAGTCAGAGTTAGTCTAATCTTAGTCTGTTCCTCCCACAAAACTAGTTTATGGTCTCTGAAGACTTAAAATATAGTGCGTGAGTCAATTGGAAGCTACTTTTAAAGGTGTTTTTCTTCTTCTTTCTGGAGCTTGTCAGTATAAATAACCATCAACTTTTGTATTTAGAACAAATCTTGTGTATTCTAAGCTCTATGTTTGTGTTTTAGGGTCATGGGTCAGTAGCAGTTTCTCATTCTATTTCTTCAAAGCAACAGGCAGCAGGTAAGTCTCCATTGACAAGTGTGTGCATACATCAAAACTGACTCTTATGTTACAGTGTAGCTCCATTAATAATCCCTGACACAAGAAACATCTGCGTCACAGTCTCCTGCGGCGTAATGGACGGCTTTAATTCTCCTTTCCAGTCATGCTCCGTGATCATTTTTATATTTGCGCAGAATTTCAATCCCTCAGCGTGGACATATAATCATTGGCTGTGAGCAGAGGGGATACCTGGGTAATGTGTTTAACAGCAATGATCCTGTTTAACTGCAGCCTCTGTTTGAACATGAGAAACTGCCTGATGGTCAGAATCAATTTCTTTACGGCCAAATTACTCCCACATCGGCTTAGAGTTTCACCTAAATGGCCAAACCTTAAAACACTAATACTATTGCTATTAAATTAGAGCCTCATTCATATAGTTCAAGTTATGCTTAATGCTGTTTGCTTTATTTATTGATGCACTGAGGGAGGCAGAGAGACTCAAAGGGCTTTGCGTGTCCTCCAGTGTTTTGTATTTAAGAACAACTGTGTCTGTGTTGCATGTGAGCGCATTTTATCTGATGAATAGATAAGTGTAAATGTGTGACTGTTAGTAGATGTGTTTTTATAGTGTATTTAATGACATTGCTGCAAACTATGGCAGGGGGAAAATAATTAATTATCTAATTTTTCAGCCTTTTGATAATATCCAGTTTCTCAGTATTTATGTGTTTGCTTTGAACTTTCTTTTCTTAGGAAGCACTATTTCAATTAGTCACTGCTTCCAATTAGATTCAGAATGGTTAATTTAACTAAAATACAGTAAGTTTTCACACTGTTTTCACTTAATGAACACAAGAATGATTTTAAATAATTTGATCATTTATTTCCACCAATATAACAATATTTACCTACATTACCATTCAAAAGTTTGAGGTCAGTACTTTTATTTAGGAAGGAAGGACACATTAAGTAAAGGCATTCATAATGTTACAGAAGATTTCTATATAAAATTGAATCACGGTTTCCACAAAATATTAAGCAGCACAACTGTTTTCAATATTCATAATAATCAGAAATGTTTCTTGAGCAGCAAATCAGCGTATTCGAATGATTTCTGAAGGATCATGTGACACTGAAGACTGGAGAAAATTCAGCTTTGCCATTACAGGAATAAATTGCATTTTAAAAACATATTAAAATTGCATTTTAAAATACATAAATAGAAAACAGTTATTTAAAATTGTGATATTTCACAAAATTACAGTTTGTATTGTAATTTTTCTAAAACATTTTAATGTAAAAATGCTAGGTTGAGACTTTCATGAACTGTTTTTTTTGTTATTATGCAAATGAAGATCATATATGAATCATCTAAAAGATCTTCTAATGTACTAATAAGATAATTTCATATTATGCACGGAAAGGAATCGATCTGACCAATTACTGCCATTTTTGCTGCTTAAATCAAAGATGCTATTTAGACATCTGTTTAAATGTAGTCTGTAAGCAGTTGAGATTGAATTAATCGCTGACGTTTAATATTAAGGGTTAGAGGTTGAGAACAAACCAGAATGGCTTGTGAGAACTGTAATTCACCAGATCCCAAATACCCCAGCGATTCTGGCCCAGTAATGAGATGAGTCGGGTTTAACTGGTGGTTAGCGTCAGAGATCAGCTGGTGAGGGTGATTCTGCACTGGGAGAGAGGGTATAGATCTGTGGCAAATGTGGGCACTCGGTAGACCATCTGACCAGGCCACACAACAACACACAGGTCTGCCAGCCTAACTCACACAACAAGAGAGAGAGAATTACTGTCAGTCTTGCTTTCACAAAGCTGTTTATGTATATTTTGTGTGGTAGACCCTTATGGAAAATGCACATGAAGTTTACATGTGAACACATGTTAGTCATATATGTGCACACGTGGGAGCATGTTAAATTCATGTGTTTTTGTGAAAATGGTTTTTTTTGTGGCTTCAAATTTGCAGATCTGGGACTTTATCACTTTGGGAACATATTGAGAGACCCAAAACCACATAAAAATCACATCTGAAATTCATGTTTTTTTTTTTGTTATGCGGTTGTTCTCAACTGGTTTTGCTTCAAGAACTAGATTAGACATCTAGTTGTGAATGAACACAGTAGTGTATTAGATAACAGCCAGTTTATAATTTGATTCACTTTTTTAATTCAAATTCAAAATCTAGTTTGGAATTATTACCATTTTTAATGTTTTTGAAAGAAGGCACTTAAATGCTCACCAGGGCTGCATTTATTTGTAAAAAAATACAGTAAAACACTAATATTATGAAATATATTTACAATTTAAAACAAGTGTTTTCTATTGCATTATATTTTAAAATGTAATTTACTTATGTGATGCAAAGCTGAATTTTCAGCAGCTGTTCAATCACATGATCTCTCTGAAATCATTCAGATTTTCTGCTCAATAAATATTTTATTATTATTATTATCTATGTTTAAAACAGTTGTGCTGCTTCGTATTTTTGTGGAAACAGTCATGCATGTGTTTGTGTGTATATATATATATATATATATAACTTTGTTTTTGATAAATATAAAGTTAAAAAGAACAGCATTTATTTGAACATTCTAAATGCATTTACTGTCACTATTGATCAATGTAATGCATCCTTGTCTGATAAAACTGCTAATTTATTTAAAAACTTTTGAATAGTAGTGCATATGCACATTTGAAATGTTTCTCTATTTTACTTGCAATGCATTCTGGGAGCATGTTGCAAAGCATTCTGGGATTGCGCTCCACAGCCTTGGCTTTGGGACCTGTCGTGCATTAAAATGCATGCATGCATCTTGTAGTTTTTGGTTACAGAGCTAATGAAATATAAATATACAGGTCCTTCTCAAAAAATTAGCATATTGTGATAAAGTTCATTATTTTCTGTAATGTACTGATAAACATTAGACTTTCATATATTTTAGATTCATTACAACACAACTGAAGTAGTTCAAGCCTTTTATTGTTTTAATATTGATGATTTTGGCATACAGCTCATGAAAACCCAAAATTCCTATCTCAAAAAATTAGCATATCATGAAAAGGTTCTCTAAACGAGCTATTAACCTAATCATCTGAATCAACTAATTAACTCTAAACACCTGCAAAAGATTCCTGAGGCTTTTAAACCCAGCCTGGTTCATTACTCAAAACCGCAATCATGGGTAAGACTGCCGACCTGACTGCTGTCCAGAAGGCCATCATTGACACCCTCAAGCAAGAGGGTAAGACACAGAAAGAAATTTCTGAACGAATAGGCTGTTCCCAGAGTGCTGTATCAAGGCACCTCAGTGGGAAGTCTGTGGGAAGGAAAAAGTGTGGCAGAAAACACAGCACAACGAGAAGAGGTGACCGGACCCTGAGGAAGATTGTGGAGAAGGACCGATTCCAGACCTTGGTGGACCTGCGGAAGCAGTGGACTGAGTCTGGAGTAGAAACATCCAGAGCCACCGTGTACAGGCGTGTGCAGGAAATGGGCTACAGGTGCCGCATTCCCCAGGTCAAGCCACTTTTGAACCAGAAACAGCGGCAGAAGCGCCTGACCTGGGCTACAGAGAAGCAGCACTGGACTGTTGCTCAGCGGATGAAAGCAAATTTTGCATGTCATTCGGAAATCAATGTTCCAGAGTCTGGAGGAAGACTGGGGAGAGGGAAATGCCAAAATGCCTGAAGTCCAGTGTCAAGTACCCACAGTCAGTGATGCTGGTGTTGGTCCACTGTGTTTTATCAAGGGCAGGGTCAATGCAGCTAGCTATCAGGAGATTTTGGAGCACTTCATGCTTCCATCTGCTGAAAAGCTTTATGGAGATGAAGATTTCATTTTTCAGCACGACCTGGCATCTGCTCACAGTGCCAAAACCACTGGTAAATGGTTTACTGACCATGGTATTACTGTGCTCAATTGGCCTGCCAATTCTCCTGACCTGAACCCCATAGAGAATCTGTGGGATATTGTGAAGAGAAAGTTGAGAGACGCAAGACCCAACACTCTGGATGAGCTTAAGGCCGCTATCGAAGCATCCTGGACCTCCATAACACCTCAGCAGTGCCACAGGCTGATTGCCTCCATGCCACGCCGCATTGAAGCAGTCATTTCTGCAAAAGGATTCCCGACCAAGTATTGAGTGCATAACTGAACATAATTTGAAGGTTGACTTTTGTTTTGTATTAAAAACACTTTTCTTTTATTGGTCGGATGAAATATGCAAATTTTTTGAGATAGGAATTTTGGGTTTTCATGAGCTGTATGCCAAAATCATCAATATTAAAACAATAAAAGGCTTGAACTACTTCAGTTGTGTTGTAATGAATCTAAAATATATAAAAGTCTAATGTTTATCAGTACATTACAGAAAATAATGAACTTTATCACAATATGCTAATTTTTTGAGAAGGACCTGTATTTGTGTAAATAAGCAGGTGAAGCATGCATTCATGCCCGTGTTATTCACCTGCTTCCTCCAGCACGGATCAGATCCGAGCGCATCAGCGAGATCTCGTATTCTCCCCGAAGATGGCCGGCGGTCACACTAATAACCTCTGACAGCCTGTCAGGCGTGAAGAGGGTGTAGAGTATCCACAGGGGCCGGAACACACCCCGCATTCCCGCTCCTGTCCTCACGCTCACACACACTTACAGCACGTGCAGCGGGAGGGGCCGCTGGCACTAAAGTGACATTAATGGGGCCGTGCTGACACAACAAGGCGAGCGCAGGGACCACTTTTCCGCCTCTTCATTGGTGAAGCTGTCGCCTCGAGTTTCACCATGCCCTCCATCCCTGGACCGGCCCGATCAGGCTCGGGATTAGGGTTTCGTCTCGGGGAAGCGATCACGTGATTTACTGTTGCTCCCCTCGCTGGGCTACAGGTGGCCGGGATAAAATGTCTACGGAACAACGTGTGGTTCAACCGCACCTCGGATCTTAAAATGGGCCAGAATCCTCTGCTCTGTGACAGGCAGCCACGTGGAGCGTCACCGTATACTTCAAACGCACACACATATGCTAAAAGGCGGTTAATTATTAATGGGGCAAAATTAGAGCTTGAAAACGGTATCTTCATAACACAGAAAAAGTAAATCGCCTCAATCGGTGAATCTGAAAAATGAAGGAAGGATTACAATTTGGTTTCTGGAAAAAAGTTAAATCGGTCAAGTCAAAATGTGACCCTATTTAATTACAAAAGGAGCCTGTGGAAGTAGATTATTGTGGGCCAAGATTGTTGTGTCATTTTCATGCATTTGTTTGGTGTTTTGCAGTAAAAAAGTCAGCATTTCTCATTAGGACAAAATGGATAATGCTATGTAGCCTTTAAATGAGAATGACTGCCATACTGAGCATTTTCGTGTGATCTTTACATGAAAATCAAGGGCAAATTTTTTTGCTGCTTGTTCAGTTTTAAAATCAGTTAAAGCAACCCAATTTCATATTCATTAAAACTGAAGTTTACTTAATAGTTTTGTGTTCGGACTATACTAATTTTTGTTGACCACTGAAACTGAGTCATGGATTTCAAGCTCCCTGCATGCTTTGCATTGGACTGGATTGGGAGAGTAAATGTTAAAATTAAGTTTTCCTTAATAATTGAAGATAACTTTTTGAGTGCTGTTGAGTGAATGGGCTGTAGGCTTTCAAATGAAATTCACTGCAGAAGCAGAAGATCAGTTCAGCATTAACAGTGTGCTAATTGATTTGATCAGCTGATATTGCTTTCTTTATCCCTCAAATTCATGCTTCATGCATGGAAATAAGACAAAGTTGCAAGCTGTCACAAAAATCATAGGGATTGATATTAATTCTTGCAATCAAAAAATTCCGGAGGGACTGATAAATAGATGTTTCTGGTCTTATTGTGCAAGATTCATTATTAAATGCTATTTATGTTGATTTGCATGGAGCTTGAATTGTTTTGAATGTATAAACAATTTTCACTCAGAAATTGCTAGTAAATTTAACAGTTCCAAAGAAATGTCATAATTAGTGAATAACTGTAACAAAGCCACTAGAAGGCAAGCCTACAACCATTAGCCAAAAAAGCTTAACGGCTAATGCTAACGGAAAGGCGTTTTTTTAATGGATGCTAATGGAGGAGAGGCTTCACTACTGTCACGAATCTGGTTTGTGGCCTTCCGTCCGACTGCCACAAGAGGTTGCCTCTCCATCATATTAACTATCACACCACACATCATACTGGACTGCATTTCCCATCATCCATTGCACTGATCACACAGCTGTCACAAATCACATGCTCACCTAAAAGCTATTACACCCACTATAAAGCACACACTCAGATCCTGATCTAGTGGCAGAGTATTGTCTAGCATTTAACACTCTCCTAGTGTTAGCTACTGTACCAAGCCATTCCGTGTTTATTTTCTGTTTAGTCTCTAGTATTGTTCTGCATTTATCACTCACCATGTGATAGCTGCTTTACGGAACCTAGTTTCTAGTTCTAGTTTAGTCTTGTCGTTTCATGTCACCTTGTTTCCTTTTTCCTGATTCCTGTCCATGTTCCTTGGATTAACCCTTGTCTCGCTGCTCGGACTCTGTTTGTTCCTCGTCTGGATTATTGCTCACGTTATCGGACTTCCCCTCTTGTCAAGCCCTCTGGATGTTGTTCGTCGATCAGGGACTCACGCTTGCCCAAGGATTACTCTTGTGTCTTGCCCGTGCCATTCCAGTTTGCTGTTGTTTAACCCTGCTTGTGTTTTGACTATGTTCACTAATAAAAGCTATTATTTTTAGAGTTTACACTGAAAAAAAATGCAGTTTTATAAGAGAAGTCACTGACTTTTTGCGACAGATGGGATACAGCTTACGGCACTTCTCATTCATTCCTATGGTATCCGTAAACGCCAATTAAAGCTGTCTCTTTTAGAAGGCTGCATCCTCTGGAGGTCGTATTCGAAGGCTGCGTACGTCATCGAGGCTGTCTTATTTCAGAAAAGCAACACTCTGAATGCCACCTTCGAATGCGACCATCTTTCGCAGGAATTTGGGGGATGCATGAGGTGTATCCTTTACTGCTACAGATACCCCACAATTCTTTGCGTCGCCGTAAACAACCGTCAATTTGAAAAATGCCAGCGATGGCAGATGTGGTGTTTACAACTTACCTTAAATCGCCTCAGGTAAAAACGTATAAACTTTGTTCTCAATATCCTCCTCCTTTTTTTCTCTAACAGATGCCTGTTGTACATATGCTGCAGCTCCTCAAACATTGAGCAAAATAAAAACAAGTAAAACTACGTACTTTCCAAATTTAGAAATAATTTTCCTTCATTTATGTATTGTGAGAGCGCAACAAAGCTCTAAATGTGTTGGCATAGCAACGTGATTCTTCCTGTTTCCTTTTCCGTCTGTCCTGCTAAGGCCATCTCTTTAAATTTTAGGTTGAGGACACTCCATATACGCATCCTACAAAGGATGCGACCTCCAGAGGATTTGACCTCCGGAGGGAGAAGCCTTCTAAATGCGACACAGCTTTGAATGTCGTACAACTGACTGAAATTCAATGACGTCAAGGTTATTAAGGGACACGCGATCCAAGTTAGCCGTTACGCTTATTCCAATAGTAAGTAATTCAGACCCTCTTATCTCCCTATAGTAAAATGTGTTTGTTGCTGCCGTAAAGCAGTCCGCCCTTTTCATGAAATTTCGTACCATTTCACCTAACTGACGGAAAGAAATACATACATACAGTTGCTTAAATGGGTCATAGGATGATAAATTCACTTTTCAAGTTGTTTGAACATAAATGTACGTTGGAAGTGTGTGTACACATCCATCCTATAATGATAAAAATCCTCCCAGTGATTTTTTTTAAATCCCTATTTTAAAATCGCTCTTTCTCAAATCAGGCTGTTCTGAGATTCCTGTCAGAAGGACGTAGTTCTGCACAGACCGCTCCTACGATAGTTGATTGACAAGACCATCTTACCTTAGACCCGCCCTGAGTGAGCTGAGAGCTGTAAACAGTCCGACCACCATTGTGTCGACTCCGGTGCAGGGGAAGACAAGATGTCTCAGATTAAGCGATTGAAGTGCTTTGTTGTTGGATGTAATAATGAATATAGCAGTCATCATTTACTCCTGACATCTGAGCTGCTGAAGATGCAGAGGATTAACATTACTTTCGCTTTGAAGTGAATGCGCTGATCCTCGATTTATATAAATGTGTCTATGTTCGCGCGAATCATTCGTGATCCAGCCTCAGCTACAGAAGAAGTGAGTATAAGGGTTTTTTATGAATCTTTGCAAAGCGCTTTTCCTAATAATGTGCTAGTTAGCCAGTTTCGCGACTGAAGTAAACAGCACTGCTGGTCACTCCACGGAAGCGAGGGGCGGAGTCAGCAGAGCTCATTAGCATTTAAAGCAACATGGACTAGAATGGCTCGCTAAAAACAGAGCTGATTTTGACAGGTTTAAAAAGGTGTTTTTTACAGTACCGTTCAGAAATTTTAACCAAAGTATGTTATAGACTTTTAATTAAGACCCTAAAGAATCATATCAACTGAAAAAGGGCATCCGATGACCCCTTTAAAGTAAAATTCTGAGGTACAAAAACTGAAACACTATTACGTACTCCAGTAATCGTTGTTTTATTTACAACTTTGAAAAGTCATTTACAGAGTGTTGCTGATACTCTGAAGAACTGATTTACTGTAACAGTTCTAAAATGTGTTTACCTTGTGTGTCTTACAAAATATGTATTCTTTTATGCAGAAATATTTCAGTGAAGCAAATGTTAGTCAGTGTGCATTATGAGTGTGAATGTGTAGCTTTAGAATTATCTTGTGCATCGATGGCAAAGCTGTGTTGTCATATACAGTATGTCAACATCAGATGTGCCCACATATCTGAAGGGATCCTGTCTGTGGTCGCTGGGTGGTCGGTGGCTCCTAACAAGGGCATTTATTGTCTCTGGTTATATATACCCACACTCTGGTCTACATGCCTGCTAACACAATTCAGCCTGAGCCAATTAAACTATCACACCACATCTCAAACGAGCCATTCATTTCTGGCCTACCTTTGGTCTGAGACTGCAATAACAAACCTGATGTGAGATCATGGTTAACCTAAAGCATGAAAGGATATGCAGGGGGGGAAAAGCGACTCTACCACATCTTGATGTTTGGGTTCATTATGGTTACAGTGGCCGTTTGATGCTTGGATTTGAGCCGGACTGTAGAGCAGGATGTAGGAAATGTGAATGACTATTTTTGAAGAAATTTGTTATGCTAACCAAGGATGCATTTATTTGATCAAAAACACAGTAAAACAATAATATTGTGAGATACTATTAAAATTTACCATAACTGTTTTCTATTTTAATATACTTAAAAAGGTAATTTATTCCTGTGATGCAAAGCTGAATTTTCAGCATCATTACTCCAGTCTTCAGTGTCACATGATCCTTCAGAAATCATTCTAATATGCTGATTTGCTGCTTCAGAAATTTTATCATTATCATTGTTGAAAACAGTTGTGCTGCTTAATATTTTTGTGGAAACCAACAGTAACACATTTTATTTTTCAGGATTTTTGATGAATAGAAGGTTCAAAAGAACAGCATTTATTTGAAACAGAAATCTTTTGTAACATTTGAAGTCCATTTACTGTCACTCTCGATGAATTTAATGAATCCTTGCTGAATAAAATTATTAATGTCTTTCTGACTGTGGATTTAAGTGGAGCTGAGATTGCTATACTCATATAAACCAAAACCAAAGAACCAAAACCCCTCATTCAAATAAGAGCCATATTGAACTGACCCACATAATTAGCACTTAATTTCAAAAATATGTTTTGGTCTGTCAACTACCCTTTTTTTAGGCTAGAGGAAAACAGGGCTCGGCCTCTAACATGTTCAATATGCTCATTTTATTAACTATAAAGGAAAGAGAGAACCACACATACAAACTCAACTGAAGCAGGCGTGTGCATGAGGCTCAAATCTGACATCAAAGTGATATGAACACAGGAATTTCAAGCAAATCAGAAAGAAATGGCTCACTATCATTAAAAATATATTAGCAACACTTATAACTAGCATGTGGTGCAGCTATTAGGCCTCTTGCAATCAGGTTTTCCATGCTGCCTTTTTGGATCGTTCTTACTTGTATAATATTAGAATATTATTTTTTTTCTCTGCTTCAATATTTAGTGAACTGACTGCACAGACATGCTGCATGGAAAATGCTTTTCCGAAAGGTAAGCATCACAATATGCTGCTTCTTGTGTTAAAAACAGCACCACATATAACCAACAACAAAAAAACAATTCTAAAATGAATTACGAAAAAATCCATTTAAATGAATGATAAAATGAAAGAATATGATAATTATTAATTTCATTCATACTATATATAGCAAGAAGTTTAGGTAAAATTTATTCAGTCTAATTAAAATTTTAATTTGTGTATTATGTGTTTTTATGCTTATTAGAGCAGAATTTCCCAAACTAGGGTTCAGAGTTAATAAAAAACTCAAAAACCTCATAATAATTGTATAATTAAATGTCAATTTAGAATTAAAAAAAACAATTAAATTACAAATACCTAAATGTATAATTAAATAAATAAAATTAACATTGAATAATGTAGTTACAATAAAAAAAAATGAAATGCTTACTTAAAAATATAAAATATTTCATTTGTTTACCTGCATGTCATTTGACCATTAACAGAAATCAGAGATCTGTGAACATGCAAATGTTGTTAAATTGTTGAAACATTAAATATTAATGTAAATTCTCATTATTTATTTAATTATTTTATATTATTTCAAGCTGACAATTTTTTTTTGGGAATCCCTGTATTAGAGTATTGCAGTGCTTAGCTATCAAACTCTACTGAAATCAGTCTACTACATTTTATGTTTCTAACAATTTGTTTTTAATTCTGCTCACTTATGTGGTTCCATTTCAGTTTGGATGCTGCCTAAAAAGGCAGCTGACTCTGTAGCTATAGCAGGTCACTAGATTTGGGGACGGAGCCTTTGTTTGCACTAATGGCAATATCTTAAAAAATATCCTGACTGAATTTATAACAGCGCACATGAGGACCCTCAGAGATGTCGAGTGGATTTTCCACAGTGTTGTTTTCTTATTTTCATAGGTGAGGGATGTGTAGAAAGCAGGATACATGGAGTTATTACATGATCTGAATGTAAGCATGCTTTCCTACGTAAGAGTTTAAACATAAGACATGAGGCATGACAGACATAAGAGTGAAAATAAACATGTTCAGCACTGCATCAGGGCAGCATTCATGATGCATGGACACCAGTGGCAGCCGATGCTTCTCAAGTCACTTATTAGTGGCTAAATGTGTATTCGTTTTTTTACTCCTGGAAAAGGTCAAACTCCCAACCCCCTATATGCGTTACTCTCCTTTATTGTCCTCTCTTCCCGTTTTTCCTGCACTCCTTCACATTGATCCAAAACAGATTCATTTCAGATTCCAGTTACAATACATCTCATTGATCCGCACATCTCCTCTAATTAGCCGTTTGAATTTAACACTTGTATAGTGGCGGCCCAGTCACAAAGTAAACCATCCTCTGGAGAGAGCTAGGCTCAATGAATGAGAGAAGACTTTTCTTTCAACCCAGGCTCATTGGAAAAACACGCCTCAGTTTTGCAAAACTCGAAAAACTTGCCTATACGTACAACGCAGTGTAATTTATAGTTGAAATAAACACTAGTTGCTGTAAAACACCAACCACTTTTACTCATTTTCACATAAATTATGATTATGAGGCAGATTATTGATTAATAAAATACTTATTTTCCTGCAGTTCCTTCCAAAATACTATGTTATGACCTCAAAACACTTTTACAATAGTGATAATGATTTGTAAAATAACACATTTTGATATTTCCATCAAAAAACAGCTTCATATGTATGGCTTTTCTGACATAGTAAACTTGCTCGGTAGCTCACCCGGTACAGCATTGCATTTAATAACTTAATAATAATGGTAATAACTTTTAATCTCACAATTATGACTTTTTCTAGCAATTCTGAGTTTATATCTCACAATTGCAAGTTAACATCGCAGTTCTGACTTTTTTCAGAATTTTGAATTTTAAACTCAGAAAGGTGAGATATATTTTTTTCAGTTGCGAGGAAAAACAGAATTGCGAGATGTAAACTTTCTGACTTTTTTCAAAGTTTTACATTTCGCAATTCTTTTTTTTCCTCCAGAAATTGTGAGGGGGGAAAAAAGTCCTAATTGTGGAAGAAAAAGTTACAATTACAGGCTTCCATTAGTCGCTGGTCACCAGCATGTTGTATCAAAACATGCCCACATTAGCTTTTATTAGCCACGGTTGATGCCATTCCGCAAACAGTCGGACCACCCGGTCGACATCCGACCAAAGGAGGCCTCCTAGTTACTCTGTAAGGGTCCTCTAGGGTCTCTCCCCACACGTTTGCAGGTTTGGGGTTTTATGAACCTGGAATGACTGTACGTTTGCCAGACCCTAAAGACTCCAATCACTGTCAGCAGAAACACATGGAAGACATAATGCACGACAAAGTGGCTCTAACACACGCACTAGACGAGTTAGTGAACATCATGGAGCATTTTGCTCTGTCACCGGCTCTAAAGAGGAAGTTGCACTCACAAACACATATGCATACCCATTACTCTTAGTGTTATTTCACAGAGGACTTAAACCCACAGAAGCACAAACATCCGGGATTAAACACACCACTCTGTGTACTTCAGTATATGTGTGCATGTAACTGACACACTGAGACTGATGGGAAAGAAAAACCGTGTCTGGCCTCAAACCACCTTATATGAAATAACAATAGTAAAATAAAACAGTAGGGTATGCAGTCTTTTATGATTGCATTATGTTTTGAAAACCATTGTATAAATAATCAAGTCATAATGAATGAAGTTGAACTGTCTGACAAGAAGAGCCTGCAACCCTTTTAAAGAAGTACTTCATTTACAACACAAGCATATAAGTGTTTTTAATGTTCAGAAGTTACTGCAAATGTTTCCTATATGTTTCGATGTATTCATAGGGGTTAATGAAGGTTACAGAGCACTATTTTCACCACTGGAAAAATCACTGGATTTGCCAGCTTTTACAGGTTAGTGGCATCCAATCTTTGAAAGATATTCATAATTTTATAACTTAAGCAAAAAAGTAAACTAGATATTCTACAAGCAGAATTGAGTGTTGCGATTCATTTTTGAGGTAGGTTTGCGAAATATTCTGTACTTATTTCTATTGAAGTGACAATTGCTGACAATTGCATCTTTGTATGCATGTATTATACAATGAAGTGAAAACATATGTGACCCTGGACCACAAAACCAGTCTTAAGTGTCAATGTTTCAAAACTGAGATTTATACATCATCTGAAAAAAATCTAAATATTGAGAAAATCGCCTTTAAAGTTGTCCAAATGAAGTTCTTAGCAATGCATATTACTAATCAAAAATGAAGTTTTGATATATTTACTGTAAGAAATTTTCTAAATATCTTCATGGATCATGATCTTTACTTAATATCCTAATGATTTTTGGCATAAAAGAAAAATGGATAATTTTGACCCATACAATGTAATTTTGGCTATTGCTACAAATATACCCCAGCGACTTAAGACTGCTTTTGTGGCCCAGGGTCACATATATGAAACCGATTAGAACTTGGAAAAGTTTCATATATTAACACTTTATATCCTAAAACCTATAGATACATGTTGACATGATATAAGTAAATATAAAAGATAGACCTGTATTTTTTTTATTCATATGGGTTACTGTCTAAGTGGCTGGTTTTTGGCCAGGATAAGCTGGACCCAACGCCAGGCCAGTAATCAAAAGTGCAACTAGATCTGGATGGATAAAACTGAAGTGATTATTTTCATTGAAAATCACTCTTTGTTACATAAACGTTTTGATGTAGATCTAAGACTGGGGGGGAAAACTCTTCAAATGGAAGAGATGATTGGTTATTTTTCAGGCCTCAGTGTAGACACACACACACATACATAGTGAGCCGTGTGTCAGGACTGGTTTTGGGGGCGCCACCGTGGTGAGACTGGGCTGTAGCAGTGAATAGTGGCCCACTCAGGTTCTCTGTATGGGTGGTCCACACCGCCTGGACGTGAGACACTCACACAACTTGGACACAGATAACCAGATTCTAAATCGGTAGGGTTGACACACACCAGAAACTGTGTTAATATTTGTGTCTCTCTGATGCGGCTCTGTCTGTGTGTGTTGGGGGTCAGACACTGAGCGGCTTCAGAAACCTGGAGAAACCTCAGATATTTTCAGCCTAAAATTCTTGCTTCATTTTTTCCCCTCACAGAAACAGGCGACAGTCTAAACAGGGATGTGGAGAAGTTTCAGATTTTTTTTTTCTTTTAAGCTGTGGCATGAATGAAAAAAATGACGTTATGTAAATGTTTTCTGAGATTTGTGTCAGAGTGACCAGATAAAGGATATGAAAAATACATAAAATGCTTAAATCCTTTTTTTTTTAACATTACGCCAGGTACTACAATGTAACCCGAAAAGAGCATTTTATAAGATAAGAAGTGAGTTAACTGACTGTAAAAAAACAACTGCATATTTTCCAGTTTATTGGACCTTTTGTGTCACATAAACTAAGAAACGTGAATTACTTGAAACTACATTAAAAAACCCAAGTTAGAGTATAGGAAGTTAGTCCCAACACAGGCGATATGGATATAATATAAACTGATTCATTAATCAAATGACTAGTGGGGCATTTCGTGTCAAATTAACCAATTTTCAGAAACTTCCTCAGCTCAGATTTGTGATTTTGTCTATATTTTTTTCTGAAGGAAGATAAACATCTAGTGATGAGAGCCAAATATCACAGAGAAGAATCAGCTGACTGCAAAGTGACCCGCATTTGGTTTTTGACCACTGAAAATGTGTACAAAAAAAATGTAACAATTTACTCCTGGAACCATATTGAGATTCCAGTATTGCTGGAATGGAACCATATAGAGACGTAAAAATGAAGATTTCAAAAGAAAAGTTTGTTAAGACCTAAAATCTAAAAGGGCATTAAGATATCTTTAAAACTTATTGAGTTACAGGCATTCAGTCTTTGGAGAAAAAACTTGAAAAGTGTGTTTTCCCATTTTTGAATGGTCACCACTGGCGTACAATGCAACAAAGATTGCTAAAGTCAACAGATTTTACTAACAGACCTACCAATCTCTTTGTAAAGTAATGTGATGATGCTGAACATTTCTATAGTCACCCCCCCCCCCCCCCCCCCATTCTGTAATCTTACTCCGAATCTCAGGTGAAAATCTAATTTTGACCCCCCTCCCCACACACACAAAATAGTGGATTACTCAGTAAATATTCATCTATGCCATTTAATATTTTGTCTTTCATCACTATACATGTTTACCTTTCTTCAGAAAATGTATTGACGCAATCAAAAATTTGAGCCTGGGACCACTGGTTGTGCATACTGACATATTAATGTAATGTGTAAAAAATACAATTTTTTAAATATTAGATACACTAGAATAATAGTTTTCCATTTAGTGAATGAACACATTGACAAAAAGTAGTGTTACTTAACAATTACTAAGACAGTAATTACATGTTTTAACTTTCCACTTGCTATGAAGACTTATCAGGGTCTTTAAAAATCAGTGTGAAATGTCCGCAGTGCATTTTACTTTTGTATTTGGACATATTCCTGATTGATACCACATTTAATTACATCTGATTGATCAAAGTAACTTCCTATGAATTTTTAAACAACCATTTCCTGTCATTTCAGCCCGTTTGTGTTGACTATTGCACTAATTTCCATCCAATCAGTCACTTTGTGTATAATATAGCAATCCCTTAGATTTGAGTAATGATTATTCGTCTGTAGTGGACTTTTTTTTTTTTCTGACTGAATGCATTGCAAACTCACTCTGGTCTTTAGGTAGAGCTTAGGTCCCTCCTTCAATGTAAGTCTGGGATTTTTTCATCCCATTTTAAGGTCTACCGTGCAAAAACTATAATTCAAGTTGTTTAGAAAAGGACATTGAAAAAAAATGGTGTTGGATTTATTTTGAAACAAATTTGACTTATAAATTGCTTGTAAATTTCACAAATAATTACACAGAAATGGCAAGTAACTAAAGTAATTAATTGTGAAATTTTGAAGATTGGCTGAAATCACATTTATTCATTTAGCAGACATCTTCATTCAAGCAATTCATTATAAAGTCACAAATAAACACAGGAAGTGCTTGTAATACAAAGCTTCTGGCATTGATCAGATTAGTACAAGCTAGACGGGGATCGTTTAAGGTATCTTCATGTGAGACATGGCTTACTCAAATAATCCAACTTTTTAATGTTTTTTTTTATGATTTGATGTATTTATGTCTGTAGCCTTAGCAAACACCACTAATAACCAATTGAACAATTTAGCTCTTTCTCTTCTGATGCTTTTGAGGGAAATAACAGTTTTGCAGACCTCAGACTGAACCTGTGTCTGTTTCTGCCTTGCTAATATTTGAGTTTATTGATTAACATCAAGCATTGTCTTGATCCAGGCAGGGACACAGTGTAGACATCTCCACCTGAGCCACTGCAGAGCATTGTGGGTAACCATCTTCTCCATCACCAACCACTCCTGTGCGATCGTTACAGATGCTTAGGTCCAGAGTGAACCCTCTGGTAACACACACACGCTCATCAGACACTCAGTTGTGGTTTACTCGGGCACTTAGTCGTCCTGTGAGCTCCTCTGAGCAGTCATAACTGCCCAACTTGATCTAGTTCCCCATTCCTTCTCTCTCTTTTACAGACTTCCTGTGTTCATCAATCAAGAAAACCAAAGAGAAGTGAGTGGGAATCGTGGCCAGAGACCTTAACCTCAAAGATACAGTAATGCAGAAAGCCTCTTTGCTGGATGTCTGAAGTACCAATGGCACTCCTGTATAAAAAGCAATGGCATCAATAATTAAGCACTGATTAGGTTTAATATTTAATGTTGGCGACATGTAATTTACACGTGAAAACCAGAAATCCGGAGCTGCCGACTGAAATAAACAACTCTATTTCTGTATGGGTGACCTGAAACCTCAACATGCCTGTGTTCCTGTAACTCTCGCTCCCCCTCATCTTCACTCACAACATCTTTAAAGATTGTCAGAGCATCACCCAGCTTTCTGCAAGTTGTTGGTGATTTTACAGACACGTCTTTTAGGATTCATTTTCACAGCTTTTATGATTTGTCTGTCATCAACTACTGTTGTTTTCTCAGCCGATCAGGTCGTTGCTGGTGGTTTCCAAACTCTTGATTTCTCCATGCCCTTTGTTTTTGCTAGAGCTATAATTGACTTCCTCTTTTCTTTTAGCATCCAAATTGTTTGCTTTTCTCTCAAAGTCAGCTCCCTCATCTTCATCCTGGTTTGTGTGTGTCATCATCGAATGCAGAAGTAATGGATATGACTGATACGACACATTCCCTGCTTTTAATATCTGAAGAATTAATGCAACAGGACACAGCTGATCACTTAGAAAGACCTGTGAGGCAACTGTTCCAATACTTATGCTCACATCAGATAGAGGGATGAAACTTCTTAGCTGGTAAAACATCTATGAGTTGAATTACCCAATAACAAAATGTAACATTCTATAGTTTTGCGTCATATTCATCTTTTAATATTCGTAAATGTCTTGACTCCACAGCCAACAGAGCAATTTTGTCGTTACTGTTCCAATATTTTTGGAGGGCACTGTATGTGTGTGTGTGTGTGTGTGTGAGAGACATTTTTTTAATTTTAATTTTATATATATATATATATATATTTTTTTTTTTTACATATTTTAGTCTGAACTTAACTCACAGGAAATTGAAAACAACTCTGCTGAAAAAAGCAAATGATATGCTTTTAATCAAGCGCATCCGTTGTGCATGCTGTGATGACAAGAGATGTCATTGCTATTTACGCATAAGAGGATTCAAACTCAGGATACTCAAAATCCTTGTCTTTATTGGGCTAATAGTGGAAAAAAGGAGTAGTTTTGAATAAAAAACATTCCAAATGAACTTAAGGTGGCTATATTTATATTTGGGAAAACAGTAACATTGTTAAATATTATTGCAATTTAAAATAACTGTTTTCTAATTAAATACATATTGAAATTTAATTGAATCCTGTGATGCAAAGCTGAGTTTTCAGCATCATTACTCCAGTCTTCAGTGTCACATGATCATTCAGAAATCATTCTAATATCTTAATAACATTTTTGTTATTATTAATGTTGAGAAGAGTTGTACCGCTTCATATTTTTGTTGAAACCCTGATACATTTATAGAAATCTTGAATGTCTTAACTGTCACTTTTGATCAATTGAATGCCTCCTTGATGAATGTATACAGTAAATGCATTGCTAAGTCTATTGTTCCTTGAATTTGTGAACACTCAACAAGATTTGAAGCAAAACACCGTTTAAAAAGCCACCAGCTCAGTATTTCTTATCATTTTCATTCATCCAGCTTGAAGAGGGCATTATGTGAATTAACAAACATGCCATTGATTCCAGTGGAAGTACTGAACAAGGAAATTGTTTGTACCATCAAACTGAGATGTAAGGGAAGTACATCAGGCAAAGACTGTTATTACAAATGGAATAAGTTACAAAAAGAATATGAGTCCTCTCCATAAATTTGTAAAAATAATGAAAATCTGACAGGCTGAGTTTCATTTGTTCCTGGTACATTTTAGAGCCTTTTGAAGTAAATGCATCACATCTGAAAGAGTTGGTCTTTGCTGAGCATGACAAGCTGTTAGATGACTATCCATTGGAAAGTGACTTACACATGAAGAGGTTTACATACTATTTATTTAAGGGACTCTGCTCCTTTAAGTCTTAAATATTAATATATTTTTTGTATTTCAGTGCAGATACACAAGGTATGACATCTGGTTATTGCCTAAGACTGAAACAGCCTTACAGTTGAAGGTATACTAAAATGTTCATGCACAGCATTGCTTGATAAGGATGAACACTTACACTCTAAAAAAATGGTGCTATATAGCACTAAAAGTGCTTCTTGGCTCGTAATCATAGGGGAACCACTTTTGGTGCTATATAGAACCATATCTTTAAAGGTGCTATATAGCACCTTTGTCAAATGGTGCTATGTAGAACCATAAGAGGTGCCATATTGCATTGTATTTCTTCAACAAAAATGGTTCTAAACGGCACCTACAGTGGTTCTTTGGCTCATAAAGAACCTTTAAAGGTGTTTAACAGGTTCTTTGTATGGCAGTGGTGCTATATAGCACCTTAATCACCCCAAAGAACCACTGAAGAACCATACAGGAGCTTAACAGGTTCTGTATATGGTAGCGGTGCTATATATCCCCTCAGTCATGCCAAAGAACCGCTGAAGAATCACTGAAGCACCAAGATTTGGTGCTATACAGCTATACAGTCAAATAACCACTTTTAGTGCTATATAGCACCATTTCTTTTTTAGAGTGTATAATACCAAGATGTTGAATTTAAAAGTTTATTCATTTAATATCAGTAAGTTTGAGACGAGAAATAAAGACATATATAAAAGCATTGTATTGTCAGGAATCATATAAATAATGCATAAATCATTTGTTTTGTCTAAGTCTTTTTGTCTTTTGTGTATTTATACTCATGCTGTGGACCTAAACGATCCATAACAACTCAAATCTACATTTGAAGTCATCTAGAAAGGGTTCAGAGTTTGACCAAAGGTAAAACCCCTAAAACTCAGATATTGGAACTAACTGTGTCCTCATGCCTTCTCTTCTGCTCTGTATTTCTGTTGGAAACACTAGTTGTTATACAAGAAACTTTAAAAAGGCCAATGTCAGATTTTTCTAAGATAAAATGAGTTTGATTTTTTGAAATTATAATGCAATACAAGAACTATGTGTGTATTTTATTATTTTTCCGTTGATACTGGTTTGATTGCATGCAGCCTGGCAATGTGTGATCATAATTTTTGGATGGTCACTTTCGTGTTATGTTTTTATTTTGTAGTTTTCCTCAGAATGATCTTTTTTAAATCAAATGAAACTGATGTGATGCCATTGAATCAAGATTAATTTTACCATTTAGTTCCATTCACAGAATATATACTGTATCTATTGAGCTGTGTGGGAATGTGTGTTAGAATTATATTCAATTAAAAATTAAAATGTGCTAGTTTCATTTACTTACTAATGCCTAGCAACCAGCTAGGATACTCTAGCATTACTGCAGCCAGTAAAGACATTCTATGAAATAATTAAAGACTAATTCATATAATGTACAGGGACTTGATCACTTTAGAATTAAGATTTTATTGGATTGCTTAAAAAAATTAACTTTTCAAGGGTCTTGGTCAAATGTAGTCCATGTGTTGCTGTATTTATGATTTTAATCTGCAGTATTTTCACACCAAGATTTGATCTTCCATTCCGGTTTCCTCTCATTTTTTAAATCTAATTTAATGCTACAAAGTCTAAATCGCCATCGTAGTCACCAAACCATAACACGATGCTGCATGTAACACATGCATATGATGATGAAAGGGTTGAATTGCTTCTTTAAATAAGAAAAGATGAGAGGAAAAAGACAGGAATTAATAAAGTGTTCCCGGTATTATTTGTGGGTGATGCAATAACAGCCTCTAATTATGGCAAGATGGCCTCAAATATCAAACCTTCCTGAGATTTCTATAAAACCCTTTCCACAAATACTTTAATATTTTTCGCTCTGTGTTTAATTTGCATGACATTTCAGAATTAGATTTTGAGGGAGAGAATTAAATCTGTGCAAACAAACAGGAACAGAAAAATCTACTTTTAAGTCTGCAAAATCTAATTAAATAGAGAATTTAATTCAAAGCGGAATGTCAAAACAAATCCAACTAGATTTTAACATTTTCTGGAGAAAATGCTAGCGGTTCTCGTTTGTGCAAAACTAGCTTTTTGTTAGTTCACTGTATAATGTTGGCTACTCCAGGCCATATGCAAATTAATAAATCGCATGCATGCACATTTTTCATCTGATGAGAACTGCAGTCTAATGTATTTAGTTTTACAAATTAGCTTCTGCACTATGCTACTACTGCTATTTCAGTTTCATCTATGTTTATTGTATCTGTCCCTAATAAATGAAACATTAAATAAGTATTACAGGCAAACACTAGGGGGCGTGATTGAGTCTGGCTTCATAAAGCTGCCAGTATATTTCTGTTAGTCCAGTATGAAACCGCTCAATGTCCTAGCAGGACTGCGGAGAGCTCAATACCACCGACAGAGGCCTTGAGGTTTCTTCATGGCATTATGTAAGTGCTGTTGCGCCTAGATGAGGCAGATGACTTCCTTACAACGACTGGCATTTATCCACACACTATTTTACAGTAAGGAGTCCCACCTCTAATTTGGTAGTGTAAGGACTGAAAATTGGTGTGCAACGGGAATGAAAGGGAAGGAAAAACAGTGAACAGTAAATAGTGAGTGAGACTGGAGGGGAGAGCTGTTGTAGAAGTTGCGGCTTCATTGGTGATGGGCACCACTTCAAGTTTCTCTCTCTCGCTCCACCCCAAAAGCCACTTTTATGGTGCTGTTTACTAGCTGAAGCTTCCAGAGATCTTTATCACAAAGTCTTTGATAGGCCAGATTTCTTCCACAGTCCATATGCTGCTGGATCTGAGCACCAGACCACAAGAGACGGGAAAACCAACAGCGCTTACAGGACAGTACAATACTTCACTTGTGTGTTCAGATGTGCTGTACAGATATTCTCTACGGAAAATTAATGAGGGGAAAATAGTCAGGGCATTACTAAAAGTCAGTGACTAACATGTCAAAATATTGTAGCATTTCATAAGAACACACAGAAACCGGGCCTGATATTTACACTACAACTGTACATTTATTCAGCAGTGAATCCTTTGAAAATGTAAAAGTTTACATTTTATCATAAATAAATATTGTTCTTTGGAACTTTATTTTTATCAAAGCATCATGAAAAAATGTATCACGGTTTCCACCAAAAATCTTAAGAAACAAAAACTGTTTTCAACATTGATAATAAAAAGAAACGTGTCTCGAGTGCCAATTTCTAAAGGATCATTTGACACTGAAGAATGGAGTAATAGCTGCTGCTGAAAATCAGCTTTTACATCACAGGAATAAATTATAATTTTTAAATATATTCAAATAGAAAACTGTTATTTTGAACTGTAATAATATTTCACAATTTGACTGTTCTTACTGTACGTTTGAACAAATAAATGCATCCTCGACAAGCATAAGAGACTTCTTTCAAAACCATTACAAAACTGGCTGGTAGTGTATATCAAATATTTGTTATATATGCAATGTTATATTTTACTGGTGATATAAAATTAAGCAACACCACATTATAATAATTAAAAAAAATCATACCTCTTTCGGCAAATATTTATAATTTGCAGGAAATCAAGAGAAATGTAAATTATAAATACAGTCCAACTTATGCTTTATTCAGTACCATATAGCATTAAAATAGTTCAAATAACATTGTCTTTTCTTTTAGCCAATATTCATGTATATTATCATGTTATTTATGCAAATTTTGCCCCAGAAATTGAGCAATGGTCTAGCAACCACTTTAGCATCAACTAACAACTACAAGCTACATCTTATCAATCACCTAACACCACATATCGATGCTTTAGTTTATATGATCCTCTGGCCTAGAGTGAAACACACAGTTATGTAATATCAGACATATGCACAGAAATGGAGACGTTTCAATTCCAAAACACAGAAAATAAACCATGGAGCAAACAGGAGGTATATCACATCCACTTCCACCTGCAGTAAAAACTACAACCGCTTCCACTTAACTTCAATCCAAGCCAAAGCATCAGTGTCCTTCATATTCACAAAAATAAACAATAGCATCTCTCATGTGTAAACTCACTGCCTGAGTGAATCTGTGCCACGACTGACCAGAGCGGATCCCGTAATTATACTGTGTTTAGTGGACGTTGTTCAATCAAACCGTGGTGACCGAGAGGAACAATAGCAGCAGCGCTTAGTCTATGAAGAACCAAAGGCAGCCAAACCAGTCTGGCACCTTCATCAGCACTACTGACTTCCTGCTTACGGTCACATGACCAGGGTCAACAGGAAGTCAGATCCGCTATATACGGCGGCGGATTGCACTTACGAATGGCAACGTATGGCAAGGACTTGAGGGTTTTCTGAGGATATAGCTTTGGTTTGAATGATAGGCTTTCTAGAAGATTATAGGTTTGGATTCGCCTCTATGTTGTCGCTTCTTTCTTTGACAGAAATGGTCTGTGGAGAGGAAAGGAGAGGTGAAAACCCAAAGTGACAAGGAATGTGAAAAAGAGGGAAGGAAAGCTTGTAATTCCTGTCGGGTTTCATGCGGTCCAAAAACGGAGACAAAGGTGGTCTGTGGAAGCGGTGACCCTGCCATTGAAGATCATTTACATAATGGCGTAGACGTTTGGAAGAAAGGTGAAATTTTAGACTTCCATTCTAACACAAATAATGAAACCAAGCCTGGTAATTATTTCCTTCCCCACCCATCTAGTTTAGTTTTTTAAGATGAAAAAACTCTTTTTAGCTGCTGATTTTCTTTCAGTGTTTAGGAGGTGGAGAAACCTCACGTGCTGTGCTTCCAGAGTACGTTTACACTGGTGTAAAGCATCAGGGCTTGTGGAGACATTAGAGGCCCAGACTAGAAGATATGTGGTCTACCTCTTTCCCTCTCTCTCTCTGTCTGTTTACGTTCCTTCTTCCCCTTCATGTTCTATCACTCTTAGTCTCTCTGCGGTGTTTCCATGTCAGATTTTCCCTGGCTTTCTCTTTCTTTTCTCTCTCTGTTGTATATGTGGTTGCTGCTGCTATTATGAACACTGCAGACATGCTCTGATATACACTGCTGTTCTAACGTTTGTGGTCAGTAAGAAAATAGTGCTGTTATTCAACAAGGGAGCACTAAATTGATCAAAAGTGGCAGTAAGGACATTTATATTATTGCAAAAAGTTTTTATTTCAAATAAATTCTGTTCTTTTGAACTTTCTATTTATCAAAGTATCCTAAAAAAACAAATGAATCATGGTTTCTGCAAAAATATTAAGCAGCACAACTCTTTTCAAGATTGCTAATAATTAGAAATGTTTCTTGAGCAGCAAATCAGCATATTAGAATGATTTCTGAAGGATCATGTGACACTGAAGACTGGAGTAATGATGCTGAAAATTCAGCTTTGCATCACAGGAATAAATTACATTTTAATATATATTCAAATAGAAACTGGTTGTTTTAAGTTCTAATAATATTTCACAATGTTGCTGCTTTTATTGCATTTTTGAACAAATAAATGCAGCCTTGGTGCACAAAAGAGATTTCTTTCAAAAATATTTTTAATATGCTGTTTATAGTGCTTGCCTCGTATTGAATCTGGAACTTTCCTTAAAATTGTTGGATCTACAGTATATGTCAAAAATGTTCATTTAAGCTCTCAGCACAGGAAAGATGACTTGTGACAGATCACAGTTTGCTCTTAAGACGTCTTGATTGACATCAGCAGCCTGTGAGAGAGTTCAAAGGTCAGACGTTCTTATGCTGTGACAGTACAAACTACCTAGTGAGTGTCAATATTACAGTACAAACACTGTGTTTCTGGTCTGGTTTGGAGTTCCAAGTAGTGCCAGATGTTTATATCAAATAATCACTACAGACTTGTGATATATAGTGAAACAACATCATGAATAAAACATATCTCTGCATGGTATTATCATAACGTAAAATGTTTTGTCTCTCCTCTGTCTGTTCACCTTCATCTGTCTCTTCTGAAATACAAGAATAATACCCAACTTTTAAAGACTGGAACTAAAACTGAACCGTATATAATTTTATAATTCCTCACAAAAAAAGAAGAAGAAAGTGTCTTTCCCTCAGTGCACGTATACACATCTGGAGAGAATTGTCTGCCGTTTGTTCTCCTCTCTTGTGTTATTGGCAGGGATCTGACCGGAGCGTACTCTCATATTGCCAGTGTAACACTTTAGAATGGAAATATTTAACTTACTATCCACCCTGTATAAACAGCTTCTTCTCTTCGCAATACTCCTGCCCACGACCGGACAGCATGCGGGACATCACGGTGATCTGCTCAAGTCTGATCGGGGAATGGGACTCTTGCATGCAAATGTGAGTGGCTTTGTTTCAGGGAGTGCAATAAGTTCACCAGGTAATAAACTTGTGTGCAGACAAGGAAGAATTTCTTATTATTTACATTTCAGTGAGTTGATATTAGCAATTATGTAATATTAGTAATTACAATTATTAATCCTTTAGGGGTTTAATCAGTCAGTGGTTACATGACATGCTAGTAAATAGAATATTGATTGAAATATTAGTAATATATTGAAATATTACTAAATATATTTAATATATATTCAATATAGTTAAATTATAAAATTGTAATATTTTAATAGCAAAAAACAGTAATAGTAATTAATATGTATTATTATTAAATAATATTTAGGGAGTTATTTAATTATCATTATTTTATTATAATTCAAAAATTAATATGAATTACAACTATTATTAATTTAACTCTAATGATAAAAATATATTAATATAATAATATTAAGATATAAGATTTAAATATAATAAAGATATTACTGTTTAAATTATAACTGTACTATAAATAATTTATTTTTTAATATTTCATAATTCTAATAACAATTTTATTTTATACTACAAGTTACAGTACTAAGATTTATGTTTTGAATTCTTCACTTTCAAACGTTCAAACCCTCGAGCTTTTAACTTGTAAAATCCTTAAACTTTTATTTTGGCAGAATACTAATGAAAATTCCATAAAAACATTGGAAATTATACAAAAGTGTACTAGGACATGCCCTGTTCCCAAATGTACACTAGTAGCTTTAAATCTTCAATTCAATTTAAAATTGACCCGACCCCTAATGGCATGTAAAATAAATGAGCTTTGATTGGTCACTTCATATGTGAGTCATGCAGTCTTTTCTAAGTGGGCGGTGCTTGAGTAGAATCAACTGCAAAATGCACTACAATTTATCCAGACATTTATCCAGCGACTAGAGACTTTATTAATATGATAATTGTTTGTTGATCATAAAAGGCTTCTGATCAGTACAGTATCTTGACCTCCTCATATGGCTACCAGACTTTTATCCATGACGTGAACTCTGTCATTTGCCTTCTTTTTGACCTTTGTCCACTATTTTAAACCGAAAGGCGTCTCTCATTTCTCTAGCAGCTTGGCAGAGCCCTGCGTCTGACCACAAGACCATAAGGAAACCGCCACTCACCAATACAAGCACAAAGGCAGGGGTCGTGACTGGTCACCCGTCCAGACGGACCTGACGTCCAGCCCGTACACTCTCACATCCCTGCACAGCTGGGCCCATTTCCCTGGAAGCTTGACCTTTGACCCCTGACCTTGAACTTGAGCATGGCCTCATTTTCCGAGCGCGGTCTGACCGCCGCGTGACACCGCAGATGACCCTCTCTGGGTTTCGGAAGGGTGTAGTGGTAATGGCATTGATTAGCAGGGTCTGGTGCCAATATATTTCTCTCTGAAGCCGTTTTGATGGATGAGGCCTCGTCTAAATAGATGAGTGTCTGGCTGAAGAGGCAGGTGCGACGTGAAGTTAATGTTTCTAAAGTGATGTGGACATGGTGGAAGGATGCTACCGTTTGACCTTGGGGTCTCAGACGTCGCCCCTCCTCTCTCATTTTCCCTGTTTCCCCCGTGAAGTGCACGTCTTTTGTAGTTTGCGGGCTCAAACACCGTAACCACCAGCAGCAGCTAATTAAAACATAGCTGTTGTCATTTAAACATTTGATGACTTTGACCCTCATCTTCTGTTGGAAGTTTTAGAGACCCCAGTGTCAAGAGTCTTAGGCCTCTTATTAGTTGAAGTATCAAGTTTACGTCATAATTTTTCCTAATCTTATGGGAACTGATTAAGAAAGGTTTTATAATTGCATGTTATATATATATATATATATATATAGAGAGAGAGAGAGAGAGAGATTATTGATATAAAAAAGGAACAATTATCTTTTTTACCAGTGTGTTTTTACTGAGCTCAAATTGTTATTCTGGATAACAGGCACATTTCTGAAAAGTGCATGTGGTAAAACAGGTTTTAAGCTTCAATAAAATCTGTCTAGTGGACTGTGATTAGGTCTGAAATTAATAGTAAAAAAATGGATAGAAAATTAAAAGGTTAATTTTAGTGTTTTACACACTTTTACAATTTATTCTAATATTATTTTATTAAATGCAGACATTATTTTTTTTTTACGAATTCATTACAAATATTTTATTTTTCAATTTATTTTATTTGATCAAAAGTAGTTTAAAATAGTTAGATAAAAATCGTTTTTATCAAAAATATCATTCTGACAGAGATCACTGATATACATGTTGGCAGGATGGCCTGTGTCCTTTTTAGAAATCTGCAGTCAGAAATACTTTCTGTCTATCAGTGATTTTGCACGTTAAGCTTTGCTGGACTGGTTGACGTCTTTATAGGATGAGTTTTTAGAGATGGGGTGTGTTTCACCTCGCCTTCCCTCTCCACAGACCATTTCTGTCAAAGACAGAAGCGGTTCACTCTTAGCGACAACATAGAACCATTTTTAAAGTAACAGGGTTTGGCAAATTTATTTAGATTATTAATGTGACTGAGATTTGTCAGCGTAAATTTGCCAACAGTATTAGTGGATATACCAACAGCATTCAGTCAGTGTTTATGAGGATCTCTACAGGGACAACAGGGGAAAATAAATCCAACTGTCCATTCAGGCGTTGCACTAAACGACAGGCTATAATGGAAAATGAAGTGTTCAGAGAGTGCTTATGATATGAGGCCCTACAGAACACCACAGAAACGTCACACTCTGTGCATTAATATTTCAGAGATCACGCACACAAGCAGACAACACATTCTCACACACTGATGTTGGTGGATATTACTGTTTTGTTTTTGTTTTTTTGTGGTTGTGGTGGATGTTTTTATTTTATAATGTTTCCTGCAATGCTCTTATAATGTTATTAGGATTTTTACATCAACAAATGTCATAATTTTGAAATAAAAAAAAAGTCCTCTGATCTAAAACTCCATTTATAAAATAGATGGATGGATTGATGGAAGGTTAGATAGGTCGTTTAACCTTTTTTAAAACTGTAATTCCATTTCAACTAAGAAATAAGCATTGCAGTCATTAAATATTAACTGTGTCTAAGCCTCACTTTTGTATTTTTTTTCTTCATGCAGAACAAAACAGGAAAGCAGAGGCCTTCAGTTTTGGACAGAGCAACACACTCTGCTATGTAAATGTGGATGATGCCTAGTGAACTATTCAACTGGAGAACACGTGTTATATTTGTTACTAAATTGTGTTTTACCATGACTGTAATGCTGTATAGAGTGCATTATTGCCTTTTTAAGTGGTTTTGGTTCCAGAAGTATTTTCCCATTCATTTTCTCATAAGGATTTTGGAAAAATCTTTGTTAAACCACTAAAAGTCCATACCAAACCAACCAGCTTCCAGGTGAATCGCAACATTACAAACTATTTTATTTGAAGCAAAAAAAGTATTTTAAATTCAGACCGTACAAGATTGTGAAATCAGTGGATTTAGTGAGGGAAAGAACTGCAATCCCATGAGGCATTGCTAATTACATAAATAAAAACAATGAATATAAAATTATGAAGTTGATAAAATGATGAAGAAACGATGAAGTTATAGATATTTAGTTAGTCATAGTTTATTATATATATATATATATATATATATCTGTCTATATGTATGTACTGTATATATACACACACATACACAAACAACATTTTTTGACAGCATAGAGAGGCAGACTTGATTACAACATTTGCAATGCAGTTGGTGGAATGTTTTGCACAGCATCTTGGGTAATGAAGTTTTTAAATCTCAGATTCAGCTGTTAAACACAATTATTTTAACAATACGTTCAAATAATGTGAACGGTTGGCTTCAACAAAAGTGAATTCCATTGATTAAGAGGTTTAATTAACATTAAAAAAAAAATGAAAAATTGGAAAATTTAATAGGATTTTTACTTCTGGAACCTGACTGTTGTTGACCAATCAACATCCAGGAATAGAACTCAGTTTACTTTAGTTCATATTTATTTATATAGCACTATTAAAGCAACAGGCCTTTGAGTAGTGTGCTGTAGAATAATAAAAAGATGATGATATAGGACCGGAATAAATAATTGATCACACACACACACACACACACACAAAATATTAAAGAAAAACACAGGCTAAATCAAAGTTCTGTTGAGCTAAATGCCAGAGGGCTTTTAACAAAAATATAAAAATGTTTGAAAAGTTGGGACTAGTCTTATATGAGGATAAACTATCAGTTTTATAATTCTAGGGCCTGTTTGCAATTATATAGCTATCCAATCGTGAAGATGCTCAACACACAATCATCTTCATTAAAAGTAGTAAGACTAACTTATCTCTCTAGTGCTGATGCTGCTCTCTCTGCTGTTGCAGTCTTTGATCTTGAAATTAGCTGATGATTAATAAAATGCAGCACATATCTGTTGCTTTCATTGATATTAACTCTGTTAAATTTGCATGTTGCATGGAAATTGAAGATCGGATTTATATCTGT
The DNA here is from genome assembly GCF_936440315.1 of Barbus barbus. Lineage (NCBI taxonomy): Eukaryota > Metazoa > Chordata > Actinopteri > Cypriniformes > Cyprinidae > Barbus > Barbus barbus. The sequence continues at coordinate 26,981,096 of NC_136746.1, read as the reverse complement.
TTTGTGCAGACACATTTATGTGGCCAAGTGTAAATGGAACGGTTTTAAAGGGGTCATCGGATGCAAAATTCACTTTTCAAATAGTCTGAACATAAATGTATGTTGGAAGTGTTTGTACACATCCATCCTATAATGATAAAAATCCACCTAGTGATTTTTTTTTTTTAAATCCCTATTTTAAAATCCCCTCTCTCAAATCAGGCTGTTCTGAGATTCCTGTCAGAATGATGTAGTTCTGCACAGGCCACTCCCACGATAGTTGATTGACAAGACCATGTTACCTTAGACCCGCCCTGAGTGAGCTGTCTGCCTCTGATGCAGGGGAAGACAAGAATGTCTCCAATTAAGCGATTGAAGTGCTTTGTTGTTGAATGTAATAATGAATATAGCAGTCATCATTAACTCCCGACATCTGAGCTGCTGAAGATGCAGAGGATTAACGTTATTTTCGCTTTGAAGTGAATGCACCGATCCTCGATCTGCCTAAATGTGTCTATGTTCGCACAAATCATTTGTGATCCAGCTTCATCTACAGAAGAAGTGAGTATAACGTTTTTTTTATGAATCTTTACAAATCGTCTTTCCTAATAATGTGTTAGTTAGCCAGTTTCGCGACTGAAGTAAACAGCACTGCTGGTCACCCCACGGAAGAAAGGGGCGGGGTCAGCAGAGCTCATTAGCATTTAAAGCAACATGGACTAAAAAACGGCTTGATGAAAACAGCTGATTTTGACAGGGTAAAGAAGGTGTTTTTTACACTACCATAGAGACATTTTAACCAAAGTATGTTATAGACTTTCCATTAAGACTCCTATCAACTGAAAAAGGGCATCTGATGACCCCTTTAACAAATTAGATATCTATCCGATCAGAGAAAACACATGAAGTAACCAGCTGTAAACATTCTCCTAAATACTGATAATGAAAAAAGAAATGAACTTCTAAAGAAATGAAGAATCCTAAAAGAGACTTACAATAAAGAGCTGTAACATGAGAAGAGCAGCAAAACAAAGTTTCTGAATTGGCAAGAACAGTACAAGCCCAGACAGAGATGGAGTGTCTCACTTTGGCAGGTTGCTAGTGCGGATTAAAAAGTGCCGTGATAAATGTGTGAAATCATTTCACAATTATTTCTTCATTGTTTCTGGATTTTCCTCATTGTGCTCCAGTCATCTCTGGTCTGATTTCTGATATACCCCGGGGTGAGTGGTACCCTCATCAGAACTCTGCCAGAGCCGCAGCTGGTTCGTATCGACAGTGTAATCGTCTCCAGAAGCTGTTTTACTCAAGATTTAACAGCTCTAACGTATTTTTCACATCACTGACATGTATGCCCTCACCAACAGAAAAAAGCCAGTGCTTTTGATCAAATTCACACCGCATGCATCTCCAAGAAGATGAGTTTGAGACTGTGTGGAAGTGTGTTTTTATCCCTGTTTTGATCAGGCTTTCTCTTCTCTCGTGTGCCAAAGGTTCTTGTGTATGTGGCGTGAGTTTGTTCCAGAGTCTTGCGGTGAGGCTGCACCAGAAAAATGGGTCTTTCTGGATCTTCTGTCAGTGACAGAAGAAGGATGAGCAACAGGCTTGGAGGACATTTATCTCTGACGCTGAGCAGAATCGCCACATGGACACGTTTAGTGGCTATGGACAATAGCTAAGCCGCAAATTTCTCTCTCTGTGTCTGTCTAAACACAAACTGATCCATATGGAAAGATTTCTGCTAGTTTGTACCAGCACACTGGTGTCATACTGAAAACCTCCCCTGTTTGTGAAAAAGAAAAGGCAATCAATGCCTCATATCAACTATCTCGTTGCTGAGATGGGCTAAATGAAGCGTTGGCAGTTAGAGGATGGCGCTCGCAATCAAGGCCCAAAGCGATTTCTTACAAAGCAAAACCAGTGGAAAAAGACTGTCAACAGAAATAAACCTAAAGCCCTGTGACTGTCCGTATCAGTGGAAACACTGGAGAACAATGGCTGTAATGAAGCCAGAGAGCTCAGGTCCAGCTGAATGTTGCTGAACATTAGACGAGGTCTTCAGGAACAAATCTAAGTCTCAAAGGATCAGTGATCATGGTGATGGGATTTGATTGCTCTTTGGCTTCTTGAGGTTGGAAATCTCATGATTTACTCATAAAGTAAGTGATGCAGAGCTGTAGAAAGTACAATCTCTTCTCTTCTCTTCTCTTCTCTTCTCTTCTCTTCTCTTCTCTTCTCTTCTCTTCTCTTCTCTTCTCTTCTCTTCTCTTCTCTTCTCTTCTCTTCTCCTCTCCTCTCCTCTCCTCTCCTCTCCTCTCCTCTCCTCTCCTCTCCTCTCCTCTCCTCTCTTCTCTTCTCTTCTCCTCTCCTCTCCTCTCCTCTCCTCTCCTCTCCTCTCCTCTCTTCTCTTCTCTTCTCTTCTCTTCTCTTCTCTTCTCTTCTCTTCTCTTCTCTTCTCTTCTCTTTTAAAAGTAAAGGTTCTTTATTGGCATCTGTGGTTCCACGAAGAACCTTTAACATTCATGGAACTTTATTTATACTAATTTATTGTGGGAAAAAAAGGTTCTTTAGATGATTCAGATGTTCTTCACACTCAGAAAAATAGTTATTTTGAGAACTGGTCACTGAAACCTTGAAAATAAGTCATTTTTTAAAAAAGTAATTGAAATAAAATGAGATGTAAATGTTAAAAAACTTAAACTAAAACAAAATTATGTGAAATTAAAAAAATTATAAAAAATGAAATTAAATGTGAAATGTTGCCTTGGCAACAATAATAATAATAATAAATAATTAATAGAACTCTACAGAAAAACTAAAAACATTAGTTTTATTTAAAAAAATATAAATGTATATATAACAATTATTAAAATTTAAACTATAATGAAAACTGAAAATATAAAAATAAAAGTTAATTCAAAATAATTAAATAAATTATTAGCACTATAATATTATATAAATAATACTGAAATAATACTGCTTTCACCTTGGTCTAGAAAAGCAAATTAATTAAATATTCTGAAATATATAAAGAAAATACAAATCTCTTTTCTCTTCTTATTTCATTTATTTTTTTATTTTCTTTTATATCTCATCGCATCTCTTCTTGTGTTCCTTTCTTCCCCTTCTCACTTGTTTTCATCTCTTATCGTCTCATCTCAGCTCTTCTCATCTTTTCTCAATTCTCTGATCGCATCCATTCTTGTCTTGTCTTTTCCCTCTTCTGTTTTCATTTATTGTCCCACATCTTCTCTTCTAGATTCTTCTCATCTCATTTTGTATGTTCTCAATTTGAAGGATCTTTGGAGTTTGACTTGGTGTAGCTTAAAAGCTTTAGTAGAATTGTTGGTCTTAGAAGAGCAATAAAACTTGAAATGCAGGTCAGCATAATTAATGTGCTGTTAATGATAACAGTGTTCTTTTAAAAGGCCGGGTTTATTCAGAACGGGTTTCACAGCTCTTCTTTAGGATTTCCTTCACTTGGGGAGGAACGTGAGATCAACTTTCATCGTTTTTCTGATCATGAACTTTTTAAGTGCATTTTATCAGATAATGGTCTACAAAAATGAAAACGATTTTGTAAAATGATCTGCAAATAGCTGCTCTGACCCGTTTTGTAAGTGTCTTTAGAATTTTAATGCTATCAGATATAACTCATAATTGTAATGCTATCAGACATAACTGGAGTTATTCGCATCACCTTCATCACCAGCGCTGAGAGAGAGACACATACAGTAGCGCCGGATCTTCATCTGCCATCAGGAGCATTGATTTATTAATGTTAGCGAGGCCTGCTACGCTAATAGGGTTTAGATCCAGGAAGTGAGTTAATGTAGCTGACAGCGATACAGGAATTTAATCTCTCGAGTGCAGAGAATTATGACTGCTCCCTATCAGAGCCGTCAGCGAGGGGGAGAGGAAATCAATCGGCGCTGAACGCAGTTTAACAGAGATACAGGCCTGATCACCACCATCAGACTCCTGCACGTCAGCTTGCCGACTTCACTATATGTCACTCAACTTTGTGAAGTAAATATGCATTAAATCATTTACATTAAGTGAGGGAAAAAATGTTTTTTCTTTTTTCAAAGATTTTAGTTTTCTGCTAAAATTGAGGCTATTTCAAACTGTCAGGCGTACCTGCAGCCACTATATTAATGTCATGATTTCTTGCATTCATGCAGTGGCTCATCTCTGATTACATTGAAATAACGTTTATATTTCAACTTATTTGAAACTGTCTATAATATATATATATTTTTTTTTTACTTTTATTAGTTTACACTTTATACATTTAATTATATATATATATATTTACAATATTTAACAGTACAATTATATTTATTGTTTTACTAACCATACCTTTTCATGGTAACTGTAACTTCGTTACAGTTAATATGAATTAAATTTAATTAAATATTTTTTGCTAAAAATATCATATATGGTAAAGTAACTTGAAGTTAACCTGTCTTTATTTTAATTATTTCTATTATTTGTAATCTATACAGACTGTGTCTGTTCCCCGAATAGCGAGGTCAAAATATAAATTTAATGCAGGATCTAGAAAAAATCTGATCGTGATTAAACAAGAAAAACGCAAAATAAATGAACAAAAACTATTTTTAAAGCTTGGGCTCCTAAATATTAGATCACTCGCACCCAAAGCAGTTATTGTAAATGAAATGATCACAGATAATAATTTTTTTTTTTTTTTTTTAAATACCGGCATAGTTTTATGAAAAAAAGGCATTTTCAGACTCTTAATCCTGGCTGTGCAACCTCAAATGTCCACTGAGCCAACAAAAAGCATTTGCCCAAGGAAAAAGCTTGTATGTCTAGAAGTAATCATCAGTAATTGAAATTCGCGTGGAGCAAGCCAGCCTGTGCTGATTGTACAGAAACATAAAGCTAAAAGTAGCACACGGCCGGTGGTTTGTCTGCATGTCTACACTGACTCAGCTGTAATTGGCTATTGGTTTAGTAGGTGAGGTGGTGTTGAAACGCTGGTGCCGGTGGGGAGATCTCTTCTAATGGTGTCCAGCGGCCGCCCAAAACCACACAACACACTCAGCATTCACTCCACACGCGGTGCCGCCCAGACAGGCGAGGTGTGTGGGCCTGGGTGCACAGGAGAACCACACTCACCTTCTGTGTCTGTGTCTCACTCCTTTCATTTTCTTCTAGGAAATCACAGGAATGAGAGGTCATTGTTAGAGGAAGAACACATGCAGAGGGACCATGAAGCTTCACATCCAGATGCACTTGTGGTTCACAAGGAAAGTATAAAACAGAGTTTCTCTTGTCTTTCTGGTGATTTGTACATGCAAAGAAGTCGAAAAACCCCAAAAAACAACAACATTTGATCATAACTTAATTTTACAATTAAAAATATCTATATGTAGAATAGTGCACTGCATTTTTTAGATGCATTTAATCCTAATGAGAGTCCATAAACCAGACTATTAGTGTTAACCCAGCCTGACCCCGTCCTTAGTTTAATGGATTGAGAAAGAGCTGCATTGCTTTAGATAAGTCTCTCTTTCTTTTTTTTTTTTTTTTTCTTTTTTTTTAGAAATGAGAAGGACCGCACTGCCCACACTCCAAGTTCTCTTGTCCCGAAAACCACATCTGACCACCAGGACCTCAGGGAAACCACGGCCTGATGGAGGAATAAAGAGAGCGAGAGAGACAGAGAGAGGTGGAGAGGCTTTGGCCCCACAGCAGCTGATGGTGGTATTAAGATATTAATTGCTTTTTGACATTATTTGGTTGTGGGCGGGTTGGTGAACCCTTGTTTTACACTGAAGGCCACACAGACTAAAACACACTTCATTCTGCCTCTGCCTGAAAACAGCATTGATTCTAATATGTGAAATGCTACAAAGGACTGTAATGAAATAAATATGCTAGACTGAATTTCCAATATTGCATGCAAAAACAAAATAAATGTTCATACGTCAGTTCAGGTCAAGAATAATTTGCAAATCATTGTATTTGTTTGAAGAAAATTGTAGTTACTACCGTAATCTATTAAAATGACATATTTTAGGTAATATATTCTGATTACTATAGATTACTTTTAGACTACTTTTGATTTAGATTCCATATTCATATCAGAAAATATATTCTATATAGAAAACATCTAAAAGTGTTAAGATAAAATATAATAAATTTTTATCAAGGACATGAAAGACCTGTGAAGAAACTGCAGGGAGTTTTAGAGTTGATGAAAGTCAAATAACTAACTAAAAATGTAAAAAATATAATAAAATAAATAAATAATCAAAATAAAACACTTGAACACAAAAATGTTTTATTTGTTTACCTGCTTGTCATATAATCATTAGTTTAATTTAAAAAAATGTACTGCCACTGTTTGAATAATATGTAATCATGTAATCAATAAATATTTAACTGTAGTTTGATTAGTTTGAAGAAAACGATTTATGCATGCGCTGATTTGTGACTGCGTGTTTTGAGTTTGAGCTCCATCAAGTTGATTCTTTATCGTCTATTTTCTATCTTAAAACAATTTTATACACTATCATTTTCGTTTCTATAATGTGTGACTATATCCCCTATAGCATTCTAAACCAATCAGAGCGCCTTGTTATCACTAGTTTTATTTGGATTTCTCGAGTCTGCTATTAGCTTATAGCCCGTTAGCATCGGCAGCGCAGCTTTGAGTGCAGGTGAGGACACATTCAAGCTGCATTCGGTGCAGCTGGAGCTGGAGGCCGTGGAGAAGCAGATCCGAGACCTGGTGGAGAAGCAGGCCCAGCTGAGAGAGCGGAGAGCCGCGCTGGAAACATCCCGGGCTGACGCTCACAAGTCCGGGGTAAGTATACAGCACACTGCTAACACCTCCACCACCTCTACTCTGTGTGTTTCTCTGCACAGACCTGTGCACCCAGGACGCGATCTTTCCAGATGTCCTTCACTCCGGCGCCGGGACGACCTCTCCCCCTCCGCCGCCTCCGGTCTTCGAGATCTCCACCCGGAACCGCTTCGCTCCCCTCCGCGAGACGGAACACGACGCTGTGATCGTCGGAGACTCCATCGTCCGGCACGTCCGTGCTGCGTTAGCTGAAGGTAAAGTGCACACTCACTGTTTCCCCGGTGCTCGTGTTCTCGATGTTTCTGTGCAGATACCTGCGATCCTGAAGGGCGACGAGAGCATCGGTGCTGTCATGCTGCACGCGGGGGTTAACAACACCAAGCTGCGGCAGACGGAGACACTGAAGAGGGACTTCAGGAGCCTGATCGAGACGGTACGCAGCACATCGCCCGCGACGATGATCATCGTGTCAGGATCGACGAGGACACGAAAGGTTCAGTAGACTGTTTGCTTTAAACAAATGGTTATTGTCATGGTGTAAAGAACAGAAACTGCTCTTTGTTAATAATTGGAATCTTTTCTGGGAGCGTCCTAGGCTTTTTCATGCTGATGGCCTGCACCCCAGCAGAGTCGGAGCGGAACTCCTGTCGGACAACATCTCCAGGACGCTACGCTCCATCTGAGTAGTAAGCCAACTCTCAGATAACTGCTATGATGACTTTTGTTCTACCCACTTAAATGATAGAAGTACTTGCGTTGTCCAATCTATACAGACTGTGTCTGTTCCCCGAATAACAAGGTCAAAATATAAATTTAATGCAGGATCTAGAAAAAATCTGATTGTGATTAAACCAGAAAAACACAAAATAAATGAACAAAAACAAATTCTACTGCGTCTAGTATTTCAGCTTCATTCATCGCACCCAAAGAAAAACTGCAGTGCTTTACAACTATAGGACAGGAAGAGCTAAATAAACTTATCATTACATCTAAACCAACAACATGTTTATTAGTTCCTGTACCCACTAAACTACTGAAAGAGTTGTTACCTGTAGCAGAAGAACCACTTCTCAATATTATTGAACTCATTGTTATATTTAGGTCACGTCCCAAAACCATTCAAGCTGGCGGTTATTAAGCCTCTTATTAAGAAACCACAACTAGATTCTAATGAACTGGCAAATTACAGGCCCATTTCAAATCTTCCATTTATGTCTAAAATTTTAGAAAAAGTTGTGCTCCTTCTTGCAAAAAAATGATCTCTATGAAGAATTTCAGTCAGGTTTCAGGCCTAACCATAGCACAGAAACTGCACTTGTTAAAATTACAAATGACTTGCTTCTTGCTTCAGACCAAAGCTGCATCTCATTGCTAGTATTACTTGATCTTAGTGCTGCGTTCGACACTATGACATACTCATAGATCGATTACAAAACTATACTGGTATTCAAGGGCAGGCTTTAAGATGGTTTAGATCCTACCTGTCCGATCGCTACCACTTTGTTCATTTAAATGGGGAGTCATCTCAATTATCACCAGTAAAGTATGGAGTACCACAAGGATCTGTCCTAGGTCCTCTGCTATTTTCAATATACATTTTGCCCCTTGGTAATATTATTAGAAGAATACAGAATTAGTTTTCATTGTTATGCTGATGATACTCAACTATATATCTCAACAAGACCAAATGAAACTTCTCAACTATCTAAGCTAATAGACTGTCTAAAAAATTTAAAAGATTGGATGACCAATAATTTCCTCCTATTAAATTCAGATAAGACAGAGATATTACTTATTGGACCAAAAAACAGTACACAAAATCTCTTGGATTACAATTTGCAACTAGTCGGATGCACTGTCACATCCTCTAAAGTCAAAAATCTGGGTGTTATATTAGACAGCAACTTGTCCTTTAAAAATCATATTTCCCATGTTACAAAATCATCATTCTTCCATCTTAGAAACATTGCCAAGCTTCGAAACATGCTACCTGTTTCTGATGCAGAAAAGCTAGTTCATGCATTCATGACCTCTAGACTGGACTATTGTAATGCACTGCTAGCTGGTTGTCCTGCATCTTCAACAAACAAGCTACAGATAGTCCAAAATGCAGCGGCTAGAGTTCTTACCAGGTCAAGAAAATATGATCATATTACCCCAATTTTACAGTCTCTGCACTGGCTACCTATTAAGTTCCGTATCATTTACAAAATATTATTACTTGCCTATAAGGCCCTAAATGGTTTAGCTCCTATGCGTACCTAACTTGTCTTCTACCACGCTACAATCAACCCGCTCTCTAAGGTCGCAAAACTCTGGACTTTTGGTAGTACCTAGGATAGCAAAGTCCACTAAAGGAGGTAGAGCTTTTACACATTTGGCTCCCAAACTCTAGAATAGCCTTCTTGATAATGTTCGGGGTTCAGACACACTCTCTCTGTTTAAATCTAGATTAAAGACACATCTCTTTAGCCAAGCATTCATATAATGCATCTTATAATCTTGTACTGCAGTTATATCTGATCAAATGCACATTATTATTATTCTTTAGCTTGTGTTGAACAAATAATTTTTGCTTAGATGGAACAGCAGCTACGCTAATTATGTCTCTATTTGTTTCTCTGTTGATTAACATCCCGTGGTAACTAGGAATTACAGAAGCTTCAGTCTGGATCTAACCCTTAAATGATCTGAGATGACCGAACACCTGAGAAAAGATAATGCCAACCCCTCAGAGGACCTCATGGATGCCAACGCTCAGACAACATACAGAATTACCAAATTCTGCCATAAGTTAAATATATTAAGGTTCTGCAATATATAAATATATTGTGGAAACTTACGATTTGTATCGTAAAAAGCGCTATTCAAATAAACTTGAACTTGAACTTGATTATGAATATTTTAAAATGTAATAATATAATTATCAGTGTTATTAATATTTTGAATCAGTTTTTATTGGTCTATGTTATGTTTTCATTTTCATTTTAATTAAATTTTTCAGTAATTTATTTTTTTCTTTTTCTTTTTTTTTTCTTTTCTTTTTCCTCCAATGTTTTTGGCTTTATTAATGTCTATATAGTTTTTATTCATTTTATTTCAGATTTTTTTTTATTACTTCAGGTTAAACTACATTAATATGAGAAATGTTGCCTTGGCAACTAGCTATTTTTTTTTATATCTTTTATTTCAGTTAATATTTTTTAACGAAGATTTTTTTTTATTTTTGTTTTACTGGTTTTGATTTTAGCTTTAATATAATAGCACTGCTATTTACAAGTACTTAATTTCTGTTATTTCAGAAATCCAGATTACATGTAATCAGTTACTACCCAGCACTGACAACAGTTAAAAGTCAGGCTTGGCTAACACTAACCTTGAAAAGACACAAACATTGTGTAACCTGTGTGAGTTTGTAGACCACAGGCCCATAAACACCAGTGTTCCTGGTCAGGATCAGAGCGATGGAGAAAGTGAATCACCAGGCGTTCGCTCTGAAGGACATACCCTATACTTAAACTACTGCAGTCATCATGCATTCAGCCTGTGTGTTTAAGTACAGGCAAGCTCATATTACATATATTAGGTGACTTTTTTGCATTTTTTAAAGAAATAGCTGCAATATGGATATTATGTTCTATAAGATCCCTATAGTCTTTCTGCTGGCTTTTCATTCATATGAATCTCTTCAGTCAATCTCTTGAAAGTCAGTCACAAGCTTTATAAAGTATTTAATATTTCACACATTAAACAGGTATTTTTATTTTTACATAATGAATTTAGCTTTATTTTGTTTTAAACTTCTGTTCCACTTGCTTATTTTGTGAAATACATGCTTCTTGTTGCTTGCCAGACCCCTAATCTTAAAGTATTAAACGTATCATCCTTCAGTGTTTTGGTTACAGACATGAATGATTCATTAAATCATGAGGATTTTTGCAGATACGTGTGCATCAGATTTTCAGGTACTTGCTTGGCAAATGATAAAAGACATAAAATCCCATATATTCACATTAAAGAAAAGGCATATAAACGTTGGGAGAAAAAACAATGAATGGATAGCAACATGCTAAAACAGCACAGAACATGCTAGAAACTGGATAGCAACACGCTAAAATGTCGCAGAACACGCTAGAAACTGAAACACATTAAAAATGCACAGAACATGCTTGAAAGTGGATAGCAACATGCTAAAACTGCTCAGTACATGTTTGAAAGTGGATAGCAACATGCTAAAACTGCTCAGTACATGTTTGAAAGTGGATAGCAACATGCTAAAACTGCTCAGTACATGTTTGAAAGTGGCTAGCAACATGCTAAAACTGCTCAGTACATGTTTGAAAGTGGATAGCAACATGCTAAAACTGCTCAGTACATGTTTGAAAGTGGATAGCAACATGCTAAAACTGCTCAGTACATGTTTGAAAGTGGATAGCAACATGCTAAAACTGCTCAGTACATGTTTGAAAGTGGATAGCAACATGCTAAAACTGCTCAGTACATGTTTGAAAGTGGATAGCAACATGCTAAAACAGCACAGAACATGCTAGAAACTGGATAGCAACACGCTAAAATGTCGCAGAACACGCTAGAAACTGAAACACATTAAAAATGCACAGAACATGCTCGAAAGTGGATAGCAACATGCTAAAACTGCTCAGTACATGTTTGAAAGTGGATAGCAACATGCTAAAACTGCTCAGTACATGTTTGAAAGTGGATAGCAACATGCTAAAACTGCTCAGTACATGTTTGAAAGTGGATAGCAACATGCTAAAACTGCTCAGTACATGTTTGAAAATGGATAGCAACATGCTAAATCTGCTCAGTACATGTTTGAAAGTGGATAGCAACATGCTAAAACTGCTCAGTACATGTTTGAAAGTGGATAGCAACATGCTAAATCTGCTCAGTACATGTTTGAAAGTGGATAGCAACATGCTAAAACTGCTCAGTACATGTTTGAAAGTGGATAGCAACATGCTAAAACTGCTCAGTACATGTTTGAAAGTGGATAGCAACATGCTAAAACTGCTCAGTACATGTTTGAAAGTGGCTAGCAACATGCTAAAACTGCTCAGTACATGTTTGAAAGTGGATAGCAACATGCTAAAACTGCTCAGTACATGTTTGAAAGTGGATAGCAACATGCTAAAACTGCTCAGTACATGTTTGAAAGTGGATAGCAACATGCTAAAACTGCTCAGTACATGTTTGAAAGTGGATAGCAACATGCTAAATCTGCTCAGTACATGTTTGAAAGTGGATAGCAACATGCTAAAACTGCTCAGTACATGTTTGAAAGTGGATAGCAACATGCTAAAACTGCTCAGTACATGTTTGAAAGTGGATAGCAACATGCTAAAACAGCACAGAACATGCTAGAAACTGGATAGCAACACGCTAAAATGTCGCAGAACACGCTAGAAACTGAAACACATTAAAAATGCACAGAACATGCTCGAAAGTGGATAGCAACATGCTAAAACTGCTCAGTACATGTTTGAAAGTGGATAGCAACATGCTAAAACTGCTCAGTACATGTTTGAAAGTGGATAGCAACATGCTAAAACTGCTCAGTACATGTTTGAAAGTGGATAGCAACATGCTAAAACTGCTCAGTACATGTTTGAAAATGGATAGCAACATGCTAAATCTGCTCAGTACATGTTTGAAAGTGGATAGCAACATGCTAAAACTGCTCAGTACATGTTTGAAAGTGGATAGCAACATGCTAAATCTGCTCAGTACATGTTTGAAAGTGGATAGCAACATGCTAAAACTGCTCAGTACATGTTTGAAAGTGGATAGCAACATGCTAAAACTGCTCAGTACATGTTTGAAAGTGGATAGCAACATGCTAAAACTGCTCAGTACATGTTTGAAAGTGGATAGCAACATGCTAAAACTGCTCAGTACATGTTTGAAAGTGGATAGCAACATGCTAAAACTGCTCAGTACATGTTTGAAAGTGGCTAGCAACATGCTAAAACTGCTCAGTACATGTTTGAAAGTGGATAGCAACATGCTAAACTGCACAGAACATGTTAGAAACTGGACAGCAACACGTTAAATCTACGTAGAACACGCTAGAACTGCACAGAACATGCTAGTAAAAGGATAGCAACACACTAAAACAGCATAGAACACGATAGAAACTGGATATCAACATGCTAAAATTGCTCAGAACATGCTAGAAACTGATTAGCAATGTCCTGACAACCACCCAAAACACCCTAACATCATTACGATAACTTTGTCACAACTAAATAGTGCTCACAATTGAGTAGTGAATGTTGAATTTGGTGTTACAGCCAGTCTCAGCAAAGTTTCAGTGTGAAACAAACCTGTGTGTGTGTTTGTAAGGTCCTGAGATGTTCTAATTAACAGTTTGATGGATTGTGCTCTATCTAGGTGCTGGATGATATATAGGTCCACTACTGTCAAAGAAAAACAGCTTTCATCAATAGACCTGCACTGAAAAACACAAACCCGTGCCAGAAAAACAATTATATCCAGAAGGTATCAGCATTTATATCAGTGTGATTTTAAGATAAAGAGAGAGATAGATGCCTGAGAGAACTGCAACGCATAAATATTTAGAAAACAGAAAGGTTCCATGGGAACTAGAGACCTGATGAAGTTCCTTTGGAATTACTTGATAATATGCATGCATCAAAACGACATGCAGTATTTGCAAGATTCGTTTTAGTAATATACCATTGTCATATTTAATAATATTTCTAATTAGCTTTAATTTGTACATTTTTATTTTGATTTAAATTTGAGTTCATTTTAGTAATTTTATGTGCTAGAGTATTAAAAAAAATATTATTATATACTTTCTAAATAAATATTAAATTAAATTAATTTTTAAACATTTTCATTTAAGTTGCAGTATGTTGTACTGCATGGATAATCAAGCTTTTTTGCTGCTGGAACTAACATTTTTGTATAGTCAATAGCAGCTTAACATTGACATTCTCAGTGTGCATCTCTGCTGCAAAACTCTGGACTGCAGCTCATTAAAAATAGACAGAGTATTTAGAGAGAGTTAAAGTCCTAATGTAAAATCTTTACCAGTGACTTAAGTACAGCGCTGAGATCTGTTTCTGCTGAGCGTGCTGAATAATAAACTCAATGTCTACTGCGCACTGAGTTACAGCAGCCATGTCTGCGTGGGGCTTTTATTTAATCGCTTTGTTTTTCTCTCATTAAAAGTCCATCAATGTCAAGAAGAAAGCAATAATTATGTTGTCTTGACAAAGATACTGTTAATGTACAAACATCGGCACAATCCCTCAACCTGTTTTCCATTAGTATGCTTTATTTTTTCCAACTTGTTGGAATTGCAGTTTTCACATTGTACTGCTTATTATTTCAAATAAAGCTGTTCTTTTGAACTTTCTATTAAGCAGCACAACTGTTTTCAACACTGATAATAATACGATGTTTCTTGAGCAGCAAGCCTATTAAAATGATTTCTGAAGGATCATGTGACATTGAAGACTGGAGTAATGATGCTGAAAATTCAGCTTTGCATCACAGGAATAAATTACATTTTAAAATATATTGAAATAGAAAATAGTTATTTTAATAATTTTAAATAAAAAACAATATTATTGTTTTTTACTGTATTTTTGATCAAATAAGTGCATGCTTGGCAAACATAAGTAACTTTTTTTTTTAAACTTTAAAGTCATTTTGTCTGAACGAATCTATTATTCTAGTATTGATCCATTTCTAGTTCTACTTAGTGTTTGGCTAATTCTGTGTTTACTTGCATACACTTTAAAGGCCATCATTTTTGCAGGCTTTGACTGAATAACCCATTCCCTCCCTCCCTCTCTATGGCTCTGTCTCCAGCGTCTTTTCAGTATAATACAGAGCGTGAATGTGAAAAGCGTCGCCGATGGGCAGCCGCACAATACCACTAACGCGTTAAAATGACTTCCAGATGTCTCCGACTCCTGATCAAGAGGAGGAAGAGTAGGGGGGAAACCAGAAGAGTACAGGAAACCAAAGCAAAATAAATGATTTGCAAATGTAGCGTGGGGTGGGGGAGACTGACGGACGGCTAGAGCCGGCGGTCTGGTGCTGGTTAGATGTGCTGCTGGCTCCGGGTGGGCTGCTGTGGGTGACAGTGATGGAGGAGGTGAGAGAGAACGCCCGGTGCAATCGGTCAGACACCTGTGCCAGCGCTCGTATCGCCTCTCAGAACCCACTCACAGATCGGACGTCCCATGAGGGCTGCAAACTACAAGAATTTTTAGTTTCAGCTCGCACTCTTAAAAATACAGGTTCTAAAACAGTGTTTTCATGGCAGAGACAGAAAAAGAGTTTCCCAAAAAAACGTTTTTCTTACGCTTCTTAAAATAAAGGTTCCAAAAAGTGTGTTTTTCACAGTGATGCCAACCATTTTTGGTTCCCCAAAGAACCTTTCATTGAACATTTCTTAAAATAACATTGTTTTTTCTTAAAGGGAAGAACGTTTTAAAAACCTAAAGAACCTTTTTGCATTATCAAGAACATTTTATGCTATTGAAAGCTTCAAATTTAAGATTTTTCATGGAACCCTCAATGTCCCAAATGGGTGTTTTTGCAACGATGCCATACAAGAACCATTTGAATTCTCCAAAGAATCTTTCAAACAAAGGATCCAACATAGGATTTTCACTGTGATCCCATAGAAGAACCATTTTTGGTTCCTCAAAGAACCTTTCAGTGAACAGTTCTTAAAAGAACCATTTAGAAGAACATTTTAGTAATTTGAAGAACCTTTTTCCACTGGGTACCTTTTGTGGAATGGAAAGGTTCCATAGTTGTTAAAGGTTCTTCATGGAACCAATGATGTCAATAAAAAGCATTATTTTTAAGAGCGTACAAATGATCATTAGTGCATTTATAGTGCACTCTAAAAGTGTTAAAACACTTCAATTAGACATGGCCTCTAAAATCAGATGGAATTATAAAGCAGAGGCATCCTCTTTTCCTTTTTACAGCTTTTGGCTCTGACTGTCTAATGCTTCCAAATCATTCAGTTTGTCCAACGTGAGTTCATATTTCGGTTCTGGGAAAAAAAGTTAACTGCAGGCAGTGTGAATATGACCGAGTGTGTATATCTGAGACAGATAGGAATGCGTAGTTTGTAGTCTAATAATTTATCATTATTTCTTGCAGTTGTGTCTGAATGTATTCTAAATATATTACATTGGAGGCCTTAATTTGGTGTTTAGATTTGGGGATCTCATTATACAGAATCTCAGCTTCGATCAAATCTGAAATCTGCTACACTGGAAGTCTTTTTTCTGTAATATTGCATGGAGAATTTGCATGGATAATATTCTTCTCCAGATCTTCTCAGTACAGTACGGCACTGTACTCTCTGTACTGTCAACAACACAAGCATCATATGATAGATGTTGACAGCAAATATTTGTCAGTGCTAGTGAGCGTTTTATAGGTGTGGAATCTAATCAAGTGTTAACCTTCAGCTCAATGACCTCTCAAGGGAAAGACACAGAGAGAGAAGATGAGGGGAGGGCAGCATGAAAAATGTGCGGAGAGTAAAATAAAGGAGGAAAAGAGGAGACTAAACATTACACCACAAAGCTTTTGATATATATTTTAATGTAAATGTAAAAAAACAAAATTTAGATTTTTGAATTCTGCAGTGTTTTGTGTATTCATTGGTTTAAAATGTATAATCAATGCTTTCATTCAGCAAGGATGCATTAAATTCAAAAGTGATAGTAAAGACATTTATATTGTTACAAAAGATTCACATTTTTCAAATAAATGCTATTCTCCTGAACTTTCTATTCATTAAGTAATGCTGGAATGTGTTTTCACTAATGTGTTTTCATTACTAAGCTACTAATGTGCCTTTCAGCGTTTGTTCTTTAAGTTCTGTTTCTATCCATTTAAGTATCTACTGCATGTCTTTTTCTGTCTTCCGGCTTCACTGTTTTCTCTTTTTGTCTCTTCAGGCTCAGAAAGAGAGTCAATTATAGGGCTATAAAGGTCTCTTTAGCCTAGAGACGAGCCGCCCGTGTCGGGGGAAGCTGAAAGCTAACATGATTACCGGGTAAGTTTATAAGCTGTAAGTGCTGAGATGAAGTGAATGCTCTCTCAGAGGAGACAAACAGAAAGATAAACTCTCTTATTCTCTTTCAGAGTGGAACAACTAGCAGCACACAGGAGACACACAGGAAAACTGTATACATGCCTCTGGAGGTTAGCACTGACGGATCTGTGTCCTGACTACATCCTTTTTCGGGTAATTTAAAGCCTGGAGAGATCATGAAGTTTTTGAAAAAGTAATTAGCTAGGCTATCCATACCAAACTTCTCAAAAAATGTAACTAGATAAACTATGCTATAGAAAACAGTATTTAAATTGACCAGGGGTTCCAAAAAAACCCACCATAAAAGTAGTCCAGACAATTCATGCATTATATTTTATGATTTCTGAAGCTATTTGAGTGAGAAACAAGACTAAATTTAAGGCAGTCATTCTTGTCGAAGCTTGTATTGAATCTTTTGTCACCGCAAACAAAAGGTTTTCTTACATTGTATATTGTTTTTCATTACAAGTCTAAAAATTCTTAAATCAGGATTCATTTACTTGACATGATGGCATTATTTTTTTTTCGTTTTGGGTGAACTATCCCTTTAGATCAAGATACATTTACTTGTGAACCAAAATGACTTATGATATTAAAAATAAATGACTTGAGATATACAAGATAAGTCTTGTTTCTTGAGAAATGCATCACAATTAAGTGAGTTTATGCTTAAAACAGGAAAAAAATATCTGCCAGTGGGGTAAGAAATATATTGTTTTCATTTTGAATTAAGCATGAGCATAAACTCATTTCACTTTGATGCACTTTTCAGAAAACATGACTTAACATCTTAAGTCATTTTATCTAGCAAATGTATCTTGATTTAAAGGGATAGTTCACTCAGAATGGAAAATTCTGTCATTTACTCACCCTCAACCCTGCTGTTGAACACAAAAGAACATACTTTAAAAAGTGTTATTAACAAGTGTGAGTAGCCATTGACTTTCATGCTATTTTTTCTCTACTATGGAAGTTTGGTTACCCACATTCTTTAAAACATCTTCATTTGTGTTCAACAGAAGAAAGACACTCATAGAGGTTTGGAACAACTTTGAGTTTTCATTTTTGGATGAACGATATATCCCTTAAATAGTTTACTTTTACTTGCATAAATGCAAAGTTAGGGTTGGTATTAAAACAATTTCATTATATTGCTAATTGATATTTCCTTTAAGATATGCTACAGCAGCCTATGTAATGCAGTAAAGCAAGAATGTACAAGCAGTGCTTTCCTTCAATGACCCCTTCGGATTTTTCACTAAATGCGTTTTATTTCACACATATCTTAGGAGAACCACTGACTAAAAATATCTCCTCTCCACAAATGGAACATCATTCACACACACTTCTGAACAGCCCATACTGTACACGTGTGAGTGAACACACACTCACACAGCTCCGCCCCGGGTTTAGTTTGCCCTCAGTTCTCCTGATCTCCGGCCAATGTCCTGCTAGCGTTCTGGGTGGTCCCATTCCTGTGGTTCTGGCAACCCATCTGTCCACCGAGCCAAAATATTACAAACACACCCATTTACTTGTCTATATGACAGAGTGAGGTTAAATGACTAGATCATGAATGCTAGTGACCCTCCTATCCAGTGGTCGTATGTGCAGTACACTTACACGTTGTGAACGGCCATTGTACAGCTTGAGAACACTTCAAATATAGCGCACTAGTAGAACCGGTGACGTTTATGGTTGCTTTTTGGAGCCAAACAGTGAAAAGCATTGTTGAAAAAAGCAAAGTTGAGCTTCAGGTAGAGTTTGGGTAAATTCCTCTGAAGCAAACCAAATAAATGGTTACACTGAACCTGCAATCATCACAATTCATTCAGTGGCAAACATGTTGACACATTTTTGCCCAGGGTTGTTTATGGTGTCCAGAATTCTCGTCATGCATTTTTATATATTATACTGTATTACAGTAATCAATCACCACAAAAAATGGGAAATACAGTAAATTATTATCATGCATATTTATATAATGTATTTATATATTTGATGTAATTCAGTAAAATTGCAAAAAATAAATAAATAAAACAGTATTTTTATTACAGTAATAAAAATTATCATTGAAAATAATGGGAATTTAAAAAACTATAATGCAGTATTTTAAAATAGATTTTTTTAAATGTAATTAAGTAAAATGACAAAAAAGGGAATTACAATAAAAAAAAAAAATATTTTAAGTATTTAAAAAATGTTTATATGACACAGTAGTTTTATTTTTTTCTATGTAATTTATTGTAATGAAAAGTAGAGTCATCAGTTAAAAAAACATTATGTTAGTGTTTAAAAAATATTTAAATGTAATCCAGTTTTTTTATTTAATTTAATGTGATATGAAAATGTTTTAAGAAAATATTAAATATTTTTTTATAAATGCAGTTTAATAGAATACTGTATTGCAGTAATCAGAATCACCATTGAGAATAATGGAAGTTACAAAAAAATGTTTTTAATAATTAGGTGTAATTGTGTTTATATATAGGGAGTCTCAGTCACAAATCAGCCTCAGACCACCCACAGCCCATTCACTGATGGATGCACACAAAAATGGCAAGCACTAACTGAAATTCATCAGATTCGATCAGACTGGCTGGATGTACATCAGTCTACCTGGAAACAAAGTCATGTTTACGAGCTACCAGGTTGATACAGTGAGCACTTCTGAGAAAGAGCTAGACCTGATTTTGCAAAAGTTATCCAGGTTAGTGGCATCGGATCTTTGAAAGGTATTCAGAGCTTTGTTTTGGACATACAAAAGTTTTGATTACAAAGGCTTTTTTGCCAATACAGATGATCACAGATTGACATTGCAATTATTTGAATAAGTGTCTCCATGTTAGTCTGTTAGTGTCTCCAGGTGGATGCTGCACACTGGTGGTGGTTGAGGAGATTCCTCCCTTGTATGTAAAGTGCTTTGAGTGCCTAGAAAATCGCTATATAAATGTTACAAATTATTATTTATTATTATTAATGTCATGTCAAGTTCAAATAAATCTGTAACTAGTTAAAACATAAAAACCAAAACAAATAGCTTTTCATGTAAGTCGGGGGGACTTTTCCTGAGTGGGCGGTTCTTGGTTAGAATAAGCTGCGAACTGGACTAGAATTTATGCTGATAGTCAAACATCTGACTATGTGAGACTAGGCCTCTGCTGGCCATGTTTTGGTTTGTATGGAGAGTCTACTTCAGCTATTTGCAGCGACAAAATGACTACAACTTGTTCAGATGAGCTGACGATTTGTGCACATTGTGAATGTAACCAACAGCCAACAATACAACCAGTCTAATGTGTTCAAGTCCTCCTCAGAAGCTCTTATTTACGAGGCAAGTTGTAAATAAGTTAAAAAGAATAACAGTTCATTAATTTAATCAAATTGCCTTCAATACAGATGCTGCATCTATTGTATCCGCCATATTTTCTCACTGATGCGCCTCAAACTCAGAAACTCGGTTGGGTCCTGTGGATTCATCTTCCATAAGGTCTTGATATCCAGTACTGAAGCCTGAGTATCACTCTTTTGCGGTCTCATTCTCTTTCTATCTCTCTATTTTTATGAGAACAAATCCAGAATAGCATTTCTTCTTAACAAAGCTGTGCAAAACCAGCCAAGCAAGTTAATATATCAGATGGAAACGACAACTGCCTCACCATTGCATACATTTATCAGCATACATTTTCATAACTTTATAACAGCGTGATTTATATTTCTTTAACACCATCCATACTGTACCCATTATTCCTCTCTTAGGATGTGTTTCATGCAGGGGAATTGATTTATGAGTCGGTTACTCTGTTCTGGACTGAGTTACACGCAGCAGTTCACCCCACGAACCGCAAAATGCTGTTGCTTTATATCAACAGGTGTTGATGGATCACATTAAAGAGAGATAGAAACAGATTGAAAAGGTGTGTGTGAGCGCGCACGAGAGAGAGAGAGAGAGAATGAGAAAGACAAGCAGAGAGAGAGAGAGAGCTCCCATCTGCTCTGCATTAGCCACCGTTCTTCGCGGGTCAAGGTTTTGCTCTTTGTAAATGTATGTTTGTACAGGTTCGTGTCACAATAACTTGCAGAGTAGAAACAGCAGTTTCTCAAACGTGTGCAATTGCTCTCCACTCTGTAACCAAAGAGTGATGTTCGTTCTGTCTTCCAGGTCTCCCTTATGTAAGGCTCGTACCCCCACGCCAGCTTCGGCTTCCGCTCTTAATGAGATCCAATTGGAGAAGGGCTGCTCTCGTGGCTTTTGATGGCTGTCACATGTGGAAGTGATTGCCGAATCTCGTGCTGCCGACAGTGAGCGTGAGGACCAGAAAGCCCTGGGTGTGTCTCAGCAGCTCCAGCGTAAGCCGTCCAAGAGAGAGCAGTTTGTAACAGAGGCCTCACAGGGGCTGATTCGCTGAAGTACAAAGTATTTCAATGCAAAAAAACCCAGCATTATGTATTCAGTAAATACCCACAATGCAATTTGTCCTGGTACTATATGCACTGGTATTTTAAAGGGTCGGTTCAGGTGCCTCAATCGTGTTTCATGAAAATTGCATTTAGCACAGATTGTCATTACTGTGATGCAGAGAAGATAATGATAAAAGTATTTTAAATACTTGTTGTACTGCTTTAAATGTATTCTGATTTTAATAAAATAAAATCATTATAATGCAGCATTTAAAAAAATATTTTTATGTAATTTATGGTAATGAGAATGAATGGGAGTTACTGTTTTTTTATTTATTTATTTATTTAAAAATCCAGACACACTACTGCAGTGATTTGAGAGTTTGGGGGTAAATGGAGGCTTAATATATAATATCATTATTGAATTATTTAAATAATATACAGTCATGCCCAAAAATATCGGCACCCTTGGTAAATATGAACAAAAGTAAATATATGCAAAGGAAATACAGTTATTATAAACTGTAATATATATAGCTACGGAAGCAGACTTCACACGCAGGTTATCAAAATAGGTAAGGTTTATTAATAGATGAGCAGTGGAAGGAGATTGCAACGGTGAGTATATACTGCAGAGACTTTTGGATGAAGAGATGAGTGAATCACTAGACTGTGTTGTCTTTGACAGGAGCTCGTGGATGACGGGAGAACCACACACCTCACTCTTGGCAGTACAGCTCCAGAGATGACGAACTGGGATCCAGGACACGGATGGACACAACACTCGGCGAGATCACAAGAGGTAAGTACACAGGCAGGTAGGTCGCTGCGATAGCATACAGGAGTCCACTTCGTATGAACGAGACCGGATGTCTGAATGTAGTGAGTATATATATAGTATATAAATTACATTTTATATATATATATATATATATTAGGGCCGGGACTCGATTAAAAAAATTAATCTAATTAATTAGAGGCTTTGTAATTAATTAATCGAAATTAATCGCATTTTAATCGCATATAAATATTTGACCTGAGAACAGTGAGAAGTAAGTTTTTTTATATGGATTTTTAAATTTCCCATCCACAGGGCCAACCAAAGCGGTCTCATCAGCTTCTTTGTCCATGTTCACTGTGGTTTGTTTTTGGCTGTTTCTCAATATGCGTTCTTCAGCGATCTTGCGTCCTTGTGTTCTCGTTCTACGTCATCATTAACCGTCGAAGTTCAGTTCCAATTCTCAAGAACGCAAGTACAGAGGATGCATGAAAGTGCCCGGATATGTTCTTGAAACTGAGGATGCATCGAGTGCAGACTTGAGAGAATCGAGCCGTTAGAAATCCCAGAAAACGCTGTGGGTGGCCGGTGTAAGGAAGCCTGTAAGCTTTAAAGTCGCTCTCACAAATACTTAACGGCTCTTCAAGTTGAAAGTAAACATTTATCGTTTTGTTTTGGTTAATTTTAATAAAGTTATAAGACCCGGAGAAAGTCTGCATTTTTATTGGCAAATTAAAATGAATCTTAACAGTAAAACATATAACGCTGTAAAATAAAACAATACAATTATATGAAAGTAATATCTATAATAGTATGAAATGTTTTAAGTTATGACATTTTGTAATATTTATTGTTCATTGGTCGCTGCTTATGCTGAGACTATGCGGTCAGTTAAGCAGGAATGCAGTACATCTCAGTTCTCATAAGTGTGCGTTCTGTGTTCTCGCGTCCTTCCGAGTTCGTTCTTCCAAGGAAGCTTGGCAAGACCCATAGATATATATACTGACTAGATGTCGCCTTGGGCCTCTAAGCATGCATCAACATCGCCGCCATCTTGGGTCGGGGATCTGAAGGAAGCGCCAAAGTTTCCCAGCATTCAGATCAACTCTGAAGATGCCGGACTTTTGTGCTGTAGTAGATATTTTCATGAACTGGATGTTTTCAAAGAATGGTTAACCTGTTATATACTGTAGCCTAATCATTTAATAAGCTGTTGTAAATACTGGAAGATGTTTTCACACTACGTACGCACGTTATGTTTGTTTTTGTGTTATATAACCATTTTACGCTGGGTCATTGTATTGCAGGCTTGCTGATGTACAAAATAAACCAGTACAATTCAAATGTTTTAATTAACATGTATTTTTAAGTATGGATATCACACCATTGTAGCCATTTTGTGTGCAGTAGACTAGGCTAAGGTAAATAACAATAGTTAATTTTAAGTTCACTGAAGTGGAAGAATAATAAACTTACACCTAGTTTTGAAGTAGATTAATATCAAAAGCTTCAATTTTCTCTGGACTCGATCATAAATACATGTCTGTCAGTTGGAACAAACCAAAAAAATAAGCAAAATCATTTGAGATTTGGACGATTTATGATGATTTAATTTCTGCCTAGATGCAGATGTTAGGTTCCCCATCCTAACATTCTGAGGTCTGTTGGTCAGGAAGTCCATAATTGTTTTTTCCCCGCTTTGTTTGTTTAACTCTTGCCTTTAACTCTTTAAATTTTGCTCTATTATTTATTTATATTTTATATATACTTTATATTATTCATGTTTTTTTCATATCACTATCAGCATACTTGTAATTGTTTTGTGCATTGTAGAACAAATTAATTAGTTATGTAGGTGTGTCCAAGTATTGTATTGTATATGATATATCACATATTTATGATAAAACATATATATAAGTAAAATAATTAATCTATGTTCTATCATAAATATATGTCTGACATTTATAATAAACCAAACGGCTTGAAAATCGGTTGAAAATTAAGCAAATTAAGGTGATTTTAATCGTTGATAGTTCTCTGCCAATGTTAACTAATGCAGAGTAGACGCGGCTTCCCCCGACCCAAGATGGCGGCCGCGCTGACGCATCGTTCCTATGGACAGCAGCGTCAGAGGTGACATCTAGTCAGTATATATATCTATGGGCAAGACCGGTCTCCACGAGAACGCAAGTCTGAACGCTAGTTGGTGCTCCAGTATAATCGGTCCGCCGAAACTCATCCAGTGAGAAACGTTCCGCGGAGCAAAAATAAGTGCGATTAAAATGCGTTAAAAAAATTTAACGCGTTATTTTTGTGTAATTAATTAATCTAAATTAACGCGTTAAAGTCCCGGCCCTAATATATATATATATATATATATATATGTATGTATATGTATATGTACTGTATGTGTGTGTGTGTTGCTTTTTGAAATGTGTTTCATGTTCATCAAGACTGGATTGATTTGATCAAAATACAGTAAAATTGTGAAATATTGTTACAATTTAAAATAACTGTTTTCTATTTGAATATATTTTAAAATGTAATTTATTCCTGTCATGTAAAGCTGAATTTTCATCATCATTACTCCAGTCTTCAGTGTCACATGATCCTTCAGAAATCATTCTAATATGCTGATATGCTGCTAAAAAAACATTTTATTGATTTATTATCAATATTGTAAACACTTGTGCTGTTTAATATTTTTGTGGAAATTGTGACTTTTTTTTCAGGGCTCATTGATTAGAAAGTTATTAACAATACAAATGATTTTACTGTCAATTTTGATCAATTTAATCAGCCCTTGCTGAATACAAGTAATAGTTTCTTTCAAAAAACCCAAAACACATTGCATATTGTCCATTATCTGGAAGTTTTATTTTTTCTTATCTTGATTCAGACCTGTGCGTTATAGTGTAGTTTGTTTCTCACCCAAACGCTTTCTTTTTTCATTGAATCTTTTTTCCCAAAGAAAATGATGGGAAAGCCCCTGAGAAGCACGGACAGGCCCTCCTCATCATCTGTAAGCCATGTGCATGTGCATTAGAGTTGTGCGTAATAAGTCCTCAGAGGGATCTAATGGATTATGGGCCAAACACATGAAGACCTGTACAAAGAGCAGGGCCAGAAAGACCAGCATTGTGTAGTGTCATTAGCCTTGTCTAATGAGGGTTCTGGTGAATAAAGGAGTTGGGTGAGTAAATAATGCATTGGTGTTGTTTAGGGGGGATTTCTCCCAGTATATGAAAACACAGGATCCATAAAGTATGTATTTAACGAGGACACATGGCATCATTTCCCCTGAGGAAGGAGAAAGTGTGTCATAAACTCATGTGACTGGTTCAAAAGATACAAAACGCACCAAATGTGAGACAAGTGGAAAATTAATCTAAAAGATTTGCTAATTTCTTTCCAGGTTCCTATATACATGCTGTAAGAAAATCTGTTCCTGCCATGGAACAAAATTGAAAAGGTATGCGACTATCTCACAATTCTGACTTTTTTCTCAGAATTGCGAGATGTAAACTCTTCTGATATTCTTGCAATTCCAAGTTTACAGCTTGCAAAGTTTATATCTCGCAATACTGTTTTTTTTCTGAGTTTAAATCTCAAAATTCTTTTTTTCTGAATTCTGAGTTTACATCTTAGAAGTCTTTACTTTTCTGTTTCAGTAACAATAAAAAAAGCAATTTCGAGTTTATACCTTACATTTCAGACCTTTCTTCAAAGAATCTTGACAATTTTTTTTTCTCAAAATTGCTTGTATCTCACAATTCTGAGTTTATCTCGCAATTGAATTTTTCTTAGACTTGTGAGAAAAAAAATCTGAATTTGTAAGATATGGACTTGAGAAATGGAAAAGAGAAATAATCACAATTACCTTTCTATTCTTTTTCCATACAGCCACCAAGTTTGCATAATGCCATCCACGCACTGTAAAAAAAAAAATATTGTAAATAAGACAAAGGTTTACAAGAAAATGCTATTTCAGTCTTTCAACTTCAAAATTTAATGTTTAATTCTATAACTTGCAGTTTCTTTGTAATTGTGATATTTACTGGCATT
Source organism: Barbus barbus (assembly GCF_936440315.1). Lineage (NCBI taxonomy): Eukaryota > Metazoa > Chordata > Actinopteri > Cypriniformes > Cyprinidae > Barbus > Barbus barbus. The sequence continues at coordinate 26,954,909 of NC_136746.1, read as the reverse complement.
TTCTGAGTGAAAATAGCTTCAAAGTAAACAAACAGCAAGCCTTTACATTAGATACTTGCATCTTGCACGTTATTGATTAAAAATCCTTAAATATAGCTAAAGAATGACACAAATGACTTCGGACAATCATATGGAGGACGAGTTGCATCATTTCCATTACATTGAGCCGGGATGTGTGTGCTCGGTTAAATAGAACAGAAGCAGATTTTTATTGATATGCCTAATGAAAGAGTGCGGACGGATGGATGGATATATTTCATGCTTTGACGGACTGCCATTCCCGGAGACGAGGCTGAGGATCAGTGTCAGCTGGTGAATAATAGATGTTGTTTATGAGAGTATATATTCAATCTGACCCCAGAGGTTACCGACAAAACTGCAACACTACTCCCGCAGGAGGAGAGAGGGAGAAGGGGAGAGATAGAGAGGGAAAAGTGACAGATGATGTTCGTTCAGGGACGCGATGGGTCTTTGAGTGAGGAGGGACTCCATGATGAGCCATTAGTGACACTTCTCAAATCGTCTAATACACACACACGCACAGCTATTAGTGATGTCAAATGTCTCTGTAAACATGCACAAACACAAAGCACTCAGTCATATGTGCAACAGCATCACATGTGCTGGTATGACCTGTAAGTGGGTCCATGACAAGGTTGTCCGAGATAATGAAAATAAAACACACACACACACGTTGGTTTTTGTGGTTTATGGGGACTCTCCATAGGCGTAATGGTTTTTATACTGAACAAACTGTGTGTGCTATTACCCTACACCTAAACTTAGCCCTCACAGGAGACTGTGCATTTTTAGATTTTCAAAAAAACACCATTTAGTATGTTTTTTAAGCCTTTTGAATTACGGGGACATAGGCAGTGTCCTCATAAACCACCTTCATATTGCAAATACCTCTGTCATACCCATGTCATTATACAAATTTGTGTCCTCATAAACCACATAAACATGCACACACACACACACACACACACACACAGTTGTTGTATTCATGTTTCATTCAGTTTTAAAAAAAACTTTCATGATTTAATAACTTAGAAATGTAAAGTGGTGTAACAATCAAGTAAAAAATTATAAAATAATGTTATATCAATATTATTTAATATTTCTTTGCATGCATTTGCTCACATCTTAATCTTAATCTTAAAAAGTATTATTTTTTACTAATATTTATATATATATTTAAATATTTTTAATTAAAATGTTAGAATTTTTTTTAAAGAATCATGAAATTGATATGTTTTGATTTGACAACCTGAAACTTACATCAGCCTCCCTTTGTCTTACAAAAAACTCTTACTGACCTTGACACACAGTGATGAGGATGTATTAGCGTCCTCTGTGTGATGCCATTTCCTGTTGGTTTTCTTGTGAAATGACAAGCAGCATGGTTACATCACTCTTACTTTGATTTAGCATACAAAGGTTGTTCAAATATTCATATATTAAAACTCCTTCTCCTTATTTATTTTTAGATTTTTTTTCTTCATAACTATACATGCACCACACAGTAAACTCAGATGAATGGAGTGAGTTACTCATGACTGTTCACATACTGTTAGATCTGAAGCATCGGTTTGATTGGTGTCTGCCAGCAGGTGGAACCCCGTGTCCCTGTATCACCTTCCTCTGTGACAGCTGCAGGTCTGTCTGTCTCCATGCTTTGGCCTATTTAAGCTTCATCAAGCTTTAGGTCTACACCACACCATCTACCAGCAGTTATTTAACTGTGTAAGTATTTTCAAATTGTGAAGCACAGAAATTCATGCATTCACATGATGTGCAGAGTCAGACTAAAGCTTACACTGATGCAAAGATATTCTGAAATCTGATGTATCTGTTAGCGTGTGGGCCTTCTTGACTATTTTCTCCTGCCAAAATTAGACATTTACAAATCTGGCAAAACCCCCTTCACAAGCACATATGATGTATCTAATAGAAGACAGCCTTTATATGTTCCAAAAAGACTGTTTTCCTATGGAAATAGGGTTATTCTGCAGTCATTATAATTAGATACATGCAATATATAAAACCAGAGAGTCTCCTGTTCTTATATAAAAACACAGGTGTAGGATTTACCGTGAACATTTTTCACTCAGAAATTGCAAAGAAGCAGCAAGTTAAAACACGCTTAATTTAATATTGTATCATTAACTTTCAAAAAACATTTTTACACTGCAGAGATCTCTTTGTAATGTCAATTGTTTCTCCTAGACGTTAAATGAAAATGGAGACTTCTCAGATTTTTCTCTTGAGAAATTTCACATGTATATCTCAAATATCTCTCAAAATGACCAGTGACAGTTTAATTTTTCAGTTATTATCTGTGCTATACTATCCACATTCATTTTCAGCTACTTTCTCCATTTGTGTCTGTTTTTATTAGGAGCACGTTTAGGAACAACATCTAAGACAAAGTTGATGCTTCGCTGAATCATAACTGAGCGCTCCATTAAGTCTCTTGCGCTCTGGAAGAGCGATCTCTGGGCTATATACAGTATCTTATTTTTGTGAGATAAAGTGACATAACCCAGGATTGATAGAGGATTTGTGAGGGTAAGCAAATTCATAACACTCTCAGATCTGTTCATGTCAGTCATTTCCCTGCCTTCGGCCCTCTAGAGTCCCGCTATCAACTATGAACACACACTCATCATCATCATCTTCATCACACAGACAAGCTCTGGGTATCACAGTGGGCCGCTCTAGATAATATGGGGCTGTCTGTCTGTTTTGCGGCTTATGTCCAGGAAGCAGAAGTGTGAGAAATTAACGAATTGCTGCTAAATGTTGCCTGTGGTTTCAGACTTTCAAATATGTCTGATAACTGTGTGACTGATAATATTAACATGTTTAAAAATGACTCAGAATAAGGAACTGTCTGGCTTCTTAGGGGAAAACTAGAGAATAAACAGAAATAGAATCAAGAGTGAAATAGAAAATGAGAGAATCCGTGAGAAACAATGTCTTGAGATAAGAATACAGATGTAGGGGACAGAAAATAAATGTGTGTGTGTTTGTGTGTACACACATTAATGAGGGGCATGTGATCACAGTTTTGCCTTGTTTAATAATTCACTTGTCTTGGGACAGTCCCATTCTGAGCACATGTCCATTAGAGATGTCACACACCTTGTGTGCGTCTCTTTCTCTCTGAGCACTGCTGTAATAGACCAGAGGTCACAGGTTAGCATAGCAAACACATGACCTTTAACATTAATGTGCTCACACACTCATGAAGCCATTTAGCACCAGTTAGAAATGGGCCCCAGCAGGCACTCGCTCTCTCAGACACGTGCATATAGGCCTGTGAACAGAAATGAGTTTCTTATGTTGTGTTTAATGGCTTTTGTCTTTAATTGACAGGACAGTGGCAGGAGAGAGAGAGAGAGAGAGAGCGATGGGATTTGAACCTGCATGTTGTGAGCACTTCATACTGGGCCACAATGTTTTATGGTCATCCTCAGCAGTTTACACTCTTTGTTTGTTTAGTCCAAGATTGCAGACCTGAGGTAAATTTTACATTTGTTTTGATGGTTCAGTTAATTGTTTTGAATTTAGTTTGAGAAATATTGGTTTGTATTCTACAAATCAGCAAAGTGGGCATAATTAGTTCTGAGAAATAAAGATTCATTTGATTTATTTTACAACCCGAATTCCGGAAATGTTGGGACGTTTTTTAAATTTGAATAAAATGAAAACTAAAAGAATTTCAAATCACATGAGCCAATATTTTATTCACAATAGAACATAGAGAACATAATAAATGTTTCAATGGAGAAGTTTGACACACTTATACACTAAACGAGCTCATTTCAAATTTGATGCCTGCTACAGGTCTCAAAAAAGTTGGAACGGGGGCAATTACGGGCTGAAAAAGCAAGACATTTAGAAAAGATTCAGCTGGGAGAACATCTAGCAACTAATGAAGTTAATTGACATCAGGTCTGTAACATGATTAGCTATAAAAGGGATGTCTTAGAGAGGCAGAGTCTCTCAGAAGTAAAGATGGCCAGAGGCTCTCCAATCTGTGAAAGAGTGCGTAAAAAGATTTGGAATACATCAAATTGCAAAGGCTTTGCAAATCTCATCATCTACAGTGCATAACATCAGAAGATTCAGAGAAACTGGAGAAATCTCTGTGCGTAAGGGACTAGGCCGAAGACCTTTGTTGGATGCCCGTGGTCTTCGGACCCTCAGACGACACTGCATGATCGCTCATCGCACAATCACTCATCGGCATGATTCTGTCATTGACATTAGTAAATGAGCCCAGGAATACTTCCAGAAACCACTGTCAATAAATACAATCTGCCATGCCATCTGCAGATGCCAACTAAAGCTCTATCATGCAAAAAGGAAGCCATATGTGAACATGGTCCAGAAGCTCCATTGTGTCCTGTGGCCCAAGGCTCATTTAAAATGGACTGTTTCAATGTGGAAAAGTGTTCTATGGTCAGACGAGTCCAAATTTGACATTCTTGTTGGAAATCATGGACGCTGTGGCTAAAATGCAAGTTAGGTTTTTTTCTTTAAAAAAAAAAAATAGAATTACTCTTTAAATATGACTGAGGTGCAAACTTACAAAGAACATTAAAAGTAGTGTTCCGGACGGCTCTGATTGATGCTGCCTGCATGTACACGAGAGATGGCAGCAAACGCTTATCGCAGTCGGGATGCTTACAATTAACTTTAATTAAAAGTTGGGATCATTTGTTTGTACAATGGATGACATGAGTCTTATGTTCGGTTAAACTGAAGCAAGACAAGCGGTGTTACGTACGATCTTATCATGGTTTGTGCTAAAATGTCCGGGGAGGTTTTTAGTGGACATTTCACTTGCATTGCTGGGTCAGTCTGTATGTCTACGCATTCATTTTTATTTGTACAGCTCTTTTCACAATACATATCGTGAACTTTACAGTGCAACTTTACAGAACATGCATGTTTATTACAACGCTAAATGAATGCTAGTAAGCTAATCACTTCATGCCATTATTACTGTTTTCATTCGTTTTATAATGTGTGCTTAGTTTGGTCAAATTTGTTGCTGTGGAACAGTGCTAGAAAGCATTTGAATGCTCTATCTGAGCCATCATGTGGTCACAAATAAACAAGATGGATGCAATTCAATGCTGGCTACCGTGTTTTGAAATAACCTTTATTATTTTTTTTATTTATTTTTTTAGATAAAAGTAGAGCCTACATGCAGATTAATAAGTGCACACACACTACAGAGTATATATGTGGGTATGTATGTTGTTATGCACATTTACTGTAAATACACATACAGGTAAAAAGTATGGGCACTTTTACTATTTTTATTTTATTTTAATGTTTTTGAAATAAGTCCAATGCTCATCAAGCCTGCATTTAATTGATCAAAAATATAGACAAAAACAGTAATATTATAACTTTTGTATTATTTGAATAAAAGAACAGCATTTACTTTATTTATAATAGAAATGTTTTGTAACAACAAAAATTTAGGGTCAGTATTTAAAGAATATGGATACATTTATTAGCAAGGATGTTTTTTTTTTAAGTAATAGTAAAGACATACTGTTAAATCCCTGCCAAGATCCAGAAAAAAAATATTAAGCAGCACAATTGTTTCCAACACTGACAATAACCAATTATCAAATCAGCACATTAGAATGATTCCTGAAGGATCATGTGACACTCAAGACTGGAGTAATGGCTGATCAAAATCCAGCTTTTCATCACAGAAATAAATATAAAGAATATTAAAACATAAAACGATTATTTTAAATTGTAATATTTCACAATATTACTGATTTTGTCTGTATTTTTTATCAAATAAATGGAGGCTTGATGAGCATAAGATACTTTTTTCAAAAACATCAAAAATAGTAATGCGTCCAGACATTTGACCCGTACTGCATATAAACAAAAGACAGAGACTGTTTACAGCATATTTATTAACATGTGATCAATATCAAAAGCAGCAGGCTGACCATGAGCAGCTTTGAGTACTACATTGCCTTTCATCAAGTTCTCAAACACATCTGGGTGTTCATATGGTCACATGTGGTTTGGCACTGTCCTGTCTCCCTAAGCACTCACTGTCTTAGCTGTCTTACAGATGATGGCTTTCCTAAAGACAGAAGTAGAAAAACAATTATTTTATTTAATGCACAATATTGACAAATAATACTATTATTGTTTAATACACCAGTACATGTTGGAATTAACATTAGACAAGCTTAATAAGTAATGAAAAATGGTTACCGTTAGCTTTTGTTAACTAAGTTACTGCAGTTAACCGTTTCACTATTCAACATTCAAGTTTACAGAATACATTTCTATAACGTGTTACTCACTGCATTTATCTGCTGACAAGACAGCTAGACAACTAATGAGAACTCATTTAATTATAGCCCACATAACGCTTGCAATAAAACGGAAATAAAAGCTTGGCCTTTTTCACTAAACAACACTAAACACAATGCTGCACCATACTTAAAGAGTTAACATAAATAATTGCAAAGATGGAAAAAACAAGAACTTGTCCTTACCTGAATGGAAATGTGCTGTATATCCTAGAGCTGCTGGTGTCTATTCTTCTTCTCGCTTCACTGCTGCAATCCAGGCACGATTCTCAGAAATCAAAACCCTTTCATTTCCGATTATTTATAAATTAATGTTATTTCCAGGCCAGAGGGAGCAACGATCAAAAAGGATCTAATTTTAATTTTGACATTTTAAACAGCAGAATGAAATCAATTAATCGCAATCCCTGCCGCCATTGTTTTGAATGCGCTCGAACGCTAACGCCGGAAACGTTAGCGTTCCTTAAACCACCGAATATCCGTTGAAATGATCCATAGTGAATAAAATATTGGCTCATGTGACTTGAAATTCTTTTAGTTTTCATTTTATTAAAATTTAAAAACATCCCAACATTTCCGGAATTCAGGTTGTATTTTAATAATATTTTGTAATAATTAATTAAATCATGACATATCTATTTATTTGCATTAATTGGCAGAAAAGAAATTCCTCTGTTGCATGACATTTTAATACATTGCAAGTCAGTAGTTCTTTGCGATTATTGATAATTATTTATTTAATCGATTTAGTAATATAGATTTATCTATTTTTTTTTTTGCAGTAATTGGTTGTTGTGATTATTGATATTTAATTAAAAAATACAAAATATTAATTTATTTCTTGAGAATTTATTTAGAATTTATTTAAATATATTTTTTGTTTTATTTATTTGCAATGTCTTGCGATTATTGATATTTATTCATTTATTTGCAATAATGTTTTGTGATTATTTATATTTATTGCATTCAGTTCTTTTGTACATGCAGTTCAGTAGTGTTTTGTGATTATTGATAAATGTTTGTTAGAAATTAGTTAGTATTTATACATTTATATATTTAGTTTTTATTTAAATGATTTTTTGCATTTTTCTTTTGTGTGACTGCTACATTTTTATGAGTTGCAATTCAGTCATTTTGTTATTATTGATATTTAATAAATTAATTTATTAAGAGATATATAAGAGATATTTATTTGTTTATATGTTGTGTCAACAAAATGTGCTTTGAATCTTTTCAATGTATTGTTTGAACAAGTTCACAAAACCATTCCTAATGATTCAAGAAATTTTAATAGCGAGAATTAATAGCCACAAACAAAATGTACTGGGAATACTTGATTATGACAATTTGTCAACTCACATACAAATCAGTTAGTTTTAATAAATAACATTTATTAAGTCATGCAAAAACTTTCTGTTGAGAAATGGAAATTAATTTTAGTATTGCTGTTTGTAAATGCTAATTATTTTTTTAGTTTTGAACTCACTTTATTTTGTCAGCTGAATCATAGCTGCAGTAAACCAAACTGGAACACGATTTTACAATAAACATGCTTATTAATAAACCCTAATTGAAAAAGAGCAATTGAATTGGCTAAGCTAACCAGCCAATCTTTGACCCCCTGTTTGCTGTGGTTGAGTTGATGGTGACATCTGACCTCTGACTCTTAAGAGTTGAAGAATTTAAATGCTCACCACAGATGATACATTATGTGAGAGTGTATGTGTGAGAGAGCGTTAGATAAGGCAGTTATGTATAACTCTCACTCTCGCACTCTTTTCCTCTCCGGGGCCATGAAATATTACAGTGACATCCGATACCACTTGATTGGGCCGAGGGCTGTCTGACCCACTGCCTGTCAGCAATTACCTCACGTTAAAATATCCCCCTCGAGTTGCAAATTCAATCAGGCAGGGCTATCATTGCCAGCCCTGTCTCCAAACTACAGAGCTGTAAACCAGATTACAGCGCCGACCTCTCTAAGAATCAGATCTCTTACCCGGTTGATCAATATCTGAATATGTCTACAGGCGGCCCTGGAACTCCAAAATGTCTTCTGGGTTCCTCAGACGGGACAATGAACTCTTTAGATCAGTACGGGAGAGAAAAAAAAGCAGCAAAGTGATCTAGAGCTCATGATGAACTGCAAAAGACAGGAGAACGAGTTCAGTTGATGGTTCAGAACATCTAAAGCTAGCAAATTATGGGGAAATTGTTCAATGGCTTCTAATGTTTCTTGTGCTGCTTTTACAGATTTAATTGAGTGCATACACAACGTTCATGTAAAATGAATGATGTGTAAATGTGTGTGTTTTTTATCTCAGGATTTCCTTGGTGCGGTGCAATTGTGGGCAGTGAACGGTCATTTTCGGCATGATAAAGCAGGAAGTGGTCATAATGATTGTCATAATACTCTGTGCTAAGTCACAAATGGGATTGACAGGTATTTTTATGTGTGACTGATGTCTACCGTGCCTTTCCCGGGAAAGAGGGCGATCGGAAATGTTAATAATGTGGTAACATTTGTATGTGATAAATGGATGCGTACAAGATGAATGGTATAGAGTTTAACTATTAATGTGAGTGCATCTGCACAAGCACCCACCCCTATCTAGATGCTTTTCTTATGGTGTGTGTGTGTGTTCTTGAAGAGTCTATGGAGTGTGTGGTCAGCGCTGGACTCAGTGGTTTGGGTTTGACCACGGTGGCTCTCAACTGTGGGCCATGTCTATTCTACCTGATAGAAATGGGCATTATCATTTGTTAAGTGCCCTCTTTGCCTCTGGCCAATAACTCTTAATGCAGCCTGTGGTCACTCTGAGCGATCGGGAAGGTAAAATATTCATCGTTCAGAAGTGGTGGTTTTCCTTTGGCCAGGTCTAAAAGCTTGGACTGGTTTTGTGTCTTTTAACCAGGCCTCTAAAACTCGGTCGCTGAGGAATTGTGCAGTCAGGAGTAATGATCACTGCACTCAAATGTAATGATCACAGCAGTCAGCGGTAATAATCACTGCAATTAAGAATAATGATTACTGAAAACATTCAGTGCAGTCAGACATGACTGTCATTGCAGTCAGATTAAAAAAATCACTAAATCAAAAGTAACGGTCACTGCAGAAGCTACTGTCAATGCAGCCAGATGTAATAATCACTGCAGTCAAAAGTAACGGAGAACAAATGGTATATTCTATACAATGATTCTTCTAAAGAAAATGTTATCTTGTTTTAAATATGTTTAGATAGTTTTACAGTATAACAAGGCAAAATACTGAGTTAAAAAAGTTGTGTCTGCAACTCTCTTCTAGTGTACGCATGGTGTGAGGCATCACTGCACATTATAAACCTTGCACAACATAGCATTCAAATCTACACCCCAAATCTGCATGTTTAATTAATTGCAGTGAGATGATCTAATCTCTGTGTTCAGAAGTAAACTGTCACTGCAATGATCGTTGCAGTTCGAGGTATCGGTCCCTGCACACAGTAGTAACGATGGTAGCAGTCAGACGTAATGGTAACTGCAGTCAGAAGTAATAGTTGTTCCAGTCAGATGTAGTAATCTTAGATATAATCATTTCATTCTGAAGTAACAGTCACTTCAGTAATGTTCACGGCAGTCGGATGTTATAATCCCTGCAGTCAGAAATAACGGTCAATGCAGTCAGATGTTATAATCATGGCAGTCAAATGTTATAATCCCTGTGGTCAAATGTTATAATGCCTGCAGTCTGAAGTAACGGTCACTGCAGTCAGATGTTATGATCACTTCAGTCAGACATTATAATCCCTGCGGTCAAATGTTATAATGCCTGCAGTCTGAAGTAACGGTCACTGGAGTCAGATGTTATAATCACTTCAGTCGGATGTTATAATCCCTGCAGTCAGAAGTAACAGTCAATGCAGTCAGATGTTATAATCAGTGTGGTCAAATGTTATAATGCCTGCAGTCAGAAGTAACGGTCACTGCAGTGAGATGTTATAATCACTGCGGTCAAATGTTATAATGCCTGCAGTCAGAAGTAAGGGTCACTGCAGTCAGATGTTATAATCACTTCAGTCAGATGTTATAATCCCTGCAGTCAGAAGTAACGGTCACTGCAGTCAGATGTTATCATTATGGCAGTCAGATGTTATAATCCCTGTAGTGATATGTTATAATAACTGCAGTCAGATGTTATAATCATTGCAGTCAGATGTTATAATAACTGCAGACAGAAGTAACGGTCACTGCAGCCAGATGTTATAATCATTGCAGTCAGATGTCATAATCACTGCGGTAAAATGTTATAATCCCTGCAGCCAGATGTTATACTCACTTCAGTCAGATGTTATAAAAACTGCAGTCAGATGTTATAATCACTTCAGTCAGATGTTATAATAACTTCAGTTAGATGTTATAATAACTGCAGTCAGGTGTAATAATCACTTAAGTCAGATGTTATAAAAAGTGCAGTCAGATGTTATAATCACTTCAGTTAGACGTTATAATAACTGCAGTCAGATGTAATAATCACTTCAGTCAGATGTTATAATAACTGCAGCCAGAAGTAATGGTCACTGCAGTCAGATGTTATAATAACTGCAGCCAGATGTTATAATAACTGCAGTCAGGTGTAATAATCACTTAAGTCAGATGTTATAAAAAGTGCAGTCAGATGTTATAATCACTTCAGTTAGATGTTATAATAACTGCAGTCAGGTGTAATAATCACTTAAGTCAGATGTTATAAAAAGTGCAGTCAGATGTTATAATCACTTCAGTTAGATGTTATAATAACTGCAGTCAGATGTAATAATCACTTCAGTCAGATGTTATAATAACTGCAGCCAGAAGTAATGGTCACTGCAGTCAGATGTTATAATAACTGCAGCCAGATGTTATAATAACTGCAGCCAGAAGTAACGGTCACTGCAGCCAGATGTTATAATCATGGCAGTCAGATGTAATAATAACTGCAGTCAGATGTAATAATCACTGTAGTCAGATGTTATAATCACTGCAGTCAGTAGTAATGCTTCTTTATTTGATTTATGCAAATGCTTGTTCTGATTATTCCTTGGTCTGTTTTGTCACACTCCAATGGAACACGCAAGCACGGAATGAGGAATTCAAACAAGTCTTTAATAATCCAACAGGGAGCATAGGAGGCACAGGAAACACAGGGAATGACATTCAGAACCGACAAACACTCGCAGAAGGACTGGGGCTTTTAAACATAGGATAATAGGGGAAGACGACGAGACACACCTGGAATCAAATTAACACAATCAACATGAGGGAAAAACTGGGTCACAGGGAACACATGGGGAGCAAAACACACACAAGACAGTCCACAATCCTGACATGTTTCTGTACTGTCAACTTGAGTCAGTGGTACATTGCCAAACTCACTGGTGTTTATTAATAATCAGAAAGCTTGTGGTTTTTGCAGACGTCTGAATATTTTATTTGTTTCATATGTCTTAGGCTCCATTTACACTGCAAGTCTTGATGACCTATTCCGATTTTGTGACTATATCCGATTTTTTTGGATGACGTGCTTACATTTCTTTTAAAAAGTGACCCGTATCCGATGTGTGCATTTTACACTGCACTTGGTGAAACAAGCCAAAAATAGCATATGACATCACAAATCAATTTGAATAGTAGATTGAGTTTAATTTATTGACATGGAATTCATATAGAAACGTTTTAATGCAATGGTTACATCTATACATCAAAATAATTATATAGCCTAGAACAAATTCTTCAGGACAGTGATGAACTTCAGCTCTGCTGAATGGTTGCGAGTGGAATAATACTCAGGTGGAAGGTAATGTTAAGCATGTCACATCGTCTGTGTTTTTAGTAATTAAAACCAAATGCGTTCATCGGTGATTGTATATCAAAGGCAGTGACATGTTTGTGTGCATTTTATTTTGTCGTTTCAATGGAATGAATGTGACTGAAGTGCTCGTCTGTGCACGAGCCATCGTCACTGACAACAGAAGCACATTTCAGCATCAGATCGTCTTTTATTCAACACAAATTAATGAATTTAATACTCTGCTACTCAACTAGAGATCTTTCATTTGTTACAGGTATGTCTGTACCGCGAAATGTTTCAAAAAACGCACTTTTCGATGACGTAGGAGTTGCATTTACAGGGGAATATCCGACATGACCGCTTACACAGCAGGCGCAAATGTACGTATCAGATTCATATCTGATTTATTTCCACATATGAATGAGGCCTGAAACCGATCGGAGAATATCGGAATCCATGCGATTTTCTTTTTGCTGCTTACACGGTTGTGGGCCATATTGGAATTGGGTCACTTGAACCATGCAGTGTAAATGCGGCCTAAAGATATAGGCTACACCAGTCAAATGTCTGGATGCATTTTTACTGCATGACTGCATGATTGTATGTGTCTTTTGATTTTAAAACATTTTGAATTAAAAGCTTAAGCTTAAATGCTTGAAATGAAGTTTGAAGGCAAATATTTGATTTGCTTGCAGAGAAAGGTAATGAATGTAGTTTGCTATTATTCTAAAATGTGGGGAATGATAATCAGTGTATAGGTGTGTCAGCATTTGGTGTAAATCTGCATCGTTCAGACTACTACATGCTTAAATGTCAAGCGAGGAGAAAATACAGAATCCTGCTGATGTGGGACATTCCTGCAAGGCACGTACCACAGATAAGTTTCTTTTACCTGTCATTCTTTTTATATGTCATACTGCTAAACTCTGATTCATATCTAGATCTGCTTGCAGAGTGCAGCACGCTTCAGAAGGTCCCCCGACCCCTTTGCGAGCACGCTGCTCTCTCTGGGTTTTTCCAGCATAGAGTGCTGCTAAACCACAGGTCACATGAGAGCAGGCTGACCTTTAGAGAGGCCCGCTCAGTGTGTCACTCGACTTGCTGCTGATGGGAACGCAATGAGTGAAAATGGAAATCAATCTGTGTGGTTTGTAGCACGTCAGAAGAATTGGGGCCGTTACTGATAAGTGCAGGTCGTAGTTTGACGTAACAATATGCACTTTGAAAAGGAAGAATATCAAAAGTGCAAATATGTTTGTTTGTCCCTAAAATGCCTCATTATGCATCATCATGTTTCAAACTTGTATGCTACTTTCTTCTGTAGAACACAAAAATGGGAGATTTTTTAAAAACTGTCATGCTACCATATGCAGCTCTCAAATTTACATTTAATTTTTTTTAAATGTCTTTGAAGAAGTCTCTTATGCAGTAAAAACACTATTAGTGTGAAATATTATTATAATTTAAAAGAACAGCTTTCTATTTGAATATATTTTAAAGTGTAATTTATTCCTGTGATGCAAAGCTGAATTTTCAGCATCATACTCTAGTCTTCAGTGTCACAAGATCCTTCAGAAATCATTCTAATATGCTGATCTGGTTCTCATGAAACATTTATTGTAATTATCAATATTGACTACAGTGGTACAGCTTTGCAATCACAGGAATACATTACATGTTAAAATATATTAAATAATATTTCACAAAATTGCTGTTTGTAAGGTTACCACTGCATCTTTCTAAAAAAGAAAACATCTGTGATTAATATATAGTTGATTTATAATTATTTTTGAAGCTTTCAATGTACTGTCATTATAAAAGAACTTCATAATTGTTTATTTTATTCTAACAAAAATAATTTTTTATAATTTCTACACAGGAGAGACTTGGTGTTGTTTCCAAACAAAAGGAAATATACCAGTATCGGCATCAGCTATCGGCCAAAATGAGTTAAAATATATTGGATACTGGCAAAAATCCAATTTCGTGCATCCTTTTTACCATATTTTTGATACAAAAAAAATGCAGTCTTCTTGAGACTTTCAAAAACATTATAAAATATTTCTGACCCCAAACTGTTAACTTGTATACTTGTATCTTGTTTTAAAGATGTTTAGATATTTTTACTGGCTAATTAGACAAAATACTGATTTAAAAAAAAAATTGTCTTCCATTGTATGCACGGTGCATCCCTGCCTTGTCAGAATTATGACTTGAATCCTATTCTTTCTTTCTCTTGTTTATTCATTCTGTTTTCTTCTGGCCCACCCATTCTATCTCCCTCCTTCTCTTCCTCTCATCCATCTGTTTGCCATGGATCTCAGTGGGATGTAGGCAGTGGTTTCTGTCCTTTCACTTCAGGCCTCAAATCATATCTGTAGGGCTTGTAGGCGTCACACCACCGGATCCTCCCATGCATAGCCAGACCCTGGTGGCATATTCGGTCAGCCATGCTGGCTCAGCCTGCACCAGTTGTGGCAGGTGTAGCCTCAGCAGCGTGGTGGAGAGGAAAACTGCAGGCTGCACACCATACTGCCATTATCACATACTGCACCTCGCCACACGTGGCACGCCAGACGGAGATCTATGGAAAATGGTTTTTAAACATCTCAGGGTGATATTTTTCACTCTAAAGCCACCACTGTTCTCTATATATATGGGCAGTCGTGGCCTAATGGCTAGAGAGTTGGACTTGTAACCCGAAAGGTTGTGATTGTAGATGGGGGAGTGAATAACCAATACTCTCTCCACCCTCAACACCACGACTGAGGTGAGACCCTTGAGCAAGGCACCGAACCCCCAACTGCTCCCCGGGCACCGCAGCATTGGCTGCCCACTGCTCCGGGTGTATGTTCACTACTGTGTGTACACTTGGATGGGTTAAATGCAGAGCATAAATTCCGAGTATGGGTCACCATACTTGGCCACACACCACTTCCCTTACCCTTCCCTATAGTGCAGGTGTTGTTTTTCGCCTCTCAGGATGCAGATGGGTTGCTTTGGATGCAGCTTTCAGCAGTTAACTGAGTAATGTCTGTCATTGTGGTTTTTATAGTTAAATGAGAGTTTAAGACATCCATGCTGAAAAAAACAGCTTAAACCAGCCTAAAGTGGTTTGATTGTCAAAGCTAGTTTAGCTGGTCTCTTGCTGCCCTTTCAAACCAGCAAAACAGACCAGCCTGACCAATTTGGGTGACCACTGAACAACCTTCTGTGGATATATACTGTCTTAAAAATCTTTAAGGATTTTTAAATGTAGGATTTTAAAGTGACCATGAAATAAAAATGGACTATTATTTTTTTTTATGGAATACTGCAGTATTTATTATAAATTATTTAACCATGCATAGCATTTTTATTATTATTTTATTTTATTATTATTATTTAAATCAACCTTATATTTTTCCTTGTTCAAGAAGCTGTTTGACTTTGATGAGCATCAAAGATTACAATTTCCGGTAACACTTTACAGTAAGGTTCCATTACTTAATGTTAGTAAATGTATTAACTAACATGAATAAACAATGAACATACAATGAAAATGCTATGTTGTTCATTGTTAGTTCATGTTAATTCACAGTGCATTAACTAATGTTAACAAGCACAACTTTTGATTTTAATAATGCATTAGTAAATGGTGAAATTAACATTAACTAAGATATATAAATAAATGCTGTAGAAGTATTGTTCATTTTTAGTTCATATTAACTACAGTAGTTAACTAATGTTAACTAATGAACCTTATTGTAATGTTACCCAACTTCCACTTCGTGCTGATTTCATTAGTTTCACATTTGCCTGTCTCTAAGCTAATAATGCGAAAAACTAATAAAAAGAAAAATAGTTAATCATTGGATGGAACATTTTTATGGATGTTTAATAAAATGCAAAAATATTTTATAAATAATATAAAATATGTAAATATATATTTTAATATATTTTATATTATCAAATCTGTTTAAATGTTATATATATATATATGCTCACACACACACACACACACACGCGCACACACACACGCACACACATATAGTATATATATATATATATATATATATATGAGCAGTTTTATTTAACTAACAGGTCACAGCTTCAAGTACTGATATCTTACTATACAGCCATATTTAATGCTTATAATGTATGTCTTGAAACATAAACCATACAGTGATCGCTTGCTGATTTCAGAGCAGGATATTTTTACTACCAAACCGGAGACATGACAGAAGACGTGACACGAACGGAAAAGGACAGACGGATGGTGTGAGAGAGAAAGAGTGAGTGAGCAAGATATCAAAAGGGAAAGAGACATAACGTGAAAGTAGAGACACTTCTTTCGGCTTCGCTGGAACGACAGATGACCGGCATCATCTGTGTATGAAATTCCATCTCAGGTTTAATATACATTGAGTCTATGAAACTCAGTCCGAGGCAGACTACCTCCAGCCAGGCCGCAGTGGTCAGGCCGTGGGCAGGATAACCCTCTCTCTCCCTCTGTTTTAAAATTTGATAAAGATCAATTGTCATTAGTTTCTCATAACTCGGGAAACTGAGCCCAGACTCTGGAAACCTCAGCTTGAGCTCACTATCAGCAGGTCAAAGCCATTAAAACCTCGATGGTGGTTCATATTTATATACCGAAACCTCTGTGTTAGCGGGACATTAATTCTGATGTTAGTTATTTGATATAATATATTTCCATGCAGTCGGAATCTCACTCCAATAGACCATCTTGTAGGGGTTTTAAGTTCATGTTTATATATATATATATATATAAAAAATACAACCAGAATTCCGGAAATGTTGAGACGTTTTTTTAAATTTTAATAAAATGAAAACTAAAAGACTTTCAAATCACATGAGTCAATATTGTATTCACAATAGAACATATGTATCATAACAAATGTTTTAAACTGAGAAATTGTACAATTTTATGCACAAGATGAACTCATTTTAAATGTGATGCCTGCTACAGGTCTCAAAATAGTTGGGACGGGGGCATGTTTACCATGGTGTAGCATCTCCTCTTTTTTTTCAAAACAGTTTGAAGAAGTCTGGGCATCGAGGTTATGAGTTTCTGGAGTTTTGGTGTTGGAATTTGGTCCCAGTCTTGCCTGATATAGGTTTCCAGTTGCTGAAGAGTTTGTGGTCATCTTTGACGTATTTTTCGTTTAATGATGTGCCAAATGTTCTCTATAGGTGAAAGATCTGGACTGCAGGCAGACCAATTCAAAGCCATGCTGTTGTAATAGCTGCAGTATGTGGTTTTGCATTGTCCTGCTGAAATACACGTCGTCTGGAGGGGAGCATATGTTGCTCTAAAACCTTTATATACCTTTCAGCATTCATAATGCCTTCCAAAACATGCAAGCTGCCCATACCGTATGCACTTATGCACCCCCATACCATCAGAGATGCTGGCTTTTGAACTGAATGCTGATAACACACTGGAAGGTCTCCCTCCTCTTTATCCCAGAGGACGGTGTCCATGATTTCCAACAAGAATGTCAAATTTGGACTCGTCTGACCATAGAACACTTTTCCACATTGAAACAGTCCATTTTAAATGAGCCTTGGCCCACAGGACACGACGGCGCTTCTGGACCATGTTCACATATGGCTTCCTTTTTGCATGATAGAGCTTTAGTTGGCATCTGCAGATGGCACGGCAGATCGTGTTAATCGACAGTGGTTTCTGGAAGTATTCCTGGGCCCATTTAGTAATGTCAATGACAGAATCACGCCGATGAGTGATGCAGTGTCGTCTGAGGGCCTGAATACCACAGGCATCCAACAAAGGTCTTTGACCTTGTCCCTTACGCACAGAGATTTCTCCAGTTTCTCTGAATCTTTTGATGATGTTATGCACCGTAGGTGATGAGATTTCCAAAGCCTTTGCAATTTGACATTGAGGAATGTTATTTTTAATGTATTCCACAGTCTTTTTATGCACTCTTTCACAGATTGGAGAGCCTCTGCCCATCTTTACGTCTGAGAGACTCTGCCTCTCTAAGGCATCCCTTTTACAGCTAATCATGTTAGAGACCTGATGTCAATTAACTTAATTAGTTGCTAGATGTTCCCCCAGCTGAATCTTTTCAAAATGTATTGCTTTTTCAGCCCTTTGTTGCCCCCATGCCAACTTTTTGAGACCTGTAGCAGGCATCAAATTTGAAATGAGCTCATTTAGTGGATAAAAGTGTAAACTTCTCATTTTAAACATTTATGTTCTCTATGTTCTATTGTGACTAAAATATTGGCTCATGTGAAAAAATCACACAACTTACCCATTTATTTTCCTGTTATAACAGTGGTTCCCAACTATTTTTACTCTAAGACCACACATTGTCCACAACAATAATCAAAGGCCCCATTACTTCTCTAGTTCATGATTTGACTGGATAAGGATTTTTAAAAAGATTTTTTATTTACAATTTCAAAATATTTTAGAATTTAAAAAAAGTATATTCATAAAATGTACATGAAGTTGAACTCAAACATTCAAAATTAGAGTACCTCATATATACAGGTTTTTCTTGACTGTGAGCCCTAGTTCTTTAAAGAAAAATAAAACGGTTGAATATCTAGATTTGTAGTCACTTTAGCTTGTTTTAATGTTGTTTTGTTTATTTTTAAATTATTTAAGAGGTCTCTACATTTTTTTTATAATAATATAATCCATAATAATGGCCAAAAATTTATTGATTATTGATTATATCCAAATATTATATTCACTTAACTTTTAAGTTTACTTAACTTTTTTATTATTATTATTATTATTTACTTAATAATTTTAAGGCAACAGGTTTTTTTTTAAGTTAAGTCAACTTATCACTTTTTACAGTGTACATTGTTTTAACATTTCAATGAAAAAATAAAACAAAAAATGCCAAACAAAATATGAAATATAAAAATATAAATTAGAAATGAAGACATGCTTCAATGGCATGTTTTTCCCACCTATTTTTTTCCTTCCTCTTCTGATATGGCACGGCGGGCCCAATCCATTTTAAGTTTAGAGTTTAAAATTATCTTGAAGCCCCCTATTTGAGAACCACGGTATTACAGTCATGGTTAAGTTTAGTTGAGTTCATCTGAGGGGTTGGACTTTATGATTAGGTCTATGTTTAAATTGTTTATTTGTGTTCATTTTGTATGAATTATTGCAGCTTCTTGAGGTTGGGTTGCTTTGGATGCAGCTTTTGTTTCCCAACGGGACGATTAAAATCCTGTGGCTCTCGACTCCTGAAAGTCAGCTTAGTGGATCTCGACTCCTCAGATCAGGCTTTACCTTATTAGTGTGCGACTGGCATCAGTCAATCCGTGAAGCAGTCGTGGGATGATCTGTGGCTGAATCTAATGTCCACCACAGTGGTGAGGAGAGGTGCTCTTGCTGTGCCTCTTGTTGGTTAACGGAGGAAAGGTGCGGCCCAAACCACCTCTACACTTACTTCTCATCGTGTTCAGTGGTTGTTTTTATGTTGTATCGTAAGTCTTTTATGGTTAGCAAATGCAATCCCTGTTACTCTTATCTCTGAGTGTTCGAAAACCTGCCTCACCTTGGTTTGTGGCACTTACCCTCAGTAACAGCAGGCTTTCCACATCTCTGTAAACACACTGAAACCTCATCACAAAGATGAACTAAAGGGCCTCTCTTTCTTCCTCATATGGCGAATTAAATCACAGAGAGGAGAGTGGCTTTTGACAACCTGAGGGCAGCCACTACACGGTCTTGAATCTGTCGTAGGATCACCACAGGCCTCATCTGCTGGAGTGTGTGGCAAACAGCTGTAGATTCATAAAGCTGGGATCGGGTTATTGTGGGTGATACCATACTGATACCATATTGCCACTTGTGAAAATACAGTACCTATTTCTCAATACTATCTGTCTGAAATCAGCACACCTAGACATGACCTCAACTCTGGTGTTAAAACTCTTGTTTCTTCACCTAGGATGTAGCGCTCGAATGTCATTCAGTTCAAGCGGCATCAAAAACCATTGAGCTAGGTTTGACATTGTTGACTTTGAACTGAGTGCAAAAAGTCTTGATGCGGTATGCTGTGACAGAGAGTGAGATTTGAAGTGCATATTGACTTGCCTTCTTTTTTATTGAGCAAGGATGCATTAAATTGATAAAGTAACAGTAAATACAATTAAAAAGTTTCCACACACAAAAAAACATAAAATTATAAAAAATATAAATAAATGAAAATGTTTTCAAAATTGACGATAAGAAATGTTTCTTGAGCAGCGAATCAGCATACTAGAAGGATTTCTGAAGGATCATGTGACACTGAAGAACGGAGTAATGATACTGAAAATTCAGCTTTTCATCACAGAAATAAATTACATTTTAAAATATATTCAGTTATTTTAAATTGTAATAATATTGTTAAATTGTATAATAATATAATGTACTTTTTTAACTATAAAAGGTGAATGTATATATGTATCCTAAAAATATTCTCAAATAGATCTGCAAAGGTGCTCTAAAAACACCTGAAAAAGAAAATATTTTGAACACTAATCTCAGCATTATCGGTTCCTTGAGAATGGTACAAGGAAGTGGATATGGAAATTCTCAGGATTTTCCAGCACAAGTCAGCAGATCAGTGTTTGGCCACATTAGAAACTCATAGTCATAGTGGCCTTCCATGTCATTAAACTACATTGTAAAATACAGATTTGCTTTAAATTTGTTTTGTGATTTAGATTAGTCCTGTCTTAGTTTCATATAGACTAGTATAACTAATACTCCATGATTAGCCCTGTCATGACCTGTCCTGTCTATGGTGAGGTGTGGTATCACAGGGCAGGAAGGTGACTGGTCTGTGGTGGGAGCTCTGGTTTCTTCAGATTACATTCACTTAGTACTACTGCAATAATAATAGTATCATGTGGCAATATGATGTTTTAAGCTTTTTGGTTTATGTTCTGATTTATGATCTGTTTTGACCAATTTAGAAGAGCAAATCTCTTGATAATTAATATTCTTTCTTATTATTTACTCCAGGGTTCCCACACTTTTCGTGCTCCATGGCCTTTCCATTTGTGTGTGTTCAACAGACCTTAATCAGTTAAAATGCCATACTGAAATTAATGTGCAAGGATAGACTTTATAGTGACACACACTGGTCTTAAATCATGTAATTCCCACAAGTCACAACTTTAAAACTGTTTTATGGAGATTTTGTCTATTTTAGGTTTTTTTCATCTATATGTTGGAAACAATAGTACAAACCGTTGAACACATTGCACATGCTACCCTGACTAAGGTCTAAGGATAAGTATTACATTCATGCATTTAGCAGACGCTTTTCACATCACATTCAAAATATACATTTGATCAGTTCATGCATTCCCTGGGAATTGAACCCATGAACTTGACGTTGCTGGCGCCACATTTCACATTTTGTACAACAGGAATTTCAAATCTTTTTGATGCAAAGTGATTCGCTAAAGAATCAATCAGAACCATTTGGGAACCAATTCAAGCAATGGCTAGCATAATCTATACGATTAACTTAGGCAATTAACTATTTTATAGCAGAGCATAACTAGAAAAATGTATTCACTATAGAATTTTCATGACTTTTCAGACTGTGTTTACTTATTTTATTATTAATTCTGTAGTAATGTCAACTTCGAGGCCTTAAAAACATTTCTGAAATATCTCTTGGTCAGTGATTGACAAACCTGCTCTTCACCATCATTGTTGCTTCAAATCCTGCTGTTTTCCAAAAGAAAAGCATGGAATCACATGAGGGAGAGGAAATCACTTCATTTGGGTTTAATTTGGATGAGCCATTTCCAGCCTTTCTGGACTATTCTTCTTATTTTCAGTGTTAAATGCTGACTATATCAACATGCAGAACATCATATATAGGTTCTAAGTTTTAAAATATTATACAATTGTCTGTCAAGCCAATTTAAGTCTTTATTTTGTTCAAATAAACTTTCATTGCAGAATGCAATGTCAGAATTTAAATGATCCTGTTCCTGTACAATGAATCATATGTTTTGCTGGAGAGGGCAGTAAACGACAGGATGAATTCTGCTTGTTGACATGTAAAAAAAAAAATCAAGGATTGACAGGACCGTCTCGTCCTTTCCCACGCTGAACATCTGACTGCCCCCCCCCCCCTTCTGTGAGAGAAGTCTGAAAACCACGGCAATGGCCATCAAAAAACCAACAACTTCCTCTGTCGCCTGCTCACTTCCTGTTTCTGCGTCTGAGGGCCCAACGGTGCAGTGATGATTAGCTGGGCCTTTGCGTGACAATCAAGCAGCCAGACGCTTTTAGTTTCCCCCATTCAGACCGGAAGCAGCACTATTGCAACGGTAAACTGTTTCTCACTTCTGCTGCGACAGTCACACACGCTGTCTGAGCATCTTATAAAATGTGTATTGTTTTGCTTCTTATTTTTGCAGAATCATCTGTGAAATCTGTCTGCACCCTTTCAAAAACAGGAAGTGTGACTGAGATCTGATAAAGACCCTCTCGATTTCATCCAGATCACGTGGGCATCAGTCATCAGGTGTCTCACTGGGTATTTACTGCCCTTTGATTTCTCATAGTTCCATTATTCACTCACAGCGAAGATAAACATGGTTTGTGTCAATTGCAATTTGTTGTGTCTAGTAAAAAGTATTGGATACTGAGAGCACAAAACTGAAATTAGCAAAAAAAACAACAACTTATATTTGCATATGCATGGTTCAATTTGGATGTACATTTACATTTGCAAACTGCATGACTTTTTTGTGACTTTTTTTCTCACAAATCTAGGTTTATATTTCACAATTTATATTTCTTGCAGTTCTGAGAAAAAATGTGCGATGAGCGCATAATTTTATGATGCACGATAAACTCGATGTTAAGTCAGATGTTAACTGAAATATAAATTTGAATTTGGTATTGTGATTGGTCAAATCAACTGTCAATCAAGCTCCCTGCAAAGGGCCAATTGAGAGCTCAATGCTGAGTTTATATTTAAAAAGTCTGATTTGTGAGTTAAAATGCAAATGACCTTTTATTCTGTGGTAAAAGCAGGGTTCCGTGAGTGACATATTGAATAAAATGTAAAAAAAAAAAAGAAAAAAAAAAATTGTAATAACGATAAATATTCAGGTTTGTGACAGCACTCTTATTGACTTGGTACACAGGTGCAGATACTATTGACATCTCTACTTTTATGTGTGTGGGGTTTTCATATTTTTTTTCAAATATTATTTTTAATAGCATATTGGAGAGCCATACTCAAAAGAGATGAGAAGTCATGACTCACTGCCTCTTTTGACTGTTTCTAAAGAACAAATGTGAGTGAATTGGTTCGAGCACTATGGAATTTAGGTCTGAAGTTTCCATGAGTCACTGGACTCATCATAACGTCTGTCCACTGAACCTACAATTGCATTTATCACATTAGCATCAGATAGTGCTGAGATCATTTTCCATGATCAGTAGACTCCAGTTTAATAATGGAAGTTTTGACTGTGCAAACAAAAACCAACAGAAATAGAGAAAACTGGCTGAGGATGATTTAGATGGTGTAACTGCCCAAATACCTGGTGAAACTGGTTGACCATCATTTCTAGTAACACCGGTCAGTCAAGAAAGACTTAAGAGTTAACCCTAAGGCCATCCAAAATAATAATAATTAATAATAATTTGTTACATTTATATAGCGCTTTTCTGGGTACTCAAAGCGCTTTACATGGAATGGGGGGGGGGGGGGGGGGGGGGGTCGAGTAGACGACTACTCCTCACCAGTAGATCTACAAGATGAGTTCTTCATGGGAACAGATTTGGAGAAATTTTGCAATACATAACTACACCAATGGATCCTCTGCAGTGAATTGGTGCCATAAAAATGAGAGTCCAAACAGCTGATAAAAACATCACAATATTCCACAAGTAATGCCTTAATGATGGATTTGTTTATTACAAGCACACAGCTTTTCACTTACAAGTGGATTATTGTGATGTTTTTATCAGCTGTTTTGGACTCTCATTCTGACGGCACCCATTCACTGCAGAGGATCCATTGGTGAGCAGGTGATATAATACCATATAGTTTGTAATGTACCTTGTCTCGGTTAGTTGGCTCTCATCCAGTGCTCAAGTAAGGTAGCAGTGAACATCACCTTTAAAATGCATAATCACCTGCCATAGGTAGGATACCAATTTGAGCCATTTTCACTGAGCTTCAAATGTCGATGATATAAAATTCATAATAATCAAATAAGTTAACCTGAAGAGTTTAACAGGAAAAATGAGTTGAGAAGATCATCTTGTGTGAGTCAGAGTGGTACAGTGGTTTGTTTGGATGTCAGCATGGCCTTTATATTATCATGACGCCCACGTTTCACTGAAATACAGGTGAATTTTTTTTAAACTTTGGGTTGTACCCAGTGTGTGAGAAATATGCATGCATGCATACAAGGATGAAAGCTCTGAGAAGCCCTGCATTATTTTTCCTGTCCCCTTTTCTTACGATCGTGCCTAAAATGTATTAAATTTACATTTATGCACTTGGCAGACACTTTTATCAAAAGTGACCTACATTGCATTGAAGGTATACGTTTGATCAGTTCATGCATTCTCTGAAAACTTAACCCATGAGATTGCTGTTTGCTGCATGCTTCATGCTCTACTGTTTGACCTACAGGAAATTTATCGTGATCTCATCATAACTAAAGTTGTTTTCTTCACTTAATTTTCTCAAGAGAAGAAAAAAGATGTCATTCGCCATTTTCTGGTCAACCACAAACTATTTAATCGGCATCTGTCAAACATCATGCAGACGAGTGAGCAGCCAATGAAACTGACCACATGTTCAGAGTCGCTATAATGAGACGATAAAGTTGTAATCTACAACAATAAAGTTCTCAAGTGTCAGATACTGTTGTGGAAGTTGATTCTGCCACTGACATAAAGATATTTCATCTCGAGTGAGTCTCTGAACAAAGCAACTAATCAATTTGCTTATGTATGTTGCACCAGTACATATATATTGAAATGTCTTTTGTTACAAGACCAAGAAAAACAAGTAACTTTTGAGTCAAAATCACATTCAAATTAAGCTGTTTGCTAGCTACAGTGTAAAAAAGTTGTAAATAAAATCAAGATTATCGGAGTATGTTTTACAAGAAAATACTTTAGTCTTTCTACTTCAAAAACAGATGTTTAATTTAATGAGTTACATGTAGTTTATTTGTAATTATTAGACCATTTTAGACATTCTGCTATACTTTAAGTAAAGTTGGAACTACATGTCAACTAGCTTATAGTGTTAGGGTTAGTAGAATAATTTGTCATGTACTTGCAAAGTTTCTTGTAGTTTTGTGTAACAATATGTTACTGAGAAATTTACTAGCGTGAAAACTGTTTCGGACACCATTTTTTGGTGTCTTGACTGATAATGTGGATGTATTTATCCAATTTAATTTAGTTTCACACTAGACTGTTGATTTAATGCATACTAAATGTTAGCATGAGAAAATATTCAGAACTGACTGAAATATCAAGATTTGTCTTAGAAATCAGCTTTTATTAAATATTTATGCATTTGATTTTTTTTATATTCTGTCATTTTCTTTTCATATGTATGATTTGTCTCCTGCCCGTTTCAACAGGCCGTGTGGCTTCACGTGTCCCATGAAGGAAAATATTGCTCAGCTGCAAAAAAAAGGACCAGGATATTTCACAGAATGATGCCTTTGCAATCAAGGATGTCATGCACCTGCCTCAGGTAACATCTGGATCTAATAAACAATCACAATATGGTTGTTGTGCAGTTTTATTATGGGTAACACATGCAGAAGGACGTCTTTGGCCTTTGCACTGCACATTGCATATTTTCAGCATCTTTAATTGCTTTGTTTTGCATACAAACTGCTATGTCAAGGTACAAAAAGATACAAACAAACAAAACAACACTCAACAATCATGCATATCATTTTATGTTAATGTACTACGTAACATAATTAATTTAGTTAGGTAATTTGTACAAGTTACTTTCACCAACCGCCTTAAAATAGGTATTGATTATTGCATTTTTTATGCATTTAAAGTCACTTTCTCACTTTAGTGTCGCCAAGCGTTGCATTTAACAAAAGCATCTGCTAAATAAATGAATGTCGCAGGCTTTGAGCGGCGAACCATGAATCCGCATGAAAACCAGTCAGCTGCGTCGTTCTCTTTTGGCAGAGTATGTGTTCATGCACTTGATTTGGTCTGATTTCCTGAGCTTTATAATGCAGAGTCTTTGCCCACAAACCTCTGCTGTGGCCCCAATCACAGAGCCCACAGGAGTATTTGGGCCTTTTAACCTCCTACAGCAAACCTCTCGAACTGATAAACAAACCTCTCTATTCTGCTACCCCATAAACACACATCTCTCTACTACTACACTGTAAAAACGACACACCGCATCATGATCAAACGAAATGACGCTTCCCTATGAACCCTCACATACCAAGTGAGAAAATTTAAGCTTGCCAAGTAACGTTTTTCTCACCCTGTAGGTTGATCGATTTTT
Organism: Barbus barbus; assembly: GCF_936440315.1. Lineage (NCBI taxonomy): Eukaryota > Metazoa > Chordata > Actinopteri > Cypriniformes > Cyprinidae > Barbus > Barbus barbus. The sequence goes on along the minus strand of NC_136746.1, from coordinate 26,928,192 downwards.
TGCACTGACTAATAAAGGGATGTTCACACGGACTGAGATTTTCCACAACATTTGTTTTACATGAGTAGATTAATCATTATGATTTTTTTAACAACACTGGAAATTGCTATGAAAAAATGTTTTGTGACGTGTCACTGTGATATAGACCGATGGGAATGAAAAAATATTAATTTTTCACAAATAATTGAAAATATGATTCAATAAGAAATGTTAATGGCTGGTAAGTTTTTTTCAGTTGGTGAAAAATGTGATAAATATGGTGAAAAATGATGTTTGCATCCTAGTTACACACCACTAAATGTATATCTCTTGATTAGTGTAGAATAATAAACAGTATTATCATAACGTAAACGAGCAATGAGAGGATAACACAAACAACCTGACTTCATATCTTATATATGGAAAGTTGCATTGCTGTGCAAGGACAGATACAGAGAGAGAGATAGATAGAGAGAGAGAGAGAGAATGTTTCCACACACCCACGCTCAGGCACATATCGCAGTGCCGGAAACCAGACCTGAGTCTATTGTCACGAAAGCTTCATGTTTGACACAAATGGTGCTGAATTCAGCTTGGTGCGTTCTGCATGTGTCCTCACAGTCAATTCCTTCGTTTGCGAGTAGTAGAGCTTTGACTACAACCGCAAACCCTGTAAACACCTGCCACCGTGAGACACAGAGAACACTGACTATCTGCTCTTTGATTCAAACATTTGTTAGAGATGGTTCTCCGTGATTATGTCACTCATGTTCTAAACAAAACAAAAGAGAACAGCTGCAGCGATTATGACAATTAGGCTGGTGATTAACTGTTGAACAATAAAGTGTGATCAATGATTTTGTCCAATATGGAGCATCATAGTAATACTGTTCTATATAGAAGTAAATTGAACAACAACAACAATAATAACTAATTTGTATGTGTATCTCTCTATCTATCCCTCTCTCTCTCTCTCTCTCTCTCTCTCTCTATATATATATATATATATATATATATTTATATACATATTTATTTATTTATATTTTCATTTATATGAATAATTTATATAAATGCAATTTCATATTTAAGTAATAATTTCATTAATTTTTTTCTAATATAATATATTAATAATAATAACTAATGTGTATGTGTCTCTATATATCACACACACACACACACACGTTTGTTTTTGTGAAAAGTGGGGACATCCCATAGGCGTAATGGTTTTTATACTGTACAAACTGTATGTGCTATTGCCATACACCTACCCTACACCTAAACTTAGCGCTCACAGGAAACTGTGCATTTCAACCTTCCCCAAAAAACTCACTCTGTATGATTTGTGACCATGTAATACCTGTGTCATACCTGTGTCATTATACAAATTTATGTGCTCATTTGTCCCAAAAACGCGCGCACGCACACACACACACACACAGACACATATATATGTTTTCATTTATATAAATATTATTTCATATTTAAATAATAATTTCATATCGATTAATTAATTTTTTTGCACTAAAATGTTATATCTTTAAATTTTACACTCCTCTAGAACAATTCTTCTCTCTCCAAATAATGTATTATATATTAATGCATTATATATTAAAATAAATATTATTCAATAATAATAATAATAATTCTTATTGTTGTCATTTAGTAGCATATTTAAATAATTGTTTAGTATATTAATTTTATTTATGCTTCATTCTGATGCGTTTGGAGAGAATATCTGACATTATGCGTACTCAAAGCTCACCATTTTGTAAAAAATAAATAAATAAGTAAATAAATAAATAAATACAATTATATGAGGGTATTCTCATAAAAGGTTAAGGATGTACAGCTCTTTAATATGTACCTCCCCTCTTTTCCAAGTGACCATAAGTAATTGGACAATTGCCTCAAGAATCATTTCATGGACAGATGTGGGCTATTCCTTCGTTATTTCTACCACAATTAAGCAGGTAAATTGTCTGGAGTTGATTCAAAGTGTGCCATTTGCATTTGGAAGCTGTTGCTGTGAGCCCCCACATCATGCGGTCAGAGGAGCTCTCCATGCAAGTGAAACAGACGATTGTTAGGCTTCAAAAACAAAAGAAATCCATCAGAGCGATAGCAGGAACATTAGGAGCGGCCAAATCAACAGTTTGGTACATTCTGAGAAAAAAAGAACACACTGTGAGCTCAGCAACATAAAAAGCCCTGGATGTTCACAGAGGACAACAGTTGTTGATGATTGGTTGATCCTCTCCATGGTAAAGAAAAACCCTTTCACAACATCCAGCCAAGAGAAGAACACTCTACCGGAGGCAGACATGTCACTGTCAAAGTCTACAATCAAAAGAAAACTTCACTAGGGCAAAAAACACAGGGTTCACCACAAGGTGCAAACAAGGCCAGATTAGACTTTGCCAATAAACATCTAAAAGGCTAGACCACTTCTGGAAAAGCATTCTTTGGATGGCTGAAATTAAGATCAACCTGTACCAGAATGACGGGAAGAAAAAAGTATGGAGAAGACTTGGAACAGCTCATGATTCAAAGCATATAACATCATCAGTGAAACATGGTGGAGCAGTGTGATGGCATGAGCGTGCATGGCTTCCAGTGGCACTGGGTTACTGGTGTTTAATGATGACGTGACAGAAGACAGAAGCAGTCGGATTAATTCTGATGAGTATAAGGGATATACTGTCTGCCCAGATTCAGTCAAATGCAACAAAGTTGATAGGACGGCACTTTATAGTACAAATGGACAATGACCCAAAACATGACCCAGGAGTTTTTGAAGGTAAAAAGGGGAATACTTAGTGATGGTCAAGTCAATCTCCTGATCTCAACCCGACTGAGCATGCATTTCACTTGCTGAAGACAAAACTAAAGGCAGAAAGACCCACAAACAAACAACAACTGAAGTCAGCTGCCGTAAAGGCCTGGCAAAGCATCACAAAGGAGGAAACCCAGTCTCTTCTGATGTCCATGAGTTCCAGACTTAAGGCAGTCATTGCCTGCAAAGTATTCTCAACAAAATATTAAAAATGAACATTTTATGAATTACTATATTTATATGTCCAATTACATTTTGTCACGAATCTAGCCATTCACCACCAGAGGTCACCCGCTCACCACATGGACTATTGTATATACATGGCCGAGTATTGTATAGCGTATATCCTAGCGATAGCTACTCTACGGAGCCCACTCAGTTGTTATAGTCTTGCTAATTTTCTCGTGTTTGATACCTGCCCGTGTTTTCTGGATTAACCCTTTGCCTTGCCGCTCGGACTTTGTTTGCACCTCGTTTGGATCATTGCTCGTGTACCTGGATTATCTCTCTGCCTTGCCCTGTTGGATATTGTTTGTCGATCGTCGACCCACGCTTGCCCTAGGATTACTCTTTGTCTTGCCTGTGTTGTTGCTGTTTGCCATTTCATGAACCTTGCTTGTTTTGTGACCTTGCCTTTGAATAAAGCTTGCAAATGGATCTGTACGTCTCATGTCTTGTTCGCCCAGTAACACATTTGAGCCCCTGAAAATGGGGGGGACTGTGTATAAACATGGTTGTAATTCCTAAGCAGGGAAGCACGATATTGGATTTTTGTCAATATCCAATATGCCGATAATTTTTAACTCATTTTGGCCGATAGCCGATGCTGATACCGATATATAATTATTTTAAATTTTTGGTGCAGAGGTAACCTTAACATTTTATTTTATGATTTAACATATGTAGATGATCTAAAGCAAAAGAGTTGTAAATATCTGAAAATTGAAAATCTTTTAGAGCTCATAATTTGTTTAAAAAATAAAACATATTACACATTAAAGAATAAATCAGTATATATAAAACTGTTTAATTTAAGTGTCATGTTTGCGATTTTTTTTTTTCAAGTAAACTATTGCTTCTGAAATTTAAATAAAAGATTTATGATTTTATGGCATCAATTACTGCTTTATTTAATCCAAAACACAGTCTAAATATTATTTGTGTATTTTGCTTTCATTTTATTAGAAGTAGGCCAACAGCACCCCCTATGGGATTAAAATGTTACTGTGCGGGCATAAGGACCTGGGGAGGCTGCCGCGACTGCACATGCTATTGCTGTTTACTCTATCATACACCGAACACGTCATTCTGTACTTGCATTTTCAGTTTAAATGCAGCAATCTAAATCCAATCACCATTCAGGCGAAACTTTGCTTCAAGAATGAGCCACACTGCTGATGTGATCTAATCGCTAGCACACCCTGAGCACATGTGAGTTAACGCAAGACATATCGGCATAATTTTTCATATCGGGCCAATGCCGATATTTACATTTAAAGCCATTATCGGCCGATTCCGATATTGGTCCGATAATATCGTGCATCCCTGTTCCTGAGCATTTTATGTTATATTTTTGTTAAACCCCTTGAATAAAAACTTAAAGCCTGCACTTCAATTTGATATTGATTGTTTCATTTTATTTCTATTCTGGTGGCATACAGAGCCAAAATGATGAAAATTGTGTCAGTGTCCAAATATATATGGACCTGGCTGTATATATATTCACTCACAACTGCGTATTGTCACAGAGCACAAACAACACATTGTCTGCTGTGGGCCTCTTTAGTTTTACTATATATATATTACTGCATGCACACATCTATTTGCAGAGTAACAAAGGAAAGCGTGGGAAACTGCTGTGTGGTCTTGAGAAAAACAACAGCAGAGGAGAAAAATGACAGAAACAGAAAGCATTTATCAATAGTGCAACGTAATGACAATATCTCCAGTATAAAACCTTTGTAGCCAGCACACTGACACACAGAGAAACACATTAGATGATGATCACGAAAAATATATTCTCAGGCTCATGAGAACACATATATGCACATGCAGTAATGCGAACAGACACGTTTAGGAACAGGCGTACACAAACATGCTCATATAATGATGAGTTTTGGATGTCAAGCGAGGACAAACTGGCAACAGATTGAAATAAATCTCTTTTTGTCTCACATGAAATGCACTCTCTGATTCACAGGATTTCTCTGAACCAAATGAGTGATGGGCCCAACTGAAAGCAGGTCATACCAACCGCACGACTAACCATGGAACACACACATACTTACACACTCACAGACAGAGCCGGTTTAACATGGAACACAAACACTCGCACTTCACACACACAGTCACTTTACCGTGGAACACTCATTTCACAACCGGTGGTCACATCCCTACCCAGAATGCACTCTGGCTGCGGTGACTCATGGCATTCTGATAATCACCCAAAAACTGAAGTTCCACCGAACTCGAATGTGTGTTTTTGCGGGGGTGTAAGGAAAGAGACGTGGATTTACAAATGTACAGATAGATAGATATACTGATGTATTATGAACAGATGAATATTAAATAGAAATGTAATTTTCATTTGTTTCTTAAATTCACATTTTTAAGAAGAAAAATCTATTACCATTACCATATGCACACTGATACCGGTATGTATGTATGTATTAAAATTTTATATTGCTTTTAAATTATTGAATTACGAACAATTATGAAAGTTCTTCCAATAACGTTACTGGAATGTTCATTCAGTGTTATCTGGTCTTTAATAATGTTCTCAAAACATTAGCACAATAATGTTATTTATACATTGTTTATGGAACTTTTTTCAAAAATGTTTTAGTAAGACGTTTGTCTGACATTTTTACTTCTTGCTCCAGACCATTCAGAGAACATTTTTTTAATTATTGAATGTTCAGAGAACCATATTTCTATTTTCATAAACTAATGGAAGCATTAGCAAAACATATTTTTGAGCCCTATAGAATGTTGTTGTAATTTTGTTACAATTCTGTGACAGTAAGAAATGTATAATAGACTCTTTTTTTTAGTCATTTCAATCATAATGGTAATCATCAGACTGCTTTTATCTGTTTATATCACTGTAAATACTGCTGAACTATTATCTGTTGGATACCATTTATCTTCTCATTTCTCTATGTGAAGGTATGATTTTATCAGGGCTGCAGACAACATCATATTCCATCCACATGACTGAGGAAAAAAAACACGCATGCATGCAACATTAACTCTTAAAGGTAACGATTAATTCATTGCATAACTAAAAAATGTACACATTTTTTAGTCTCTTTGCACAATGATTTGTGAATCTGTTGCTTAAAATGCATGGTATCTTTCTTTACAATACTTGCTAACCTGTTGCATATTTAATGCATTGACATTCAAACATTTAAGCATGCAAATATACGTTTTGCCGTTATATATTTGCTGTATTATATGCACTCACACACAGTGTACTGTATGTAAATATGTAAATGTGACTGTCTGCATTCAGTGTGAACAACATCTCTACATCCTGTCCCAAGCTCTGAGCTCTCCTTTTTGTCTGGCACATGCAAACCTCTGTCTGCACCACAGGAAATCAACAGGTCTAATATACACACACACATACAGACACAAACACTAACCAATACATAGACACACACGACACGCATTTAGAGCCGTGTGGCACTGTAGCACGCAACATGCACAAAACACACAAACAAAACCATACATAAATGTGAGCAGAAATACAAATGCACCGTACACACTGACATAAGATACAATAGATGCATTTTATGCATGCAAAATTGATAAATCAGATTATCTGCACAGGTACTTTAGAAACCTCGTGCAGGTCTGGCACGAGAAGCGATTTGTTTGTTTCATCAAAGCCAAACGCAACCGAAACTGAGCAAATTTCATTCTGTGGGAGAGAGAAAACAAGAAATGCGAACGCGGGATTGACTGGCACGGCTTCATGTGACACACATCTGCATGTTTGAAGTGCTCTGAATGGTAAGGAGCCGAGGTTGGTGGTTGGGTTTTGGTCGACCGTGCTCTGGCCCAGATCTGGTGTGATCTGGTCTGGTCTGGTTTGAGGAATGTGAGATGGTGGATCTTGAGGTGGAGACCGTGGCTTTCAGGGCTCCCACGCAGTGGAGTCTGCCAGTGGAACTCTGTAACCCCACATTAATGTAGTTTTACCCCGTCAGAAGCAGTGATGGGTCGCAGAGCAACCCCAGTGTGGAGGAGGTCATTTCTGTGAAGATGACTAAGGCGAAGCAGTATTATTAGCTTAGGAAGCTTATTATTAACCCCATTTAGACATCTGTGCCTTACTTTAAATAGCCAATAGATTTTAGTTTACATTGTAAGCCCTGAACCATGCTAGAAGTAGGTGATTTTCATTCTAGAGTGCATTTGATTGGACAAATTTTGTTTGTAAATTCCACTGAGAGCAAGATGAATCATCATTTTAGAATATTTTTTGGTCTGTTTTCCCAGATAAGAAAGACTGTACACTTTTTATGTGCATTAAGTTTTATGCGTGTTAAGTATGCATGGACGCACTGACATAATTATGCTGCCTTCTATGATACTTTCTTTGGCCAGCATTGCATATATTGATTCACAATACAGAATGCAATCATTTTATTTTGTGGTGAGCTATCCCTTTAAAGAAATGACTTAAAGGGATACTCCACACCAAAATAAAATTTTTTGACATTAATCACTTACCCCCATGTCGTTCCAAACCTGTAAAAGCTTCGTTCGTCTTCGGAACACAATTTAAGATATTTTGAATAAAAACTGGGAAGCTTGTTACTGTCCCATTGACTGCATGGTAAACTGCACTGTCAAGGTCCATAAAAGTATGAAAAGCATCGCCAAAATAGTCCATCTGCCATCAGGGGTTCAATCTGAATTTTATGAAGCGATGAGAATACTTTTAGTACACAAAGAAAATAAAAAATAACGACATTTATTCAAAAATTCGTCTCCTCTCTGTCTCTCTTTGTCAGCGTAGCGCCATTTTGAAGAGCAGCCAATGGACGCAAAGTGCGTAGACTATTCTCTGTCATCAGTAATGCATGGATATGCAGTTCATCCATTCAAATCAGTGTAAATAAACGTACAATACTTATCCATGCGTTACTAATGATAGAAAATAGTCTACGCACGTTGCATCCATCGGATGCTCTTCAAAACGGTGCTACGCTGACACAGAGAGACAGAGAGGAGACGAATTGTTGAATAAATGTTATTTTTATTTTATTTTTACGGGTTTGAAACGACATGGGGTAAGTGAATATTGACAAAATTTTCATTTTGGGGTGGAGTATCCGTTTAAATAATTGCACTAGTGTTTCAAGCATTGTAGTATTGAAGTTCTCAACATAACGGCATGAACTAAACAAGTTCATAGGTCTCTTGAGTATTTGCACTTACACCACAACTGTAGTGAGTACTGACAATGCTTTCTCATGAGAAAAATAATTTTGTAAAGGCCACGTAAACCCGACAGACATGATCTATAAGGAACTTAACGAAGGGGTCATGGGTGTTAGGAGACTGTGTGAAATATTGGAGTGAGGGTGCAGATTGTGCATTTCAGTAACTGAGAATGCTGTGCAGATAATGTGGCTGTACTTGTATGCGAAGGAGATTGGACAGAAGAACAGTATCAGATTTAAAGGAATCATTGACGCAAGTATGTGAGCCATCATAGATGATACTCGGTATTACTAAATGCTCATTAATATGCATAAATGGAATAAAATTTAGCCAGTGCTTTTTTCTTTAATATTTCATCTCAGAAGAAAATGCATTTGCCTGGTGTGTTTTTCTGCTGGTAAAGGCTCTGTGGTTGAGAGAGAGTGTGAGAAAGCGGAAGGCAGGAGGTGTGGGTACAGCTCTGTGGAAAGGGGAGGAGCTTAACAGGCTGGCAAGGCGATAAACAGGGCAAACTTATTTGTTTTTATCGCTTACTTTCTCTCTTTTAAAATTTAAACTTGATAATTGCTTGTATTGTACAATGGAAAGAAGTTATGACCTAATATACTATGTCTTTCTAACTAATTGAACAGATTTTATGTAAAAAGGATGTTGAGAGTGAATGTTTTGAGATTCCCATTATTTTCAAAAAACCTGACCTATTCAATTGGTATCAACAGTGGCAAGAAAAAAAACAAGAAAGACGAATCGAAACTCTACCATCAGCAATGGTACCTGTGGGAAAAAACGGATCCAACACTTTCTTGAGCTTTGTTATTTTAGACGTGTGAGAAGCCAGGGATTGACACAAATGTTATCTTTCATTAACACATGCAAGAAGCCACTTCCCCTTGGAGAGGATTTCAAACAGGACAAGACAAAAACAGGCAAATGAGATTAATTTAGAAAGAGTGCTATAATATCATATAATGATATATTATTATAGCAAACAGATTCCAGTTTGCATTGATTACAAATAAAAATGCACTGTTTATATTCATAGAGAAACTCATTTTAAAGGGTTGCTCCACCCCAAAATGAAAATGTTGTCATTAATCACTTACCCCCATGTCGTTCCAAACCTATAAAAGCTTCGTTCGTCTTCGGAACACAATTTAAGATATTTTGGATGAAAACTGGAAGGCTTGTGACTGTCCCATTGACAGCCAAGTAAATACCACTGTCAAGGCCCAGAAAAGTATGAAAGACATCGTAAAAATAGTCCATCTGCCATCAGTGGTTCAATCTGAATCTTATGAAGCAACGAGAATACATTTTGTATGCAAAGAAAATAAAAATTATGACTTTATTGAACAATTTGTCTCCTCTGCGTCACCGTAGCGCCATTTTGGAGAATATCCGCTGCACGCAAACTGTCCCTGCGTTCCATTCGGAAGGGCTCATCCCTATGCCCTAATCCCTACAAAGGGTTTACCCTCCGGAGTGAGAGCTTCGAAGGGTTGAAGGGTGTAGGGGACCAAACAACTGTTTCTTGAAGTGCCCCTCTGCATCATCATCCCGTGCCCACACGGAGGCGCCGTCATCATGCAAAAAATCAGCGCAAAGGATCATGGGAGTCCGAAGTGTCCACCAGTTGTACCCTTCGAAATCCTTCATTCCGAAGGGCCCTTTGAAGTGGCTAGTTTTGAGCACTTCAGTTTGGAACGACCTTTCAGTATGGCGGCCATGATTGTTTTCACTCCGAAGTGCCCTTCGGAGGGTGATATATCCTGTTTGGAACGCACCGTGTATATGCTGTACTGTGTTAGCTGCACCACATGGATACATTTTCTACGTTTATTTACGCTTTGATTTGAACAAAAACAGTGTATCCATGAGGTGCGACTGACAGAACAGCATACGTTGTTTGCGTACAGCGGCTATTCTCCAAAATGTCTCTACGATGAATAACGTTGTAATTTTCACAAATATCAGCATAGATGCCATTCTTCTTATGATGTAACGAGTACATCATGTGTTATGGGAAGTGTTCCCGGTTCCGGTTGATCTAATTAATGCAGCCTAACAATCCTTTAACGGATTTGAATAATATAAGTGTATTATTGTGTTATTTGTAAGCCAGGTTAAAGAAGTGTGTCTTTAATCTAGATTTAAACTGACAAAGTGTGTCTGCCTCCCGAACAGTATTAGGTAGATTTTTCCAGAGTTTGGGTGCTAAATAGGAAAAGGATCTGCCACCCGCAGTCGATTTTGATATTCTAGGTATTATCAAATGGCCAGAGTTTTGAGAACGCAGCAGACGCGGAGGACTATAATGTGATAAGAGCTCGCTCAAGTACTGAGGAGCTAAGCCATTCAGGGCTTTATAAGTAATTAACAAGATTTTAAAATCTATATGATGTTTGATAGGGAGCCAATGCAGTGTTGACAGAACCGGGCTAATGTGGTCATACTTCCTGGTTCTAGTAAGGACTCTAGCTGCTGCATTTTGGACTAACTGTAATTTGTTGATAAAGCGTGCAGAACAACCACCCAATAAAGCATTACAATAGTCTAACCTTGAGGTCATAAACGCATGAATTAGTATTTCTGCATTTGACGTTGAGAGCATAGGTGTCAGACCTCTGTTGTGTGTGTCTTGTGTTTCCACGTGCTCCCTGTGTTTCCGTGCCCATATTTGGTTTGTTTCCTGTCCTTGTCTGATGTGATTATTAGTTAAGGCTTGTCCAGCCGTGTTCGTCTCATTATCTATGATTTACCTGTGTATTTATAGCCCTGTCTTCAGTATAATGTGGTCTGGTCTACTCGTTACCTCAGGTGTTTCTTGTCTGTGAGTTTGCCTTGTCCTGCCCTGTCTTCAGTAAAGCCTATTGTTTGAGTTTACGTCCTTGTCTGCGTGTCCTTGATCCTCCCTGCTGTGTGCACTGTGACAATAGGTCGCAATTTAGATATGTTTTTGAGATGGAAAAACGCAGTTTTACAGATGCTAGAAACATGGCTTTCAAATGAAAGATTGCTATCAAACAGCACACCTAGGTTTCTAACTGATGAAGAAGAATTGACAGAGCAGCCGTCAAGTGTTAGATAGTTTTCTAGGTTATTACATGTGGGGTTTTTAGGTCTGATAATTAACACCTCTGTTTTTTCAGAATTTAGCAGTAAGAAGTTACTCGACATCCAGTTTTTTATATCGACTATGCATTCCGTTAGTTTCTCAATTTGGTGTGTTTCACTGGGCCACAAAGAAATATAGAGCTCAGTATCATCAGCATAACAGTGAAAACTAACACCATGACTCCTGATAATATCTCCCAAGGGTAACATGTAAAGCGTGAAAAGTAACGGCCCTAGTACTGAGCCTTGAGGTACTCCGTACTGCACTTGTGATCGATATGATACCTCTTCATTCACTGTTACGAACTGATGGCGTTCAGATAAGTACGATTTGAACCATGCTAATGCACTTCCACTAATGCCAACAAAGTGTTCTAGTCTATTTAAAAGAATGTTGTGGTCAATAGTGTCGAACGCAGCGCTAAGATCCAGTAGAACTAATAAAGAGATACAACCATGATCAGATGATAGAAGCAGGTAATTTGTAACTCTAATGAGAGCAGTCTCAGTACTATGATACGGTCTAAATCCTGACTGGAATTCCTCACAAATACTATTTTTCTCTAAGAAGGAATATAATTGCGAGGATACTACAATTCTAGTATCTTTGACAGAAAAGGGAGATTTGAGATCGGTCTGTAATTAATTAAATCTTTGGGGTCAAGTTGTGGTTTTTTAATGAGAGGCTTAATAACAGCCAATTTGAAGGTTTTGGGGACATATCCTAATGACAGTGATGAATTCCCCCCACTCACCATCATGAAAAGCACCGTGACTGCAGTGGAGTCATTCAGATTCCTGGGCATCACCATCTCCCAGGACCTGAAGTGGGATATTCACATAGACTCCATTGTCAGGAAGGCCCAGTAGAGGCTGTACTTTCTTCGCCAGCTGAGGAAGTTCAACCTGCCACAGGAGCTGCTGAAACAGTTCTACTCTGCCATCATTGAATCCATCCTCTGCACTTCTATAACTGTCTGGTTCAGCTCAGCTACCAAATCTGACCTCAGAAGACTATGGAGGGTAGTCCGGACTGCTGAGCGAATCATTGGTACAACCCTCCCCACTCTCCAAGAACTGTACTTATCCAGAGTGAGCAAAAGGGCTGGTAAAATCACTCTGGACCCCTCACACCCAGCACGCTCCCTCTTTGAACTGTTACCGTCTGGTCGACGCTACAGAGCTCTGTGCACCAGAACGACCAGACATAGGAACAGTTTCTTCCCTCAGGCAATCCATCTCATGAACACTCAACAATAAACGTGGAACACACAACTATAACACACTATCCATTCACCACACTCACTAATTTTATCTTTATTTTCTCATTTCTAATTTGCAAAAATTAGAGGATCTATGAAAAGAGGATCTAGAAAAGAGGATCTATGACTTCTGGAAGCAGCTCTTTTAGTAGTTTAGATGGAATAGGGTCTAACATACATGTTGTTGATTTAGATGATTTAACAAATTTATACAATTCTTCCTCTCCTATAGTAGAGAATGAGTAAAATTGTTCCTCAGGGGATCTATAGTGCATTATCTGATGCGATATTGTATACTATCTGACGGCTGCATGGTTACAATTTTATCTCTGATAGAATCGATCTTGGAAGTAAAGTAGTTCATAAAGTCATTACTGCTGTGCTTTTGGGAAATGCCAACACCTGTTGATGCTTTATTTTTCGTTAATTTAGTGACTGTATTGAATAAATACCGGGGGTTATGTTATACGAAATACCTCTAGTTTTGTTTTCCTCCATCTGCGCTCCATTTTCCGGGCTGCTCTCTTTAAGGTGCGAGTGTGCTCATTATACCATGGAGTCAGACTGTTTTCTTTGATCTTCCTTAAGCGTAAAGGAGCAACTGTATCTAAAGTGCTAGAAAAGAGAGAGTCCATAGTTTCTGTTACATCATCAAGTTTTTCTGGATATGCTGAGGAATTGAGAGAAATCAGGAAGATTACTCACAAAGCAGTCTTTTGTGGTAGAGGTGATGGTTCTACCATACTTGTAACAAGGTGTAGAATTTACAGTTTTAGCTATGTGGAGTTTACACAAGACTAGATAATGATCTGAGATATCATTGCTTTGCTGCAGAATTTCAACACCACTAACATCAATTCCATGTGGAACACCACTAACATCAATTCCAACTAAAGTTTGGGTGCGTGTTTCTAATTCTGAAACCTTCTCTGTCAGCCTAACTATTTCCCTGCATTTATCACATGTGAATCACTCGTCGCCGACAGAGAGAGATAAACTATACATGTGGCATGAAGTGCAAACAACAATAGCAGGAGAAGAAGCCATTACTCACCGTGACTGATGAATGATACCAACTTAACTTACCACTTACCACTGTTGTTTGATGAACTCGTGAAAAACGGAGCGAGAGAGAAATGAAAACGGAGCGAGAAAAAAGAAAACAATAATAGGTGCGAATAGAAGCACGAATGGAACCGCGAGTAACAAGCTAACCAGCTGATGCGCTGCACTCGCGGTTTTAAAAAGCGAACGATCAAATTATTTAGATTAGTTTCATAGATAATACCAGAAATATGGTGGGAATTAAGTTATATATCTCAGCAAACCTCTCAGTAGCACAACAGACAGGAACAGACTGAAGAAATTGAAGTGATTAATGACAAAATTAAAATTTTGGCGTGGAGAAAACCTTTAACAATGTCATATACTGATGATATGAATAAGGCAATATTGTTTTGTACCACCATTGCAGATTCTGTTATATCATTTGCAGTGCTGGTACACAGTCTTAACTTTTTACTGATTTTCATATACTTTTATGCTTTAAATTAAAGTTAAATGAGCTTGTGTTTTTTCTTGAAGCAGGATTGTTGGTTGGGTTCATGATTTGAAATCCATATGGAGATAAAAATCTGAAAAAAAAAAAAAACTTCGGAATCAAGGTCGGAGGTAGGTAAGGTAGGAGATCACTTTGTGCTTTCTATATACTGCATAATTTTAATATAAGAATAATTCACTGAGTATGAACATTTCAGTTTCCATACAGAGAGACGAGGTGCCAGAAAAACAGAAAGTGATCAAATGTGTGTGTGCAGGAACACGTTGAACGTTGCTGTGAAAGGTAGTTTTTTTTGTGGTGTATTTTCTGCTGAAGTGGCCTGACGAATATCTTTTTTCCCTGCTGATGAATTAACTACACATTCACAGCTTTTTTCTAGATGTCAACACATCTTAACAAAGTCATCATGTCAGCAGACAACTAATTGTTGATCTTGCATTTCCTGTCGGTTAATATCATGCACATGTGCTGCTAGTTGTACAACAGTGGAATCAAGCATGACATGAATCTTTATATATAACCCATGTAAAATATTTTGAAGTGAAACACAACATATATGCTGGTAAATATATTTATGTATGTATACATTAAATAATATATGGATTTATTTCCCAGCATGATTCAATTTGAGTTTTCCAGATTAAAGATTAAATAATTTTAGCACCACTAGTGTCAACACAATTGTTCAATTAATTATTGTTTCCAAGGTTCAAGTTTACATCGGTTGGACTCAGAGACATATGATTGATTAATGGAATAGTTCAGCTAAAAATGAGCATTTGCTGAAGATTTACTCACCCTCAGGCCATTCACGATGTAGATGAGTTTGGTAACAGATTCATCGTAACAGATTTGGAGAAATTTAACATTACATCACCTGCTCACCAATGAATCCTCTGCAGTGAATGGGTGCCATCAGAATGAGAGTCCAAACAGCTGATAAAAACATCACAATAATCCACAAGTAATCCACATCACTCCAGTC
Organism: Barbus barbus; assembly: GCF_936440315.1. Taxonomy (NCBI): domain Eukaryota; kingdom Metazoa; phylum Chordata; class Actinopteri; order Cypriniformes; family Cyprinidae; genus Barbus; species Barbus barbus. The sequence continues at coordinate 26,912,998 of NC_136746.1, read as the reverse complement.
CATCAATTAACGTCTTGTGACGTGAAAAGCTGTGTGTTTGTAAGAAACAAATTCATCATTAATGCGTTACAGCTTAAACAGTTCCTTCTAGTCAAAATAGCCCATAATAACGCTTGCTTCAGTAAAAAAAAAGTTCATTTGCTGTGGTCTTCTCTCACGCTTGTAACCAGTGCTTTATCTGTGCATATTTCTCTCTAGATTCAGAAAGACAATGTTTTTTTTCTCTGGAGAATCTAATATTATGGTGTTTTTATCAGCTATATGGACTCTCATTCTGATGGCACCCATTCACTGCACTGACACCGACTTAGGAATAGTTCACCCAAAAATTAAAATTTCCTGAAAATCCAAGTCATCTACAACTGAATTTTCAGGAAATTTTCATTTTTGGGTGAGCTATTCCTAAGTCAGTGTTGTTTTAATAGGGTCAGTGTTGATATAAAAGCTGTACGATTTTGGGATTCATGAAATCGAAATGGCTGACTGTAGTTTCTCATATCCTTTTCTCATCCTTCAATCCAAAAGCCTCAATCCCCCTTAAGCGGCATAGCCAGATTTAGACTCAGGGCGTTCGCTTTTGGTCCGAAAATGCGTTTGAAGTGAAGATGGCCACCTCATCACTATATTTTTCCTTCTGTCCTTTGCTGTGTTCCCCCTTTATGAGTTGCACATGGGGCAGCCTGCAATTTATACACCACAAAATAAGCCCCTGCACATCTGCGCTCGCAACCGCACGTTCTAGCCACCACCCCGCTCTGCCCCACCCGTGGGGTGGAGGGACATTGGCAGCGTTCGGCCCACCGCAGGTCTCTCAGCAAAACACTGCAGTTATATTAAACTTAAATACAGGGGCTTGATAAACAAGAGAGAGAGAAAGAAAGAAAATCATCTCTGTCCGATCGCTGCAGTGCTGCTTCCACCATTTTTGCTTGTGGTTAGTGAACGTCGCTGCTAAGAAACCCTTTTCCCAAAACACAGAGCAGATGGTGTTTGTGTCTGTGGAAAGAAACTGGACAGCCCCGTCCTCAATGTCCAATACACTCTTCGGGAAGACATGCACTTGTGGTGTACTTGCTAAATTTATACATGTGCATAAAAATCTGAATATGGCATTAAAAACATTGACATTAAACATTACTATTATTATTATTACATATTATTGTCTTATACTGTGTTTCATCTATATGCACACAATTCCAATTTAAATAAAACAATGTTGCAAAGGCTACTGCTGTAGGTAATGCAATCGTAATAAAATTTTGCCAATAGTCAGTGATTTAATGTGTAACATACAGCAACAGTAGCAAATAACAATAGACTGAATGCATTAAGATGCTCTCTAGAGTGAATTTGACCTGCAGCCTGCACTTCCTCAAACAAAAGAAAGCCTTCCATACTGTTCTGGTATCGAATGCCCACATTGATCCAATCAATTCTCAATGAATAAAATTCAAGTTCCTCTCTACAGTGTTTTCTCTTTATCCAGTTTCACTCATGTGACAATGACGTTGAAGCAGTAGATCCCACACAGGTGCACACACAAACATACAGTGACCGAGCTGGGTGATTCTCTCGGGAAACTTTGTGAGGTTGGAATAAGGTTGATAAAAGCCCTGAAGTCATTCTGTGGCCTCGCCATAGGCCACACTCCCTGGAAGTGTGTCATTTGCCTCACGCACACACACATCCACTGTGTCATTTTCCCTGTGCTGCTGACTGACCAGCACACAAGTGCTCATTTTCATGGCACTGTGGCTGCAAATGGCATGTTACAACATAAACTCAATCACACACTCACACTTATCTATCTATCTATCTATCTATCTATCTATCTATCTATCTATCTATCTATCTATCTATCTATCTATCTATCTATCTATCTATCTATCTATCTATCTATCTATCTATCTATCTATCTGTCGTTCTGTCTGTCTGTCTGTCTGTCGGTCTGTCTGTCTGTCGGTCGGTCGGTCTGTCAGTCTGTCTGTCTGTCTGTTGTTCTATCGTTCTATCTATCGTTCCATCTATCTGTTGTTCTATCATCTATCTATCTATTCATCCATCCATCCATCCCAGAACACCTGCCTAACAATATCCAGCAAGCATGTAGCAAAGCCTTAGTAACCAGCCAAAACAGCCTGAAAGCCACCTAGCAATGCCTAACAACAACATACTGTAGAAAAGCCTTAGCAACAAGCTAACAATGCCATAGCAACCATCTAGAATACCTTTCTTAGTTAGTATTTCTAAGTTGTCTTATATATCAGTTGGAATGGTGAATCAAAACTGCATCAAACACGAGATTTATTCTGGGGACAAATTTCACACACACACACACACACACACACACATACCGATATGCACAGTTAGATGGTGTAGATAAAAAGATACACATGTTTAATTTTAACGAGGCCACTGAAATCAGGCCATACATGAAAGGTGTGTCAAATACCGCAAATATTTCGGAAATAAAAAGTAGGCTGCCCACAGTCATGTCAACTTCATAAAGCACAGAGTATTGGGGACAAATGAGGGTAAAAAAGCTAGTGGGAGGCCTAATGAAATGTCTGGCATGGCTGTTTTTAATGAGGCTAACATTGAGATACTATCAAGTGGTGAATGAGGGTGGAAGGGTGGTTTAACATGCTAAAACCACCAAAACACACCCGCAGACACACATCAGCACTCTTTTTTCCCTAATAATCCTCTTACATCCCACATTTTCTGCAGTGTCTTTCACTTGAGAGTTTGTCTCACATCTAAGCTCCGTGGCCCCTCTTCTAGAAGGTCCCATCATCCTCTGAGAAACCATTCAAAAAACACTCATCAGCCAATCAGATGGGTGTGAAACACACTGGGAAAGGAGAACTTCACTGCATGCAAGTGAGAGAGAGAGTCATGTGACTTGAGATCCACCAATCAGATCATGGGATTGCTGTGCAGCAGCCCTACCGCGGGAGCTGTGACCTCGGATACCTCAGACATGCGACTGACAGGCCGTTACCACGGAGATCACCAATGCGAGAGCGTCAGACACCTGAACTTTCAACTACCTGACTAAAACCACGTCGAGAGAACAACCACCACTAGAGAGACAGACAGACAAAAGTGTCCATCATCAAAGGTGAGTCCATCGCTCAGATTGTCTTGATCTGTCTCTCTTTCTCTCTCTCTCGCTCGCTCTCACCACACGGCACATATGCTGTTCTGTTAGTCGGCTTGTGGCGAAAGATTCCTGTGGCACTCTCAAACCCCAAATTCTTGGTTGCAGGCAGTCTATGTAGTTTCTCTATTTCTCTTTCTCCGATTGTCATTCTCTCAGGCTGAAGTCGGTGAGGCGGCGGAGAGGCCAGTTCTTTTCCCTCCCGAGCGAGACACATGGCTTCAAACAGCATCTTTGACACATTCTCCAGCTACTCGCCCAGTTTACTGCGAGGTAAGTCACCCATCGTGGCGTTCCCTTCCCTCCTCCTCCACCGCTGTGGTGACCAGAAAGCTGTCAGGCGTAGTCGTAACGTTCATAAGAGTGTATCTGTTGTAGTTTGTTGTGAATCTGTGGCAGTTTCGCAGTTCTGAACGTGTGACAGTGCATGCTTGGGTTTGACGTGTTGAATAAGGACTACAAACTCCCTTGAGAACTATTATCTAACACTTTTTAAAGTGCAACCTGTCCGTTTAAAGCATAGACCACTTAATGCTTGTTTTGCTTTGTAAACAGACTGCTTAAAATGGCTGTTGCTGTAAAAGAGCACCATGTAATTTTATGTATATAGGTTTGAGCCTTTACGGCCTTCCATAGATGCCGTGAAACCTAGATCAGGGTATTCAATGCACAGATCTGTGCATATGAGTTACCTGCGCATTTGTCTCCCGTAAGATGTTTGTTTTATAATGCCGCAGTCTGTTTGGAGCAGTTCTGATGGGTTTGGATCATAATGGCCTGCTCACCGCAAGCATTAGCACCATAAACGCTCTCTCAGTGCAGGGCGCAAGGGAGGAACCAGCTAGACCAACCTTTACTGGAACTCACAAACCAGTCAACTTCTGGAGCCAGGGCACTCTCGGCCTTTCTGTGGTCACTGTGTATATGTGTGGGTACGAGCCCAATTCAACATTAGTGATTTACTGGCATCTGCATCTCCTGAGCTCCTCAGAAGAAGCCATTTGTCACTATGGTAACGGCAACATGTGACGAGGAGCTTCCTGCCCTTGGATTGAGTCCGGTTTTGTTTTAAAAACAATGCAGAATCATTCTCCTCATGAAGTGCTCATTTAGGGCGAGATGAAGATTTAAATCAATGTGAGGTCAAAGCTGATATTTACTCTTTAAAGCATGTATCTGGTCTAATTGTATGTGATGCAATTACTAGAAATAAAAAATGTTTGACTTCATAACGACTTTCCTAATTGGCTGACGTCACAAATTCTTCCAATTACCTGTCATTCTCATATGGAATTCTCAGTTTTATATCTATATATTCTCTCTCTATATATAGATGTATATATATATTCACATGTTTTTGAGTGGCTTATTGCTTTTATGAAAGGGCTGCAATTGACCGTTCACAAAGTGCTTGATTGACTGGCGAGCTGACCAATCAGAACGCGGATATTATGTGCCACCGCTGCTATCTTGAAAACTTGAATAATGGTGTGGTCCGCAGTTGAAATAAAACACTTTCTGATGTTTATTCATGTTCATTTCGTGCTTTAAGTAAATATGAAAAGTCGATCGGTGTTTGAACTGAGGCAATACAGTGATCTGTCACGACACATTGAAGAGCCACAAAATGGTATTTTTTATTTGAATTTCTTTTAAAAAAGACTCAGTTTAAAAGCTGAGGATCCAGAAGTAACCTGCCCTGATTTGTAGTGTGAGGGCAGGACTGTTTATCGGTCATGGCAATGGTAACTAAGGGTTGGCGGGTTTTGCGAACGGTCAATAGAGTGGTGGAACTATGATGTCACTTTGAAGGCGAAAACCCAGAAGCGAGTTAGCATTTTAGCACTTCCGGTTCCATCATCCTAGAGTCAATGGGTTTTTTGAATGGGATTTTGGTTAAATCAATTAAATAAGGTCCGTGGTTTACACAGGCTCAAGATACTTTCACGTTTTATTCTATGACATAAAACACACCAGTTACACCTCACTCGTGATTTTTTTAAGCTGTTACGTTTCTTTAAAAAGACGGTTGCTAACAAGTTGCTAAATGGGACTACAGGCGCTGTCGGAGACATTCAACGTCATCACGCCGAACAGGAACTCATTCTAACCCGCTTTTACAGTCTCGTGCTCTTTTGGATTAAAATTCATCCAGAGTAAATAATTAGGTAACACTTTATTTCGATAGTCCACTTTAGACATTCTACTAACAGTAAGTAACTTTGCAACTACATGTCAACTAGCAGTCATTAGAGTATTAGTAGACTGTCTGTTTAATATATTCCAACACTTTATTTTTATGGGTCCACAACATACAATATACTAACTATCAGAAACTTTGCAAGTATACGTCAATTTATTCTACTAACCCTAAACCTACCCTAACAGTCTACTCTGAGAGTTAATAGATATGTAGTTGCAATTTAATGATAATTAGTTGACATGTAGTTAAAAAGTTACTTATAGTTAGTAGCATGTCTAAAGTGGACTATCGAAATAAAGTGTAACCAATAATTATCATGGAAAATGTTTCTAAAAATAAGTTTAAAAGTGGTCAGAAACATGGTGGTGGTGACGTTGAAGGAGAGCGACCGTGGTGCTGTAGTTTGTTTATAGCTTTTTAGTTCTGGCGCTTGTATTTAGGCTTCAAAATTCATAAAATTTGTATTACTTTGTAAAGATTATCTCGATTGTCAAAACGTGTAAGTTTCATGAACTATGATTGAACACAGAGCTTATTTTTTGCGATTATCCAAAAGCCTATGGGGAAATCCTATTGGGTTTTTGTCCAGGGAACCAGTTTCATGTTAACAACTGATCCGCCTACAGAGTGACGTCATAGTTCCCCCACTCTATTGCAATATCGTATAAGATGTCAATGTGCAATAGAAGGTGAAGTTTATTAGTATTTATCTTTATGCATTTGGCAGGCGCTTTTATCCAAAGCAAGTACATTGCATTCAAGATACGGTATGTATTTCATCAGTAAACACATTACCTGAGAATGCTGTATATTAATCTTAATTATTCCTCTAGCAAGTAATATTTATTTGTGTAGGCTGTTTACAACGTAGCAACTTGGGGCATTAAAGCAACTGCTTTCTAAAGCAGCTCATCCAATCGAAAATATCTGTTTTAGAAAACAATTTGTGTAAGATCAAAGTAAAGAAGAGCAAATCACCCCTCACCAAGTTTACAACTGATGCTTTTGGTCTTGTTAAGTGACGCCACCCTGCCCGGCAGAGACAAAATATATACAGCCTGCCTGTGTTGTTTTCTACTTTTTTGCAGTCCATTTCACATAGATGACTTCAGATCCATTCATATCCCACTCACCAGCTCACATGAAAGTCTAGAAGTTTGAGTAATTGCTGCTGAATTGATCCTCACATGGTACGGTTGAGTCTGTGTTTACATGCATCAGCAGAACTCTGAGCTGGTTAACATTACCGTAGAGTCTGGGATGGATCTGTGTGAGTTAAATAAAGTAGCTCAGAATTGGACTGAGTGAGCGCTGATGTCATCCGCTTTATGTAGTAAGCAGTAGCTAAATGCTAGCGGGGGTTTAGGTTTGCTATGTTACTGTAAACTCCCAGCATGCCGTTCCACTCTCATTCCACATGTTCAGTACTGGAGGGACAATCAGTCAGTGAAAGATCTTGATTGATTACTAATCAGAATAATTTAGGGAAAATGTATCCCAATGTCTGTGGTGGTTACATCCCTGCGGGAAGAGCTGAGGGTTTCAGTTTGTCTTAACAACGTGCTCACATCCAACAATAAGGAAGAAAAAGAAACAAAGGGACAGAAAACAGAAGTGTCAAAATGTGTGTTTGCTTTAGTAACAGTGTTGCCAAAATAAGAGTCTGGGGCAAGAGAGTTTGCAGGATATTTTTAACCAGTTTAAAGACAACATGAAATACCTTCCGAACTCATTTTACTGTTTTTAATTTATTTTATTTCCAAATAAAACTAAAAAAAATGTAGAGTGTTTTTAACCTGAGCTGATTTATAAAAGCAAGGGCTACATATCAGAATAGGCTCAGGTGATTGGAGAGAAGAGGTTGAGAAGTAATAGAAATTTGTGACAATAGATGGAAAATAATGTCGTTTCAGAGCTTAATTGCATTTTGAGGATGGAATATGATGATTTTCTTTAATTAGCAACATTTTTTAATTGGCAAATATGTGCACTGATGAATCAATCACAATTATGATGTATTAGGAAAGGAAATAGGATCCATTTTGATTTAGTCAGTTATAGTCTTTCTTTGTTCCTTTCTTTCTTTCTTGAATCAATGAACTATGAAATCAGTTTCTACTGAGTCAGAACTTCTCAGATACCAAAACGCCGCTCTAATTACCATTGGAAATCATTTGTGAATATACAATATCCTTTTTTCAGTTTGTTTGGCCATGAAACCAAAAGTGAATCATTTAAAAGGAGAAAGCCATTAAGTTCTCCAATCTGAGATGTTCATATATCCTTTATGTTGTGGGAAAAAAAAAGAAAAGCTTTTGGACCCATTCACGCTTTTGTGTGTGAAATCATACTCCATTTTGTAACATTTGCTCCAAATGTTTTCATAAGGATTAACAGTATATAGAGTATTTACTCTATTATACCTGTCAAGAAATATAGATATATATTCTAAGGTCTAAATAAAAACATTTATTCAGAAATATATTAAATTCTGAAAAGTTCTTCCAAATTCCAAACTCAAATTTAAAGGCAACTTAATTGGATGAAGACAGTCATGACACGTATCCAGCACACAAATAAATAAATAAATAAATAATACATTTAATAAAAATATAATTTTAATAATCCGTATTTTTGTCTTGTGTTGTTTAATATTTAACCATCCTTAAAACAGGGTATATTTACTTGAGAAGCAAAATTTCATAAAATATTTAGGCAATTATCCAGATAATTAACCTTATTTTTCTTACTCCACTGGAGTAAGACGTTTGTTTGTTCTTGATTTAGGTATAAATCTAATACAATTTACTGAGGTTTATGAATAAAACGAGAACATTTTCCTGTAGGCAAAGAATAATAAACTTAATTTAAGTACATTCATTTATCTCATTAAGTACATAAAATTATTCACTTTTAAGTATGTTTAGATATTTCACTGGAAAACAGAAGAAATAATTATTTAAAAATTCTTTGCAATGGATATGTGCAATGATGTACGATACAGAAAGGGTCTCGTAAAATGATTCACATACAAGAGAAAGAGTGAGTGTGAGAAAAGAAGGGTGAGTGTGTGCACATGTGTATGTGTATGTGTGTGTGTGTTGCGTGTTAATCTGATGCAGACTCTGTTTGCTTCTGCTGCTCACCAGCAACCACAATGAGGTCACACCTGTTGCACTGAAACAGCAGTCTAAAGCACACACACACACACAATATATAAATATATATAAACGTCTATACAAGCCATTTACTTGCATAAATGGAAACACATGAACACACAACCACATTCACACACATAAGAGTATGGGTCTGCTCGCATTAAATTGGCCTAAATCTTAAACATGCAATGTAAAAATGATTCACAGATCAAATAAATAATGTTCTTTTACTTGATTATTACCATTTGCATATTTGTTCTAGTAACTTGTCATTTTCAGGAACACCAGTAATGCATCTCAATGCAGTTTATTTCCATATACTTTCTATATATATGTTTTTTTTCTTTGTTTCTATTGTTCAAACTAACACGCACAACTGGACTCATGCAGTATTTGAGTTCCAAAGTCCTGACAAATGAAAAATCTTTGGATCAGTCCTATTCAATCTCTAACAAGCATGCACTAGGGCACAAATAATTAATATGCTTGGATATGTTTAACCAGTTGTTTACACTGTTGTTGTTGATTTTGTTGTCACATTTAGCAACTTGTTGTCTTGTGATGTCAGGATGAGCTTGTTGCTCTCAGTTAAAAAAAAAAACTAAAAAAAAACTATTTTGATCAATTGATTTTTAACCTTATTGCATTTCATGTACCAAGTGTTGTGGTCTATGTGGTGTCTAAAGGGACTTCATGACTGATTTTTGTCTCACGAGTGTTCATATGGTGAGTGTTCATATGATTTTGTCAATAGTTAACTCTACACAACATGCTTAAGTTCGTTTAGGACAAGATATTTCTCACAATTGAATATATATATACATACAATATACATACAATTTAACATTTTGGTCGTCGCTTTTAGTTAAAATAATTAAAGGAATAAAAATTCTGTCTTCATTTATTCACTCTCATATCATTCCCAACCTGCATTACTTTCTTTTTTATCTATGGAAAAGAAAGTACAAAGAATGTAATGTTTGGACCTCAAAGGTCTTCAAAATATATTTAAGTTTGGAACAACATGTGGATGAGAAAATGATTACAAAATTTCAATTTTTAGTTGTGTTAACCTAAAGAAACTGAATTCAACTTAGAAAAACCCATGCAAGTGGTTGCCTTCAGGTTCCCACGAACGCCTCATTTTGTACAGCGTGCAAACATGCGTACACAAGCATACATCTGCATGCATGCACATATGTAGACATGCATGGTGGAACCACTGTGGAATCCTGCCTGAGTCTTCCGGTTGAATTTTACCAACATAACATCGGCTTGAGCTACAGAATACATCTATCATATTCTGCTCTGAAGCATTTGTGGCAGAACTTAAGGACACAGTGCTTCACCCACAGATTTACCAGTGCAGCATGCAGGTCGTGCAAAACTTCAGATGACAGAATTTATTAATTTCATAAAGACATGGTTCGTGCTCCTATATATTGATACTTCACTGCACTGGAGCGCATTCAAAGGCTTTCGGCTCCTGCCCATTACCCTCGGCCCCCGAAAATATCAGCATCCAAGGCAAGAACTGAAATCTGTAACCAGATATTGAGGGTCTGGATATTGGACAGGGAAGAGAGTAATGAAAACTGCATGAGGGTCTCAGCGGAGGGTCTGGCTTCTGTGTCTAATTTAGCCGAGAACAATTCCTATTTATAAAGCACTGGCTCTGTTGTGGGACTGGAGTTGATTAGGGAAATGTCCCGAGTATAAGAGGAGTGTTTTGCAGGGATTTCTTGTCACTGGTCCTGAAGCTAGCGATCAGAGATCTAATGGCTGAGATGAGTGAGAGATTTTCTCATGTAGTCGCTCTCTTTCTTGGGGGAACGTTGTTTAGGTTGCAAACAGAGTTTTTTACCCTGTAAAGCCGGACATATGTGACCCTGGAGCACAAAACCAGTCTCAAGTCGCTGAGGTATATTTGTAGCAAAAGCCAAAAATACATTGTATGGGTCAAAATTGGTTAAAAATATTTTATGCCAAAAATCATTAGGATATTAAGTAAAAATATTATATATAAAGATATTTTGTAAATTTCTTACTGTAAATATATCAAAACTTCATTTTTGATTAGTAATATGCATTGCTAAGAACTTAGAACTTTAAGAACTTTAAGTTGAAGTCATCAACTTTAAAGGCGATTTTCTCATTATTTAGATTTTTTTTGCACCCTCATATTCCAGATTTTCAAATAGTTGTATCTCGGCCAAATATTGTCCGATCCTAACAAACCATACATCAATGGAGAGCTTATTTATTCAGATTTCAGATAATGCATAAATCTCAATTTCGAAAAATTGACACTTAAGACTGTCATGTGGTCACATATGAAATAAGAGTCCAAAAATCTATTTGTTTTTGTTTATTGTATTATTATGTATTGTATTCATATATTCATAACAATATAAAATGTATTCTTGTTTACTAAAGATTTCAGAGCATAAAGACATGTGAACCACGACCTGAAGGTGGGCAGTTTTAGAATTATACTAAAAGCCAAAGTTTTGATCATGTTAATAATGGAGGCTTTAGAAGTTTGTGTATCAAATATGATATAGTGGGCTTTATAGGGTCAAAGTTTAATTCTAGTGTCTGAGAGTCTAAATATATAAAAAATGTTTTATTTTGGGGTAAACTATCCTTTAACATGTGCTTTTCGGTTACTGTCGCGGTAAATGCCATTAACGTGCTGATATTCAGGTACCAAGCTATAGTCAATTTCCTTTTTAGTTTTTATCATATTTAGTCAGCCTATCCTGTTATTTGTTTAGTCAAGTTTTATTTGCTAAAAGTCTGGAACTTTTAGTGTGGTTTTAGCCAATGAAAACTTAAAAAACTTAAACTGAAAATCCCAATTATTTTGCTTAAAATGATAATCACGTTTACTCATCATGATTGATGTCATTTGAGAAATTTCATCAGAATTATTGCACTTTCACCTATAAGCACAAATGAGACGAATATAAACTGATACATATGGATTATTTTACCTCATCTAGTTTCCTGATTTATTAAATTATCATATCAATGTAAATTTACATGTAAACTCTATGAAAACTCGGAAAAGGAGCTTTTCTCAAAAACTGAAACAATGAAATTCCTTGTATTAATTTTTATTCATTCCAATTTATATTCATGTTTTTCTATTAAAACAACAACAGAACAAACTTGTGGCACAAAGGTTGCGTAAGTGCACTTATTCAGAAACCACATCCATGTTTGGATTTATTGCTCCTCACTGAAAAGGTCTGGCAGATTTAGTCACAGCAAACGGCCATCTGAAGGAACACAGACTAACTCTAGTACACATTCATTGTCAATGTTTTCAGCTCATCTGCGCTTTTTCCACAGTGTAGAGAGAACATGTGCGAATGGTTGCCAGGTTGCAAAGATCAAGTAAAACACTGGGAAGAAAGTGTGTCCTTTTAAGAGTAAATCTCCGAGGGATTTGAACCCTTGACATCTAACAACCCCAAGCATGAAAATTAGTTGAGGTCTATACTTTTTCTCTGTCGGTGTCGTCTCATCTTTGCCTCGCCTCTTAATCAAGGAAAAAAGGTCATCAACATATACATTTCATTAACAAAATTAACATTGATTGCATATTAAAGTTGTTTTATTGATTAAACTCTGACATATTTCGGAACATAATGGGTGGTTAGAAGATTTTCCATTCAAAATACTGGTATGTTTTCGAGGCTTAAATGCTGCCTACGTTAGGTTTTGGAACAGAGCCAGCGTGCTTCTTTTGTAAACCAGAATACTAGGCCTTGAAAAGGTCAATGCGTGTGCATCAAAAGTGTTTTTCATGTATGTGCGCTCCAGCAGCCGTGTACTGGGTTCACCCAGAGTTAGCGTGTGTTTTCAGCTCTTGGGCGTGTGATTCTGTGTGACAGCAGCGAGTGAAGCCGATTCCTGGGTGAATGCGAAACACATTACCACAACACACAGTGAGGAACAACTGAGGAACAAGAGGTGTTCGGTGGTCCTTCCATAATGATCTGTCATGATATGAGGAGGTAGAGGGATGTCAATGTCATTTATAATGTCTAGACGAGCTATTTTTGAGAGACCCTCGCTGCAGTGGAACAGACGTCATGAAGGCAGGATGAACACTTCCAGAATATCCACAGCACTGGAAAGCTCAGTGGAAATGCTCATAAAATAGTTTCTGTTTGATTCTCTGAGCATGTTCAAATAAATGCATCTAACATCGCTATAGCTCACATGTTCCAGTGAGTAATGGACCATTAGGAGAGATTGCAATCCCACAGTACAGTTTGATTCATGCTTATGAAACTTTTCTCTCCACCACTGGTGATCTTTTTTATTTCAGTACTGCTCATTGTCTCTCCTTATGATTCATTGCATATGTTTGTGATTTTCATTCATTTTCAGGCAGAAGTGTATGAAAACTAAATAAATGTAAACATAATATAGGTAATTCAGAATTTTACTTGCAGAAACACATACACTATCATTCAAAAGTTTGGTTTCAGTAAAATTTAAGAAAAAAAAATACTATGCTCACCAAGACCTTTTTTTTTAATCCAAAATGCATTAAAACAGTAATTTTGTGAAATATTATAAACAACTGAAAATAACTGTTTTCTATTTGAATACATCTTATCTGCTTAAGAAACATTTCTACTGAATTTAAATTTAATATGTTTTTTTTTCAGGATTCTTTGATGAATAGGAATCCTTATTTAAAACAGAAATCTTTTGTAGCACTATAAACGTCTTTACTGTGACTTTTGATCAATCTAATGACTCCTAGATGTATTAACTTCTTTAAACAAAAAATCTTACTGACCCAAAACTTTTAAAATGGAAATATATGACATGCACTTGTGCTGAATTATAAGTTTTCCATCCCAGAATAGCAGATGGCCTGTAGCAGATCTACATGTAAAAATACACTGTGATAAGAACTTTGTGGCGAGTGAAATTGTTTAGGAGTGGTGTGACATACTGTACTGTTATTTTATGTTATGTTAAAGTCAAAATATTGTGAGAGGAACTGAAAGGTTTACACCCTACTTTCAGAGAGGCCATCAACAATTGACAGTCATTATGACAACTGTAATGGAGGTGGACAAAGTACACAACTTCATTACTTGAGTGAAAGTGCAGATGCACTTGCTTTTAAAAGTACTTAAAGGAACACTCCACTATTTCTAAAATATACATCAATTAGACTGTCTGAGAAAAAAAGTCAGGTTTTAGAGAAGAAAAACAATCACCCACTGACTTTCAAAGCTGCTACATGACTTTCATAAATAAAAACTCTTCTTTGTCTCTAGATTCCAGATGGGATGTGTGTTCGGGAAAGTTTTTTTAATTATTATGGAAATTAAATGTTATTTATTATAATCGTTTGCAATTCCATTTGGTGCCACTAGTGGCGCAAGCCACATTTTGGCTTTAAAATATGAAAGAAAATGTCATCATTCAAGATATAAGACCAATAAACCAATTGGAAGATTCAAAACTTTCCAAATAGATTCAGGTTGTAAGAAAGAAGACCAATTAGGAGACTTGAGAGATTTTTAAACTAATAAGACTGCAAAATTATTTTCAAAATCAGAGTCTGAATGGAGCCTGAATTAATTCCAATACATAGGGTTAGAGGTTTAGAACAAACCTTAACCAGAATATTCGAGGAATATTAATACAGTCCTGCTTTAATGTGTTTAAAGATTGGACGAATATAATCATTTTGACTGTAATAAGAACATGCAATGCAGACGGAGTCGTTCACAGCCACAGACCACTGTTTTTTATCAGACGGACAGAGGAGGACCGGGCTTTAAAACATCATTCTGAACTTATGTAAATTACTTTAGGTCTCACTGTAGCGTTTAGTCATCTCTTTTTTGTTGTTACTTTAAAAATAACAGAAGTAATCATGTATTTTCACCACACAGCTCGACACCTGCTCTTGAACACTGATAAGCTTGTTTTCCATTAGTCTCACTTCCAGACCTCACCCAACACCTGAATGAGAGCGCAGAGAAGCTAACAAACACTCGGCTTTTCAAGCAAACACATACAGATCCTCCCAAACACACCCTATAACTGTTATTGCTATGGCCCCACCAAGATGCAAAACCACTAAGAACATTAGTGCCGCATTTTTCGCTCCAGTTCACACAGTGTTTTCACAGAGTAACTTGAACATTTCCACATTAGGACTTTAACCCTCAGAGACCCGCTGTTGCAAAACTGAAAAGCATCTTAAGAGCAGTTCAGCACTAATTATGGGTTAAAACATACAACAGTTGATCATTTTATGAAATATAGCATTGTTATGAGAAATATTTCCAGTTGGAATCTGTGGGTTTAAGAGACTGAGGGTTTTAGCAACTTATTTCTAAGTTTGGTCAAGAATAAATGGAATACATGGAAAATTAGAATTTGCAGTGATTGCTTTGCCTCTTTAAAACTGTGCCCTGAAGCGTCTGCACACAATCGTTTTATTTGTCATTCAAACCTCAGACCAATGCGTCATCAGTGCCTCAATTATCCGTCTGAAAGCGTACGAGACTGATACGCGACGGAGACTCTTCTGCCATGAGAACTCTCACACACAGACAAAAATCCTTAATCGTCTTCAAAACCTCTCCCTTCCTCTCCCTTATTTGCCAGAGTGCAATAAAACAAGTTAATTATGGCGTTGAAAATATGAGGATAATGATAGGATATAAGATGATGGTCGCCCTGAGGTTATGAGTTTTTGATTCTCTCTGTTGCCTTTTTGTTTTTTTCGCTCACTAAATCCAAGGCGCCCTTCCCAGAAAAAGCTGAAGTTGTTTACAAGCGGTTTATTGACTTGCGTTGGGTGATGGGAGATTTTCAGGTTGGTCTTTGTGAAAGGAAACAACTCAGAGTTCTTTAAGTAAATAACAATTTCAGATGCATATTTCAATGCATTTGTGGTTTCTCCTGTTAAAATCAATGCCTATAGAAGAAAAGGAATAGTCACATCTGAATAGCCAAATCTGTTTTCTTCCTCCATTAATCGCATAAGGAGATGTTAGGCAGAATGTCCAAGCTGCTCTTTTTCTTACAATTAAAGTGGATATTAAACAAGAGAATGTAGGATTTGATTCTATTTAACAGGTGTTGATTGGATTGTAAAAAAAAATCTATTCACTAAAAAACGGGTGTATAAATCATTCTACAAATAAATTTCAAGTAAATTTAATTCAGAAATCGCTAGTAAATTTCACTAGCAATTACAAGGAAATGGCAAGTAACACATCGAATTAAACAAGACATTTTGAAATAGAAAAATTGAAATAGTATTTTCATGTAAAATGTACATATATGCAAAATGTACACCAGTAATGTTTTTTTTTCATCATTTTTACATTGTATGGCATTTGAGAAAAAGGTTGAAAATTTATATGGTGAAAGGAAGTTGTATAAAAAGTTATTAACATGTATTTTTATTTTTGGGAATAACATGCATGGATGAATAATCCACAAAAAAACAGGAATATACATTATTGACATACAAAAAAAACACCAAAAAAACAATTTAAACAAAAGTTCTTTAAAAATTTAAAATTATTGGAGTACATTTATAAGAAAATACTATTTCCGTTTTCTTCTTCAAAATGTACTTGCTATTTCTTGGTAATTGTTTGTGAAATTTACCAGCATTTTCTGAGTGAAAATTGTTTCTACACCATTTTTTTCCCCACTGTAGGCTCCGTTTTGATTTCATGTTGACTGTGAAGTTATAATGTAAATAGACACATGCACAAACATCCAATTTTATTAAGCTACTGTGCACAAAGTGTGTATTTTAGATTGGGTAGTCTTTAAACTACAGTAATCTAGTTTCTTTGAACAGTTCATAAACCATAGGGAACTCGGGAAGTGGCCTTTTCATTCATCTGATGAGGTAGTAATTTTAGTTTCACTAGTGAACTAGTTTTAGTTTTAATTTGAGAATACCTGGCATAATCTAATCTTGAACTGCACGTGTGAGCTCGAATAGAGCTAAAACAACAAGTGTGTTTGTGTGTTTATGGAGTTGCAGAAGTTCCTTTTCTGAGGAAAAGCCCCAGTTGAACAGCCAGGGATTCCCCTTCTCACAGACACACACACACTCACACTCACGCTTTCTCTCTTCCCATTCCTCTGCTCTTCTGTGTCTGGACTCTGGTCAGACTGTCTGGATCACTCTCACGACATTCCCATGCAGACACACATAATACTGTACAAGTTGCAAAATCTCTCACACTTTCTTTCATTTTTGCAGACCGATGACAGACATCATGCTGCTGACTCGTTATGTCACAGTGATGACTTGGCGATTTCCCTCCATCTAGAAAACTTCATGACAAATATTCACACTGTCACTTCCTGTTGGACATTCCATGCTTCATTTAACTGATGTCTCTCTGAAAGTGTGAAAACCAAATTTAGGAATTCATTTTAAAGTCAAAATTTTGCAGGAACAATCCGCCTATTCCACATGAACTCAGAAAATTGATCTGAAATAAATATTTATTAGCTGTGAAATGGCTATTAAAATGTTTATTTATTTAAAATTTAGCATTTTATACATGGGGTAAAATCTATTATTAAATTAAAATTGTATTATTATAATATTATAATTATTATTTAATATTTATTATAATATATGATTTGTATACATTTTATATTATTATTATTATTATTATTGTATAAATATAATTTAAGAAATTTAATTATTTCCTTATTATTGTTATTATTTTTACTAGCTGTTTTTGGTGGCTTTATGCAAGGAATATTTATTTACAACAGATGTTTTCATTTGTACACATTTAGTATGTGTCTTTAATTTGAATAACTCTTTATTTTTTACCTCATTTATTATGTTGCATTTCCTGATGAGGTCACAGACCAGCTGGCAAGTAATTTTTAATTCAGCATATGATTTATGAGTTGGTACCTTAATTGATTAGTAATGTTGCAATGTTGTAAAGGTTCATTATTTTTGCATTTATTGCTTAGGAAAAGGATGTTTGCCAGCAAAAATGAGCTCAGCGGTGTGAAAACACTCTTATCTCTCATTTACTGGCCACTGATAGGAAGTCAAACTTGGCGAGCCCATTATGAGTGATTAAACATGCAGCAGTCTGTTAACGAGCTCGTTTTAGAGCTTTGTCTTTAATCAATGCAATGGCAGAGTCTTTACATGCTCTTGGATTGATTAGTTCAAATAACAGCACAGAACGACACCTTCCAGCACTGTGACTGAGTTTACAAATGCACCAGAAGAGAGCTTTAGTCAAAAACTATACAGGCGGAAATTTTGTTCAAGGCCTGATATGCGATTCAGAGACTTTCGATGTTTGCTGCATATTATGTAATCATTTACATTTTTATGTTTTTATGCACTTATTAGACACTTGTATCCAAGGTGACTTTATGTTGCTTTTGCAGGAATGCATTTCATCAGTTCATGCAATCCCTGGGAATCGAATCCATGACCTGGGTGTATTATGCACCATATTATGCAGCACAGTGTTATGCATCTGCACTTTGTGTGTTTCAGTCAGAAAATCTGCATCAACATAATCATGCGTGCTGACTGCGTTCACTCATGTGCACATGCTCTGACAAGCGTGCTGTTTTGACGAATTCCTCTGTTCTGTGTCGACCTACTTTTTTAATTCCCTCATTCCTTTCATATACAGCATACCTCCTCCTTCTCAGACACTCGTGAGATGGAGCGCTTCATCTGAACAGAAAAAAAAGATAAACATGTGGCTTTTGTTGCAGGCGGGAATGAATGACAGCATTCCGCATGATACCACATAAAAGGCCCCCTATATCTCACACCATTTCTCCTCTTTCTGTTCTACCAGTTTGTCACGCTTTAATTTTTGTCATTATATTTGTTTTTCTCTCGGTTTTAATTGCCTTTTCGAATCTAACAACATCTACCTATTGTTTGTTCTATCATTCATTCTATCATACATTCTGTCTAACATTCTATCAATCATTCTGATGTTCTATGTTTTACTGTATTTATTGTTCTTTCTATCTTTCCATTGTTCTGTCATTCTGTCTGTCTTTTCTTTCTTTCTTTCTTTCTTTCTTTCTTTCTTTCTTTCTTTCTTTCTTTCTTTCTTTCTTTCTTTCTTTCTTTCTTTCTTTCTTTCTTTCTGTCTGTCTATCATCTGTCTGTCTATCTATCTATCTATCTATCTATCTATCTATCTATCTATCTATCTATCTATCTATCTATCTATCTATCTATCTATCTATCTATCTATCTATCTATCTATCTGTCTGTCTGTCTGTCTGTCTGTCTGTCTCTATCTATCATCTATCTATCTATCTATCTATCTATCTATCTATCTATCTATCTATCTATCTATCTGTCTGTCTGTCTGTCTGTCTGTCTGTTGTATCATTCTATCGTTCTGTCATCAGTCGTTCTATCTATCTATCTATCTATCTATCTATCTATCTATCTATCTATCTATCTATCTATCTGTCTGTCTGTCTGTCTGTCTGTCTGTCTGTCTGTCTGTCTGTCTGTCTGTCTGTCTGTCTGTCTGTCTGTCTATCTATCTATCTATCTATCTATTTATCTATTTATCTATCTATCATTCTAATGTTCTGTCTTTCATCCGATCTAATGATCTATCTGTCTAGTCTTTCTTTCTTCCCGTTCCCCCCTTTTTCTCTGAATCTCCCTGTCTGTGTGTTCCGGCTGAGTAAGGGCCCACCGCATGCAAACACAAAGGGGCATTGTATTCTGGGTAAAATGTGGTAAGCAGACGCTGGTGGACAGCCCTAGCGGTTGCTGGCAGGCAGACACACTTCCTAACGCTGCCGGCACATGAGCTCTTGTTTTGGGAAAGCCCTGAGTTATGGCGGCTGTGGCGAGGGGCATTTATGAAATTGGGACGTGGCTTATTTTGGGAGCCTGTGGGGTGGAGTGTAAGTTTAGCCCCACCACAAGGTCACCCCTGGATCTCTTTCTCTCTGTCTCCCTCATTAAGACATCCGTACATCCATCTATTGTCAGGGCGGGACCACCGTGTGCCCACTGAAACTCATCTCTCACTTACTCCATCAAATTGGTTCCAACAAGTCTGAAAATACATCTCTATTCTGTGCTCGGGGATCTTTTGCAAGGGCCTTTTAAGTTTTCCTAGAGGGTCAGACTTCCCAGTGGTGGTGGTGGATTACTTCGGCTGTAAAAATAGAGCCGCATAATAGAACTGTGTGCCAGCAGAATTAATGTATATGAGATTGTATTATTTAGAAATATGGGAGATTTTTTTCCGCTAAATTTTTTTCTGTCCTCTAAGATAATTTTACAGATCTTTTTAGTTTTAAAGGTGATGTATGTAATATCTTAAATATTCTATTTTTTGTCCAAGCTTAATGTGGAGAGACTATCCCCCAGTTTCACAGACAAGGCTTAAGCCTAGTCCTAGACTAAAATGTAAGTCTGAGCTGTTTCAACTGAAAGAAACTTGCACTGACTGATCTTAAAATATATCAGTGCCTTTTTTTTTGTCTCAACCAGTAATGTTTTTTTCTAAGCACGTTTATAAAAATAGCTTAAAGTCCTAATTGACCTCTGATCTAATCCTGGCTTAGTCTAAGCCCCGTCTGTGAAACCGGGCCTAAGTACTTCACAAAAAATAAGCCATTCATAAACACTTTGGCACTATGTTCAAAACAATGACGTTTGATTGGTGACTGAAGCAAATATTCATTAAGAAATCTGTTTGAAAACAGTTATTATTTTGCATTTCCATTTGGTGGCCATAGGTGGAAATTACACACTTCACCTTTAAAATATAGACAGATTATACCCCCGGTTTCCCAGACAAGGCTTAAGCCTAGTCCTAGACTAAAATATAAGTCTGAGCTGTTTCAACTGAAATAAACTTGCACTGACTGATCTTAAAATATATCAGTGCATTTGTTGTGTCTCAAGATGCACCCCAGTAATGTTTTTTTCTAAGCATGTTTATAAAAATTGCTTAAATGTCCTAATTGAACTATGGCCTAATCCTGTTTTAGTCTAAGCCCTGTCTGTGAAACCGGGCCATAATGTCTATATATCTTATATATTATAATATCTAAATTTTATAAAAGTGCCTTATAGTTCATTAGTTAAGTCTTGGTTATAGCTCAAGTCCAAGGCTTATCCCATTTGTCTTTTTAAAAAAAAAAGGTATCATTGAGTCCAGGATATTTTGTAAATGTTTTATAATAAAACTAAATTTGAAAAAGTTAAATTTTTAAGTATCGCAAATGCTTCTAATTGAAGAATCATACATTACTGGTTAATATCAGAGTTTTAAAGAAACCCTCAAAACACACAGATTCCTCTTCAGATGACTCTGTGTGAATGACATCACAAACGTACGGCAGTCATGGGGATTCTCATGTGTTGTGAACTCATAAATGAATGCTGCTGGTCAACCACAGTCAGAGGCAAAAAGTTCTTGGTCAACAGCATGATTTTAATGAAACACTGTACATTGTCTGACCACATATGAAAGAACTTCTTGAAAGAGCAGACTGGAAGAGTCTGAGAAAGAAAGCGACTTCTTGGCTTGGGAATGGCAAATGTTTTAAATACGAGTTAAAAGAGGCACATTTTGGTGGGAAAAATCAGCCCGCTGTTTGTTATGGCAGTGAAATATGTTGTAGTTGTTTTTTGCAGACTGTTTAGCAACTAGACTGGTGTGGTGCATTCTTAAAGGGATATTTTCTTCTTCTTTTTTTATTCATTTTATTTTTACCCCTAACACTCAATAATGTTAGTAAATGTACACATTTTCCACCCTCTCTTTTGCACTTGTAATTAAAAGGGTTGTTTTGAAGCTGTGTGCAAACTATGTAAACTTCCTCTGCACATCTAAAATGTGATAAAGCACTCTGGGGTTTTATTTTCATTTTCCTGTCTTTTTATAGAGTGGAACTGCTAAAACATGCAATTATTCTAGATTAGAGATGCAATATCACAGCATCGGACACACAGTGGGAGTGACACAGTGAGAGTGATGCAGTGAGTCACTCTGTGTGAATGTGGGTGCGAGTTTTCTTGCAGGTGTTTGTGTATTTACAGGTTGTATTTAGACCTTACTTTGTGCTGATGTTTCCTGTGTCTCCCACCAGTGATGTTTCAGAAGCTTCAGCTGATGCACATGCCTCCTCTAGGGACCAGGAGGACGACTGTACCACCATGAAGCTAGTCCAAATCTGACTGAAAGAGGAAATGACATTGAAATTGCACACATCTCCATAAAAGAGCATTTGATTTATTTCTCAAGGGAGGCATTTTACTCAGACAGTTCTTGCTGCGGAGTCTCAATACTCCTAACAGCGTAATAAATCTTTGTACTTTTCTACTGCAAACATTAACTCCGATCTCTCTCTGTAAAACACTTCCTGCATGCTCCATGAAAAACAGACTATTTCGATGACACGATTCATCATGCATTTTCAGTGTTATGTCACATGAAACTTTTCCAAAGCATCTAAGCGTTTTAGTGCTGCTAAAAGTATCAAGCCATGCAAAAATGCACTAAATTGTATTTGTACCTTCACTTAAATAATGCATGAGAAATTGAGAAGATTGGTGACACAGACAGACGTTGCCATCTGAACCCATCAGATATTTCATTGAGTAATGTGTTTTTTGGAGACTTTTAAAGTTTATTCATCCTAGAGAGTTCTAGTGAGCAAATATGGCTTTAATTTTGTGCTCTGTGAGAGAGGGAAATACA
Organism: Barbus barbus; assembly: GCF_936440315.1. Taxonomy (NCBI): domain Eukaryota; kingdom Metazoa; phylum Chordata; class Actinopteri; order Cypriniformes; family Cyprinidae; genus Barbus; species Barbus barbus. The sequence goes on along the minus strand of NC_136746.1, from coordinate 26,890,702 downwards.
AAATAACTGTTTGTTTTACATTCTCTGAAAAGATCCATATACGTTGCGAATGGCGTCATCTGTAATATTTCAGTACAATAACAATTCAGATTCATCCATCAGCAAAATATGCTTTGATCTGACACGCTTTACTTAAAATATAAAACAAATTACAGCTTAGAGTGAATCATTCACCGCAAGCTTCACTGTATTTGACAAAAGGCGGTAAACTGAGCGTCATTACAGTCAACAGTGCCGAGAGCGTGTTTATGTATTCTATTAATATTGTGCATTGTGCATTGATGTTATTTTTCCTCACATGAATTGGAGTGTTAGCTGCATGCGATGAAACAAAAGATGACATTACAAAGACTTCAGAGAGATGCATTGCGCTTTAGATAGGACACTGTGATGATGTCATTAGGGACACCTGATATGAGGTGGGGCTGAAATTCAAGCATGTAAACGGGAGATTTAGAGTTGACTGCAGGTCATCCGTGCTGCTTTCTCAGGCAGACAAACCCGCAGCTGAAACACAAGGAGACACTGTACGGAAGGAATGCTCTCTGCGGCTTCCAGACTTGCTCCCTCTGTAATTTGTAAATGTAAAGAAATGTGCTGCCGCCCACAGAGGGGGGAAGATAGCAAATCCACAGACTTATGTCAGCATTTTATGCCCGATTTGATTTTTTTCTGCGGCTATGGAGGCCTGTGTGTGTGTGTGTGTGTTTGGGGGGTGATGACTAATGAAGTAATGTTTTACCAGTTCAGAGCGTTTGGGCACATATCTGTGGTTTCTTCAGATTCAGTACTCTTCAGATTGTCGTGTTGATTTTGCATGAAATCTAAGTGGGTTCGTTTGTGTGTGTGTGTGTGTGTGTGTGTGTGTGTGCACATGCTCTCAACATTAACCTTAGAGACATATGAAGTTACTTTTGACTTGCTATTGGATAAAGAGTGAATTTAGTTTGGCATGTGGACTGTTTAACATCTTTGTCACTACTTTGTGGGTGCAATGGAGTGAAAAGCCTAATATGTGGAGTTAGGTCCCAGAGTATATGATCATTTATATATATTTCTTGATTGAACAACATAATTTGCATAAAAAAATTGATATGTTGTGATTTAAGTTTTTATGATGAAACTTGTGGCAAAAAGCCTCTAGTTATTGATTTTGAGTAGATATGAGGCGAAACTCATTTGCAACAAATGCATGATATTTTTGGAACAACTTTTAAATAACCACTTTAGCAAATGGTTAACCAGTTTTGTCTGTTTATTCAACCACTTTTGACATTTCATAACCTCTCGAGTATTTTTTTTTTTATTGAGTTTTTCAAAATAATCTGCATACACAGTAATGTGTAAAGCATTAACAGTGTACAATGTATAAGAGAAAAAAAAAGGAATAAAAAAATAAAAATAGTGGTGTGGTCTAATTCAAAACAATATTACAGTACCATCATGTAGACAGTTAAGGATACATGGTAGACTTATTATCAATGCCAAGACAACCTCTCAAGTATTTCATGCAAATAGTGTTTTTCTTTTAGTACAGTAGGTGCAGTGTTAGTATAAGCGTATACTACAAATTAATCTCCATTGTGATTGGAGTAGTCGGTGTGAGCCCACTTTGCACATGCTTTGCAATAAATCTTTTCCCTCCCAATTATGGAAAGCAATTTGTTGCTGTTCAGGCGTACTGTATCGATCCTGTGCCAACCAAAGACTTTTTGGTGATGCTTTTAGCCACAGTGTTTTTTTTATTCTCCCTCCCAAGTGGAGCCTTAAGATTCTACAAGGACAATTAACTTAATATATGTCAGAAATGCGCTATATAGAAGTATTTAATTGTTAATTACATCCTACTTATCTAAAATAGAGTATATGGGGTTTTACTTGAATCGTAAAATTAATTTTTTCATACTATTTCCTTTTTAATAGTTTTTTGTAATGCATTGCATTTTCATAATAAGTCATTAAGAGAGAACATTCACAACTGAACAACTTATGGTATGCATGCTTTGTTTCTTTCTGTTAAATGCATAAGGGGATTCCCTTTTGTTGCAGTGTTCAAACATTTCCTTTTTGTCTCAAAATGCATGATATTTTCAGGGATTCTCATTAGCTACATGAATATGCCACATGTTTTAGTACTAGACAGATCAGATTCATGTTGATCTCAAAATCAACATTTAGGAACTGCGTGCATGACTTCATGTTGCTTGTGCAAGGCATAGTGACAAATAGGTTTAGCAAAGAGCTGTTGTGGTTTTTGTTGCTATAAAATCGAATCAAAAGGGTCTTTTTCTCCTGGAGGCATTTAAAAAATGATGGCATGTTGGTGCTATGGGCTGTATCTTTCATTGTTTGATCTTCAGGCTGTTTTGGAGGGCTCGTGCCTCTTTGAGTCCGCTCACATCATTTCTCAGCGCTTGCTTACTGGATGTGTATTTGACGCGGGCTGTAAGCTGTGCCTCTCTCAGATCACATATCAGAGAAACGCGCGTCATTAAGGAGGGCACGTCGCCGCGCGACTGTAACTGTAGAAACTGCACGCGGAGTCTTAATATGACAGGCTGAGCGCGTGCGGTCACGTATTAATAATGAACAGATGCTGAAATATCACCGATATATGCATGCATAACGACCCCTGACCAGCTTGTGTTTGGGGAGGTTTCTTGGCACGTTCGTGTTCAGGATAACAATTTATGTTATAGTGTTTATTCTTCTTCTTCTTCTTCTTCTTCATTTTTCATAGAAGTAGGCTATATATGCCTAGTTTTTATTTATTTTATTTTATTTTATTTTTTTAGATGACTTAAGTTTAAAAAGCTGTTCTAGTGGCGCCAGAGGATAATTTGCTCTGGGCGAGACGAACTTTGACAGATTGCGCCCCAAAATACCTATATGTTTATGATCAGACTTTCTTATGTTATCAATAAGAACAAACGCGCTACAAAATGATGCAGTAATGCACTTCTTTTAATGCATCCTTAATGTTTATTAGAAATTAGCTATTAGTATTTGCTAGTATAGTAACAGGCACGCTATAATGTATAGCATACGTGTGAATAAAGAAAATATCCCGCTTTAATTTAAGCGTTTAGGCAACACATGTGGGTCTATTTCGACAAGAGTTACTCAATGCAACGGGCGGGTGGAAGGCGTGAAAAGAGGAAGACTACTTCGCAATAGGTCTTTCGAGTTGATGAAACATGCTAATGATCTTGAGATGTAGGCTCTCTTAGACCACTGGTGCGGGTGAGACTTTGACTTCCCTTCTAGGCTATGTTCACAATATTTCCTCACATGAAGATGAAAATAAACATCAGTGGTGTAACAGCAAAAAAATGCTGCGATAACAGAAAAAAATAGACGGATTCTTGGCGTTTTGAGGTTTTCGTGGAATAATAATAGCTATTATTATTATTAATAATAATATTAATAATAGCTAAGTTTTTATTATAATACGTTTTTATTATTATTATTATTATTAAGCTATATGTTTACATGGTTGTTGCTTTTTATTGTTTATTCATTCAAACATGTGTGTGTTTTGTTTTTGTTTGTTTTAATGTGTTGTTGCCTTTATGTGACCAAACGCTGGTTTCAAACTGAGCTCATCTTTAGCATGTGAACCCGCAGAATTCTGGCACGAATCCTGCCAACACCAGCTAAACCTCAAGCTCCCTGCATATATATAACTCTGAAACATACACTCCCTCTTTCCGTCACAGAATGACCCACTAAAGGAACGAATACAAACAGAATAAAATGCATTTTACGAAGTAATCGACTGTTAAAAATGTAAATTACTATTGTAAAGGCATTCCTGTTGGCTTTAAAGAAATATGAGACATGGTAAATTGTATTAAATTATTTTATAAAGAAACATTTAATATAATAATAATAATAATAATTACCTAATAATAATATTTACTCGATTTGTCTTGCGAATGGAAGAAAACATCTGTTCTTTCTGACTGCATAATGCTTTAGTCGTTCAGAGTGAAACTATTAAATTTAACTCAGAATATAAAAATGCACGTTTTTATATAATGTATGTAAATAAATCATTATTTTAGCAGCTGGGGCGTTTGTAGAGAGAAAAGACTTTTCTCCGTTTACTCACCTTAAACAATTTGTTTAGGATTTGTTAATCAGTGAGTTAATTCATTTGTTTCTTTGTGGTGTTAGTTTTAGTGCGCGTTATAGAACATTTATGTAGCCTATCATCGATAATCATCAAAGAAACAAACAAAACAACTGAAGAAATGCAAAGAAAAAGATCAATTCGTTCAGATGACCAGCTGTAGCTGCGAGAGTCGCTTTATTTCTGCCTCTCTGTTTTTTTTTTCTTTCTTTCTTTCTTTCTTTCTTTTCTTTCAGTCTGTCTCCCTCTCTCTGTCTTTTTCCTTCCCATTCAGTGTTAGTTTAATGCGCTTTAATTCGCTTTCCGAGGCGCCACTGAAGGTTTTTAAACGACAAATGCGCCTACTAGTGGTGACAGTGTGAGCTCAGGGTGTGTCAACCACACAGGAACTCATTAGATTCTAATTAAACACCATGTATGAGACTTATAAAATCCATTATCATAATTATTGTTGGTCTGTTATGATGGAGCAAAACCATTAGTTATTAGAAAATTAATTTAGCACAAGATGCATGGGAGATAGACTTTAATTTACCACTTTCCTGTGCAAAAATGCTTGTTTAAATGTTATTACTGTTTGAACGTTGCTTATTGTTATTGCTACAGTTTTTAACCTAATTTGTTTTTGAGGGATAATTGCTGCTTTAACAATTAATGTTAATTAACTGTTTCTGGATTGCTCAATACATTATTCGTTTTTTACAAAAGATTAAACTGGCACACAGACATGAATAACTTCGACAAAAGATATTTAAATTTTTGTCTGTGTTTTTTTTTTTTTTTTAAAAGGTTACACCTGGCAAACTCTAAACCTTAATCCATTATGTGCCATAACATGTGAGGAGAGGATTGAAATATTTATTGATTGTTCATTAAGTGTATGACTGATAATAGCTTTCAGTTTAGCTTCGGCGCGTTTGATGGACGCATCAAACCCAGCCCTGTTCGCGGATTGGTCGATTAAACCCGGTCCTGGTCGCTGATTGGTCGATTAAACCCGGCCCAGATCGCTGATTGGCAGAGCGCTCAGCGCACTCCAGGCTATAATGAGATGAGTAAATAACGCTTGTCTGCAGAGCGCAGAGCGCAGCTTATCGCACGTACGTCTGACAACCACAAACTTTTTTTCTCGTTTAAACTCACTTTCACGCGTAAACATTCAATTGGAAGCAGAGCATTTGACAGCTAAACCGGACTTTATTGCAGAAGCTCTTCTGAAACTGTGGGATTAATTTGTGTGGACTTTATTTTCAGAGACTCTGGACTGAACGGAAAGTGTCGCTCTGGCAGAAATTAAACCGACATCCAGGAGCAGCACACACCTGCTGTACACACTCTGGAATAAATGCGGTTTAATAAACAGCTTTGAGAAGCATACTTGTATCAGTTTTGTGCTTTGACTCCAAATTCCTTTCATCGTGCAGAACGAGAGCGTATGTGTGTGCTTGCGGTTTCTTGGTTTTTGCTGAAGTCAGTGGGAAACTCAAGCGCGCTTTAACGCTTCTGCGTCCTGCACTGAAACGCAAAGTAAACGGTCACGGAGGACACTCTCACGGACTTTCTGTAGGCTACTTACCCCATTTGGGTGCCTGAGCTCTTCACGGGGGTCTCATTTGCAATCTGTTGTGATGCATATTCCCGTAGACCCAAGCACGAGCAGACGGTTCACGCCGCCCTCCGCCTCGTTCCCGTGCGCTAAAGTGACCGAGAGCCCGAACATGAGCGCACCGGGTCCGCTTCGAGCCGGCCGGCCGGTGGAGAGCCGCTCCGTGGTGGACGTTCTGGCGGATCACGCCGGAGAGCTGGTGCGCACCGACAGCCCCAACTTTCTCTGCTCGGTGCTGCCGTCACACTGGAGGTGCAACAAAACCCTGCCTGTGGCTTTTAAGGTAAATAAAACATTAATTTCTGCAATATAACTAATTTTGTCCGTTGAATCACGTTGAATCAAGTCAGTCAGAACGCGCTCTTTTGAAGAGATAACCATAGCAACGGTAGACTGCGCGAGCCTTTTCAGTTAGAATTCAAAACAGATGGTAAGTGCTATCATTATTAATCGCTTCTCGCATATTTATATATCATAGGTTCATAACTAAATATGTTTTGCAGATAGAGTGAAATAGTTGACGTTTGGTTCGTCAGAAGTTAAATCGGTGGCGGGAGCCATGCTCACCAGTTTCTTGTTTTGGAAATTACTGACAGAAATTTCTTTATAAAAAGCCCACTAACCTGAAAGTCACTGAATAACTCTTTTAATGCTTATGCTTTTTTTTAATGTTAATGCTTTTTCCCCTCAGATATCATCGTAACATACTTCTGCTACACTGATAATATAGCATATAATATAGAAGATAAAAACAAAATTTTGATCACGTCAGTGAAAAAGATATTGTACGATCCTTGAATTGTATTATTATTATTTTTATTATTATTATTATAGGCCTATTATTATTATCTAATTGTAAAAGAGCAATGATCACCGCGACAACTATTATAGCCTATATATATTCCGGTAATAATGTTTTGTTTGCGAAAAAAATACCGTTTGGCTAACGTACATGCAATTATTATTCATATCTAAATTGTGTTTGTTTTATGTTTAACATATACACAAATCACAACCGTGAACTTGCAGAACGTAAGCTAATTTAAATAAAATTGCTAAAATAGAAGAAAAAATATTTATGTATTATAATTTATATGTGCATAAAAGTAGAATAATATTAAGAGTAATCGTCAGTATATTGTAATTATGTACGAGCAAGCTTATAATTATTGCGGGGGTTTGTTGGGTTTGTGTGTGTTGTTGATTGGGTTTGTTGGGTTGATCTGTGTGTGTATCAGGTGGTGGCTCTGGGTGACGTTCCTGACGGGACTCTGGTCACGGTGATGGCCGGAAATGATGAGAATTATTCCGCGGAGCTGAGAAACGCGTCTGCCGTCATGAAGAACCAGGTGGCGCGATTCAACGACCTGCGCTTCGTGGGCAGGAGCGGCAGAGGTGCCACATCTAGCAATCTGTGTTTCTGTCTGTCTCTCTGTGGTCAGATGCATGTATGTGTTGGAAATGCAACAACATATTTATACTATATTATGATTATATTTTTTCTTCATGCAAGCACAATTTGAAATTGCTAAATTGTCATGCATTTAAATTTAAACACGTAAGCTGCAGTATTGCACAGTGGAGACTGGAAAAAAAAAATGGGCACATATAACAGCATGCTTCAATTACTTGTCCCAGAGAAATAATTTCCCCACAGCAGAATTTTTCTTAAAAGATTTGAGGTTTAAAACCATCTTGTTTACACACCTAAAAACACCCCACCACTTACATAGCTCACATTCTTTCACAAGCTTTTCCTTCTCGTCTTTTTCCTTTTGGCCTCGCTCCTTCATACTCACATTTTTCCTGTAAATGTAACACTTTAAATAGTTGCAGACGGATGAGTGGAAAGCGCTGCAGTTTGCGAATTAAAAGTACCTTTCATTTCTGCAGTCAATTACCCCACCCTCATAGCCCTCATACAAGCCACGGCTTTCTCCCCCTCAAAGCGTGGCTTCATTGCATTTAGAGATCACACACACACACACGCGCGCACACATGCACACAGACACAGCGGAGTCCCGGGAACAATCTGGAACACATTGTCTGACTAATCCACATCATAAACGCATTTGAAAGCGCATCAAAGCAGTAGTGCTGTCTCTTTTCAGAGGAAACTCATTCATTTCTCCCAGCTGTATGTGACCCACCTTATTGGGATTGTGCATCGAATCTTTACTTCATGCAGCCTGAGGGAGTTTCTGTTTTACCTGAGGGCTTTACTGGTATATTATCAACTTTATGTAATGTAGTCATTTTCCACAACTGAAAAAAACTGAAAAGAAAAAAGGTACAAAGCTGTCAGTTGAGCTGTGGCCTAAGGTACAAAAGCTAAAAGGTACATTTTTGCACCTTATTTACCCCTAAATGCTATCTATTATTACCTTAAAGGTACATTTTGGTGCTTTAAAACTTACTTCAAAAGTACACACATTTTAATACCTAAAGTGTAGTACCTTTCACAGTATTGTACCTTTTTTTCTGAGAGTTTACATGATAGTCCCGTACGCCAAGTATGCAAATATTATGTGAAGATTATTTTGTCATAAGCATGTTGATAAAATACTGGCTGCACAATATTTGTCATTTTTTCAAACCACAAATTCTTTCCATTTTTGACTCCACGTTGACAGTGGGGTCCGAAATCTGAAACAGCTAGATGAAATGCTTCTCTTTTGCAAATTATTTCAATACAAATGTTATTATCAGCAGAATCGTTTCAGAGAAAAGTTGAATTGCAAAAAATTCATTTTAAAATGCCCTCATTTTGTTTTAGTGTCAACAGCACTCAAGCTACATGAACGAAACTTGATGATCATGTTATCCAGCATGATCTGAGAATGCTTATGTTTATTTCTAGGATTTATTTTTTTCTTCTGTGAATCATGCAATCATTTTTCAAACCAGCGAGTGACATTTTATCCCATGTCTTCTGGTCGTCCTTAGGAAAGAGCTTCACTTTGACCATCACTGTGTTCACTGGACCACCCCAGGTCGCCACATACCACCGCGCTATTAAAGTCACCGTGGACGGACCTCGAGAACCAAGACGTAAGTACCCATAATTCCCCTGAATGACTATCAAAAAGAGCGTTGACCAACAGCACTGACAATGATAACATTGTCTTGCACTGGTATCCACCTCTTTGCATGACAATGTTCTGCATGAACTCAATGGTTTGTTTTATATAAAGTACTTTATCAGGAGCTGCGTGTTTCTTTGTGCATGAAACCAGCGTAGAATACAACAGAAAGAGGCGCTGTCTGTTTTATTGATTTATCGTCTGTGTATAATTTCATGCTAGACTGCAAATCACAACTCTGGTAGAAAAGCATTTCTTTTGCGGTGTTTGAAAGCGAGGGAAAGTATTTGAGGAGGTGATACGAGATGAGGAGTCTCTCCTTTGTTTCTGCTTTATACCGTGTTATTTACTGCAGTAAAAACCAGGCTGAGCAGTCTTTAGAACATGTGCCAAGTAAAACAGATTTGTTAATCTGTTGGTTCCTGAAGTTTTTCTTCCTGTATTAGAGCTGGGAGGTTGATTATTGCACACTACTGTTGCTAAATCGGTGAATGTGCATAATGGTTTTGATATTACACCATGTTGGGACGGAGTATTCAGACGGTGGGACGAGTATTTGAACTATTTTCGGAGCACCAACGGCTTTAATAGTCCTATTAGTCATTGACAAATGATACCGGGGAGTAGAGCCACTGTGTGTGTGTGTGTGTGTGTGTGTTCCCAAATACAGTGTATTTTTGTGAGTAAGTGTTGGTTTCGATGTCTCCTTGTATTCTCGTGTTTGGGTGTATACATACCTGCCCAACAGTGTGTGTTAGTATTAAACAGCGAACAGTTCTTCGTGGTCTAGATGGCTGCCAACCTCAGATGTCAGTTGTGGTGTGTTATTAAGCCGTTTCGGGCGCAGAGAGCGAGGGTGCGTCTCTGAGCCGCAAACACAGAGGGCTCAATGAAAGTGGCCACTCTTTCTGACCAGCGGGGTCAGCAGTGCCTGACCGCATTAGAGCCGCTGAATTAACACAGCACCGAACGCCTGCTAGGGGTGCAGATCCATAACGCTAATGCAGCCCGCGACCACAACAAGAGGAGATCAGAGAGAGAGAGAGATAAGAGCAAGTTAGTGCCACTGTTTACAGAGCTGTTGTTGTATTTGTTCAAACACTAGCCCCCAAAAAATACTTTGGAAACTGTAATGAATTTAAGATTGTCTTTGCACTAGATCTCAAACCAAGCACAGGTATACTTTTTAAGCGAAACGGCAGTTTTGTTTGATTTGAAATGATATGTAAATAGATCTAGCGTACCTCATAAATGAACCTCATAAAGTCTGTCAAGAATATGCCCAGCTCATATTTCCAATTTTTAAAAAAAGTAATAAGAAATTATATTTAGTTTAAAGAAGAAGCCTACTTTTAGGAACAATATTTATTTATGTATTTAAATATTTTTTTGACAGTTTAGCACACCCCACTGCCAGTTCTCATGATTTAATGACATATATATTGTCATTAAATTTTATTATATATAAAGTTATAATTATTTTAAGTTCATTTAATTTATACACACACACACACACACATATATACACACACACACACACATATATATATATATATATATATAGTAAATTTGAATTTATGAATACATCATTTGTTGTATTGCCTAATTTGTGCTCAATCTTAAAGAGTTGTATTGCAGTATTTTTGTTAACGTTTGTTAAGAACTTATATTGAGAGAAGACGTGTTTGCATTAAATAATGCAAAAAATCCTAATGACCCTAAAAATAGGCTTTATTTTCTTTCTATATTTTTTATTTTTTTTGAATGTTTGAAATGCGACCTGGACATGTTTTTGTTCTGTAAAAAAAATCTAGCATTACGCATTACAAATGTCACTTGTTTTGATATTTTATAAAATGCAATGACATGTAGTAATGCAAAGTGTATGCAAAAATCCCTTTTGGTTCAATCCGGCACTATGTTTACCTTTTGGTTACGTCTGTAATTCTAGATTTCCTCATGCATGTCATATTTATCATATTGGCTGTCTGACGCTTGGCCTGTAATGACTTTTTAGAGCCATTTCCCGTAGAGTGGGTCGCGCTGCCGTACCTGTAGCCTACGCTCACTCAACTAGCACTAATGAACAGGTGCTTCAGACGCGATGCAGTTTGAAATGATGTGTGAATGAGCATGGTTTCAACGTGGTTATGGTGGCGCGGTTGCATTAGACTTTGAGTATGTGAAATTACTTCAGACCCCCAACGAATATGAGATACAGGCTATGAGATGTTTTTAATAAACAATATTTTATAAATATTAAATGATAATGTGACATTTAAAAAAAAAAAAAGTGTACACTGATCGTCCCATCATGCTGAATACTAATGTGTGTGATAGATTGAGGTCTTGGAATTCACTGCGTTGTTTATTTGCAGTTTGTGTGTGAATATGCGCTGGAGTGTGTGTGTGTATTCTGCTTTTGTCAGATATGTTGTGTTGATGGCATCTTTCATAAGAAAAACCACACCCTCTTCTCCCCCAGGCACGGGCTGACTGAAGCAGTATGTGTACTTTGATAGTGCTGCCAATAGAATAATACCTCATTAATGTTTACCTACGAGTTGATAAACCTGATGGACGGGACCCCACACACACTCACATGTTGGGTTTTTATGTTTTATGGGGACTTTCCATAGACATAATCATGTTGTATTCTATACAAACTATATTTTCTAACCCTTAACCCTCAGAGAAAACTGCATTTCTAAATAAAATAAAAAAATCATCATTTAGCATGATTTGTAAGCCATTTCCCGCATTGGAACCAAAAAATGTCCTCAACATTTGGTCCTCACAACATAGGGTTTACCTGGACATATCTGTATAAATACAACAGACCTAGAAAGTTTTCGGATAATATAGTCACACTTAAAAGATTATTATAGTACATTTTACAAAAAAATACAATTTCGGTCTCTCTACTTCACAATTTCATGTGTAATTCAACATGTCACTTGCTGTTTCTTTGTAATTATTTGCGAAATTTACTAGGAATTTGTGAGCGAACACTGTCTGAGAGTAAATCCAACACCAATTTTTTTTTCAGTGTGTATGAATGTCATTACCTAACAACCTGTCAAACCAAGCAACATTCATTTTAAAGATGCAAGCACACTTATCAAGCAAAACGTCACCATCTGGTTTAGAAGTCATTGCAAAAAAAGGTTCCAAAAAGTGAAGATAGTTCTGAGAAAAGCTTATGCGGCAATTGAGCGCAGATGCCATTTGAATTGAAATAGAAGAGAAGAGTCGAGATTATGGGCAGGGGTTTCGGGTTCGACTGTATTTGCATTTTGGCACACAGCTCGTAGAGGGCATGTAAATCTGTTAACAATATCATGTGCTGTGTTATTTTTCCACAGATATCACTCTGGGTTTCTGTAAATAAAGGAGTGTACATGCATACATTAGTATGTGTGTGTGCGTGTAAAACACCTGCCAGGTGTGTCATCCATTAAATAATGCATGCCGCACCCATAGTTATAAACATATAGTTCTGCATATTGCAGATGATATCAAAAAGAATTTGAACTCATTTAAGATTTTGCTTTCCTTTGGGAGGATAAAAATCTTGCATGTGTGTGTGTTTTTAATGGTGGAATCATCACACTAATGCTATTAACAGTCATTCTGTTATGTGTGCATCATAAGAACGATTCTTCAAAGCAGTGCTAACGGCGAGTGGCAGCTTTCGTCACCACTGACGCTAAATATGAATGGAGCCAATATCAGACGGCAAATGAATGGAATGCGTTTGAAAAATGAACAGACGATTCATTACAGCGCAAATGCATGCAGTGCAGATTTAACCATTGGATGTGCGATACTTGATACTAGATATGATACTAGAGATCCACAGCTACAAAAAAAGTGTCTTTGAGGATGTAACGGATGGTTCTGTCCTCTCATTATCTTCACCTCCCGGTCATATTTTCTTTTCTTTGAGGGATAAACTCAACAAAGGCTGACAAGAGAGGCATGGACTATCTACACCCCTGCACAAGTCACACACATCTTACAGGCTCAACTTGTGTTTGTGAACTTCCTTGTTTATTCTTTCACCCAAGCAGACACCATTAGCAGCTTTAAAGAGTAATTTAATAAAGTAGCATAATAAAGCACCTCACAGTCCATGATAAATGTCTGAGAGGCTTTGAGTAGGAGAGGGAGACAGAAAGTGGAGGGAGGAGTGTTACGGGAATATTATAGTGAATCATCTGTTTATTTTTCTGCCATTTTTAACAGTGAGGAAAATTCTGCAAATAGCCTAATTGAAGAAGCGAGATGTGCCCAGACTTCCAGTAACACACACACACATGCCGAGCTTGTTGGGAAAAGGAGATTTTCTCTTTGTCAGAGCGTAGTGTTTCAGCATTTTAAATGGGTCATATCATGAGGAATCAATTTATCCTTGATCTTTTGAGATGAAAGACTTCATTGTGTCATGAAAAATGTAACTTTTCAAGCTCAAAATGTTCTGCTAACCTATCTTTTTCTTGCTTCCGCACTTCCACAGCTTTCTGACGTCAGACAGACACGTTTGACCGTGACCGCCGTATGTTAATGATGTCAGTTTGACTTTCAGAAACGTCCAGAAATGACAAGATAATAAAGAGGAAGTAGAATAGATACTGTTATTTTTAAATATGGGAAGATCTAAAGATAAGATTAAATGTAGAAATGTCTGTCAAAACTCCCCAAGAATCCCAATATTAGAAATGAGCGTCGGAATTTATTTTCAATGAAATCACTTATCTGAAAAGTTTAAGCAACACATTTCAGTGCAGATTGTCTTGTAAGAAGTCAAATATTTCTTATTTCACATGTGCTGAGGACATTTACATAGATGTTTTAAAGACACAAATACACAGCAGGTGTCAAGACTAAACTAAATGTAAAATTATAATATTGTTTTCAATTATTATAAAATTATATATTAAATAGATTTAAAAAATGGATTTTATGTATAGAATTTAATATATTTTAATGCATTTTATTTTTTGATTCCTAATATTATAAAAATCATTATATACAGTATATATTCAAAATAATATATATATATATATATATATATATATATATATATATATATATATATATAATATTTCAATGTATTTTAACATATCTATTATAATTTAAAATGTTCTATAAAATATATGTGCATATATATGTTAGAAATGTAAATATATATATTTATTCTATTTATATTATTATTCTATTTTATATTAGTTCTAAAATGGTGTTTCTTTTAAGGTTATGGTTTTAGGGTTAATTATTAGTTTTATAATTAATTATTATTATTAGGGATAATTCCAGAAGCAGAATTAGAATACAAAATTATAATTAATATAATAAACTTTATATATATATATATAAGAGTATATTTATATATATATATAGTCTACGCTATGTCCTCATTTAGATGGCAAAGTAAACATTTGCGTGTGTGAACTATAAGACTGAAACCTATTCTACATGACAGATATATCTCAGTTCTCACACTCCTGCAAGCTGCAGTTGCGTCAAATCCTGTCACACGCACACATACACGTAGGCGCTTGCGATTAGAATTCAAGGGTCTCTTCCTGCCCTTTAACACCTCTAGCAGTTCTCATCAGAACATCTCTGCCCGTTTCTCTGTCATCTCCTCCCTAATTTCCATTTCATCTTCCAGAATAATCTCAAATAAAGCCTTCAGACAGTCAGTCTCCGCTAAGAGCCACACGTTTAAAGAGCCGGGTGAAATTCCTCATGCTGAAGCTCAGTTGCGTTTGAATTTCATTAGTTTGGCACGGGAATGCGCTCCTAAATCAAGCTCTTAACACAAAGTGCGCCCTTTCTTTTGTCCTATAAACTCCAGGCATTCGATTTCAGCACATTCCAGCTGCGTACAGCCAGCAGACAGCAGGACACCTCCATCAGATGCATGCTTGTTCGGAGTCACAGTGTGCATACAAGTCGAGCTCGCGTCGCATCATCTGGGTCAGAAGGGTTTCTTGGTTTGAATTACAGCTAGGTCAACCAAAACCAACCAAACACCAAACCACACATAGGTGCATGCACATATGCATACTGCCACTTTGGGCGGTATGCATATGTAGGTTTGGGCGCACTACTCTTTTTCTAAGATGTGTAAAATGAGTAGAAGTCCGAAAAATGAGAAAATAACACAGTATGAGAATTATGTAGTCAATTATATGTGATTAAATGTGAAACAAATGAAAACTCTTATTTTGGAGCTTCTTATTTAGTCACATTCATCAAACAGCTTCAGATATATAGATATGGATATAGACATATATAGATAGATAGATAGATAGATAGATAGATAGATAGATAGATAGATAGATAGATAGATAGATAGATAGATAGATAGATATTTTATACATATATAAACACATATGTAATTTCTCACTGAAGTCACAAAAAACCACAAACACACATGTGTGCTGTTACGCCCTTTTTGTTTATCATGCTTTTTTTTTAATTAGACATGAACAGGAAAAGCAAAGAGGGCGTTACAACACAGACATAGAAAACACAAAGAGGTGGGTGACTGCCTCTGGCTGATGTTTTGTCTGATGGATATGGACACTATTGAAGAGTCTTTCTTTATCTAACCTGCTCCAACTTGCCCTGGAGAATGAATCAAGGGTTAGAGATAATAATATAAGCGACTCTTAATTCCCTTGTGACCGGGGCCATTGGGTTTGTTTATATGATTTTCACACGGCTCAACCACTAAATATAGTTGAATGTTTTAATTTAAAATATTTATATTAATATGGTTTAGTGTGAATATTACCAAATTTCATTCAAACAACTGAATATAGCTTTCTCAATTAGGTAAACACAAGTAATTATTATTTTTACCTTTTTTGCCTATCTTTGTGTTCATGTTCAGTTGAAGGGGAGGTTATTAAAGTCACTAAAGATAACCAACCAAAAGCATTGAGCCATTTCTTCTGGTTCATTGTTTATATATATATATAAAATAAAATATTAATATCAACAACATAATATAATATGCGCTTACACTGTAAGATCTGATGCACAGATCAGATATTTTGACACATATCCAGATTTTCTGTCCCATCTGTTTACATTCTCTTAAGACATAACCGACTGTGTTTACATTAATGCCTTGCCAAGACAGGCATTTTGACCACATTTCCATACATACACGTATCCGAAAGCAGCCTATCAGTATGACGGGCACCTACCAAATGCTGCATTCTGAATTATTAGTACTGTAGAAAGACTTATCTTTAGATATTGGTCTGCTACCAGTGGTCTGAGTACTTTTGATATCCTTAATATCTGAAGTGCAAAAAAGTCAGAAAATCTCAGAAACAGTGTGCAGTTTGAGGTTGAATAGAGGCTCTGTTCAGGATTTTAGTTTACCGCCCAACACACTTCGCTGGCACAAACCCACTTCCTGTCATGGGCTGATGGGATTGGTCATGCATTGGCCTGACATCACGACAACTTTCAGATGGAGAGACACCGAGTTTAGGATGTTTCGAAAAGGAAGACAGGTGCAGCGATCTTAGCAGATGTATTAACGTCTCCAGCGTTCGTTACTACAGAAGCACACTTTCATCTGAGGCCTCGGTTTCCACACCTGACGTACGCAAAAACTCACTCTCATCAACTGTCAGCTACAACTGTAGAGAGAAAGGCAGGTGGAGCTCTGCATTATTCACCATACTGAGATGTTTCAAGTCATATAAAAGTGCTTTAAAATGCTTTTTCAGAGCTGGAAACCCTCAGACGGGCCACGCAAAATCTGTATGTTTACAAGATTTGATATACTTCAAATCAGTGTTTAAAAAAATATCTCTGAATTAACTGCATAAATGTTTCCGTCTTTTTGTATTGTGGTATTGTCTGTAAATGGCAAGTAAAAACAAAATGTGCTGTGGCTGGGAATATTATGCCAAAAGTCAAAAGTTTGCCTGCAATTTCTTCAGAATTGAGTTTAAAACATGAGCTAAAGCTTGAAAAATTCAAAAACATGAAAGCAACTGCGTAAACATACCTATTTTTTGGTTTCTTGCATGTTTATTCAATATTTTTCCAAATTACATTATTTTTAATGTTTTTAGCACTGACAAAAATGGTGTAGAATTAATTTTCACTCAGGAATTACTAGTACATTTCAGTTAATTACAAAGAAACAGCAAGTAACACAATGAATTAAACATTTTGAACAAGAAAGACTATATATATATATATATATATATATATATGCATGCTGATTTTCCTTTAAAATAAGCACCAAAATGTTAGAAAACCCAGCAAAATCCATCTGAGCCTGCTTATATGTCACATCTCTAAACCTTCTTCACTCGGTCGAGCTAAAGTATGCTTTACCCTCAGTCTGTGCAGATCGATTTCACAATGTTATCAAGTGCCTATCAGCCCCATTTATAGACACCCGTACAAATATTTACAGTGTGCCCGCCGTGACATGTCTGGCCCTCCACAGCGAATGTTGAGTTCCAGCCCTGCCCAAATGCACACACACTCCGACAGCGCAAAAAGAGCCTGTGTTCTGTCAGTCCAAAAGGGAACATATGTTTCTTTCTTTTCATCGTTAGAGAGAGAGAATGAAGAGAGGCAGGAAAGGAAGGAAGCTGGGCGTATCAGTTGATCAGTGTAAGTATGAGAGCTGAAAGTGTGCTGAGAGGGCCTCTGTGTACACACGCCACTCGCAGAAAGTACATACTCGAATGAACGATGACGATAGCTGCACTGTTGAGCAGGATAGTTTTACACTATTTAAGAGCACCAATGAAACTGAAAGTGATGCAAAAACAGAGCAGGATGTCTTCCAAATGGGTCAAGTTGAGGAAGACGTTAATATTAAAGGGTGCACAATGAGTTTTATTGTTCGTAGTTGTTTTTTTTCTGTCAAAAAATAGAAATTGTCTATTTGCATGTCAACACATTTGTGGTGTACAGTAGATTAGTTCATTGCATTTGTCACTTGATGAAAGAAAGAATTGAGAGGTGAACTAATCGCTTATGTTTCGTATAATTTATCAATAGCTGCATTTTTATGATTTCCTAATTTGGAATATGATGAAAGATTGTATGGGGAATTCGGCTTTTGAAAATATAACATTCACACTAAATGACTTGAATTAAGATTTGTTTATTTTGTTGCACAAGGATGAACAAGAGTTGGTCAAATAATCTTGAATTAATCTGAAAATGATCTTTCCATCATTAATGTATATTCTATCATTTTTCGACAAGTTTCATTGTTAGGACAGTAGGTGACGACAAGTTACTGTCCATTCCAATCCATTCCGAGTCATTGAATCATTCATTGAGATGATTCATTCAGAAATGGATCAAGTAACTTTCTTTACGAATGTTCCTTGAATCAGTTTCTCAACCAATTCATACCAAAACATTGATTAAATCAGACACCAAGTCAAGTGACTGTCTTTATGAATCATTGACTCTGACAGCTAAATCCTGTTTTCATGATATGAATAATTTGATTATACACACACACACACACACGTTTACTCAGCTATCTAAATGGGGACTCTCCATAGGCGTAATGGTTTTTATACTGTACAAACTGTATGTGCTATTGGCCTACTCCTACCCTACACCTAAACTTAGCCCTCACAGGAGACTTTCTGCATTTTTACAATTAAAAAAAAACTTTGTTTAGTTTATTTTTAAACCCGTTTTACAAATGAGGACGTCCCCAAAGGGAGATTTTGTCAGGTTTACCTCACTTTTGGGTACAAATTTGTCACACACACACTACTTTTGCCAAATTACCATTTGTGTAGTAATTATTAATCTAATTTCACCTATCACATGAAAAATAGCACATACCCTAACCCAATGCTAAAAATAAAATAAAATAAATGTGTTTGAAGATGAGATTTTCATAGAGCTTATTAGGGCTGTATTATAAGAGATTATAAGAGTGGTGTATATGCATATTGTGCATATCATAATATATCTGTTGCAGTTGTGCCGAGTTCATCCCAGACCATTTCCCCATGACATGTGTGTATGTGTGTGTATGAGAGGGATCCACTTATTAATTTGTGTGTCTGTGTGTTCTGTGGTTATGATATCATTCTCACAAAAAGTCAACATTCCTGTCTAAGTGCCCCTTACCTATGAAATATTCATTCATCCATAATAATTCAGACAGGGTGAATGTAGGCAGGGCAGATGTAGGGTTTGACCCCCACAGGCATCCAGGAGAGAAACTGCCCACGCTAGCGCTTGAACAAAAAGAGTTTAAGCATAAAACTTTTCAAACTGCATTAAAAAAATATACAGTATGCACTACTATAGTGACATACAGTAAGATTACAGCTTTAACATGAAACACTGAGTAAAAGTTAGTGTCTGCGGCTGAAAATGTAATATTTATGACTACGCATTACATTTGACATCTTTCATACCTCAGAAGCTGTAATAGAAAGACCTCAGTTGTTTTGCATTTAAGCATCAACTTTGTTTCAGATTTACTACTGAAATTTATTGACAGAAATAAAAATGAGACCTACAGAAGAGAAGATCTAGAAAATGAATGTGGATAGCAGCTCAGGTCATTTGATGAGAAATTGAATTGATGTTTGAGACACTTTTTGAAATTTCTGCAGTCCTTTTTACAAGAAAAACATCTCAAATTTGGAGAATAAAAAATCTCGATTTGCTTTTCACACTGAAAAAATATAAAGGATTTAGTTTTTCACTCGATAGTAAATTTCACAAGAAATGGCCTATAAAATGAAATGTTATGTTATTTTGAAATAGAAAAATCATCTCGTTTAATCTCATTTCAGTCTAGGAGAAACAATTAAAAAGTTATTTTTTCTTTTCCCCTGGGATTTTTGTTTTGTGTATCCCACAATTCATAAACAAACCAAAAAGTACAGAAAAAAGATTTTATTTACCATTTAAATCAAATCAAAGAGGGAGACAGCAGCAACAAATGGAGGGAGTGATAAACTGACAGAAATATTACCCTGGGGGTACAAAAATGTGGAGTGATGTATTGCCCTTGGGTGAAAGAGAGGGCAAGAACACACAAAATCCATATCACAGCGTCTGTTATCCCTCTATATCTGAATAAAATATTCAAATACAGCCATTACTCCACATTAAAAACCACAAAATGTTCACATGTTCCTCACACACCACTGATAGACACATTAAACTCATCCATTAGAGCTGACCAGACTACACGTATGATGATGATGATGATGATGATGAGGGGGTGGGGGGGTCTGTAATGGCTATGGCAACTTACTGTCTGTAATAAACCCACACACACACACACATACACTCACAGCAAGGTTTTTCTTGGTGATTTCCTCTGTGGATGAGTCACGACTGAGTACACAGCTCTGTCTGAAAGCCATAAGCTCTTTTCCAGACCCTTTTTACTCAATATTTGTGTATTTTTATGCTTATTAGAACAGGATGTTGTTAGCTTTGTGAAACACTGATGTCAAACTTTATTAGGATCATTTGTGAGTATGTTTGCTCCTGTGTGAGTTGCTGTCTTTGCAAAGTGTTTCAAAACAGGTTCCATAAGTTAGGAGGCTGTCTTAGAAAGCTGCTGCCTGTGTATTTATTGAGTTTATTTTTAAATGTTATATGGAATTTATTTATTTCACTTTTTTCCTTTTTTACAAAGAGAAGGGGTGTGTTCTTTAAAATTAATATTATGGAAATGAATCTATTTTGTTTTTGAATGCTACATATATGAAATTGTTTGCACTCTATTTACTGCATTTGTAGCATAATGTCAGTTACTACAGAAAACAGTATGTTTTCAACATTGATAATAACAATAAATGTTTGAGCAGCAAATCAGCATAGTAGAATGATTTCTGAAGGATCATGTGACACTGAAGACTGGATTAATGATGCTGAAAATTCAGCTTTGATCACTGGAATAAATTACATTTTAACATACATTCATATGTAATAATATTTCACAATTTTGCTGTTTTTACTGTATCTTTAATCAAATAAAAATCTTACCTACCCCAAATTTTTTGAATGGTAGAGTACGTGTTGTTATGAATTTCCTTACCGCCTTCGCCTGATATACAATCTTTAAGCTTCAGTAATGCCTGTGAAACTTCCACACAATATGTGCATGATAATAGAAAGGGGATGTTACATGGAGAAACTCCACTCACACGAATCATCTCAGTAATAAATAACCAGAAAGTTCATGTGCATAAACAGAATGGCCAGACATTGTTATGTCACATGCCCCCCCCCCCGAATTAGTCATTAAAGTTTCACATTCCATCTTTCAACTGACACAGGCTTGATTTACTCCAAAATGGTAAACGTTCATGTCAACTGAGGGACTAGTGAAAAATGAGATGTTCTGGTTCATTGTGCTTAACTATTGCTATCCTAATAACCCACTGCATTTCTCTCCATCTCTCTGCAGGTCACCGCATGAAGCCGGACGACCCTCATAAGCAGTTTTCCGATCGCCTGAGTGACATCGAGCGTTTCCAGAGGGCCAGTCTGAGGATGAACCCTGGCAACGGGACCACCCGCTCCCACCAGACCCATTACAACCCCTCCAGCACCACACAGATACCAGGTGCGTGTTTTGTCCCTGGATGCCCTACAGATCCAGTGTGTGTGTTTGCTTGATTCAGACGTTCAGGCTCGTCACAACAACTCGCACCTCGACGTCTGGAATCTAGCAACCCCTCTCGATCTCGGCTCCCACGTCATTGTGTGTGATAGTGGGTGAGGATACGTTTTCAGATGCAAGTAAAGACGTTTGAGCATGATGTCTGCTAACAAACCAGCAAAACTCTCACACTCTCAAAGGCACGTATGCACTTCGCTCGCAGTCTATCTTTCTATTTTCAAACAGAAATACACACCCAGGCAGATTTCACACCCCACCCGTTCTCCTACACAGTAATGCTGAAATGTGCTTCTTTTATTCATTTCTGTTTGCTCACTGTTTCTGCAGAGTAGACTGAATCACTCACATTTCAAAAGAACTCAGACTGGTGTGTGTTTACAGTCATCTGACTCACATTTCAATCATACGCTCATCTAACATCAAGAGCCTCAAATGAGTTTTATTTAGTTCCTTCGATCATTCGGGTCATAAACCTATGAATTTATTCCGTACTTCTCTCAGTTTCTAAGTTGGACGCTGTTTGTCAGCTGGATACACAGTGAAATCTTGTATATCAAACGTCTGATATGTTTTCATTGGCTTTGATTTTGTCATTTCGTTAAACAATCTCGCCGTTTTTATTTGTTCTTGTTTGCTCACTGCATCTGTAGTGTAGGCAGAATCGCTCATATTTCGTAAAAACTCAAACAGAGTTGGCGTGTGTTTACGATTATCTAAGCAGTCGTGACTCACATCTCTCTGCGATCAATCAAAAAGCGAGAAAGACCCAATGCTCCCGAGGGTCAAATCACATCCTGCTCTTCTTTCATCTTTTTTTCATTCTTTTGACCATTCGCAAATCCATAGTCGAACCTAAAGCTATGAATTTTCATAGCAAGTTCTGATAGCATTTTGTCAGCCACTTAGTTACTATTTCTGTCAGGTCATGTTAGGTAGCTCCGCCCACTTTCAAATCTCATTGGTTCTATTCTTATGATTGGTTTTAAATAACACATTCATCAAACAACTTTGTGAGGCGCCTTTCCATTAATATCAAGCCCACGTTTATATATAAATAAACAAAAAATTATGTTTTTTAATGTTTTTGAAAGAAGTCTCAGCTCACCAAGGCTACATTTATTTGATCAAAAATAAAGTAAAATCAGTAAAATTGCTAAATATTATTCCAAGTTAAAATAGCTATTTTTTGTGTTAATATACTTTAAAATGTCATTTATTTCTGTGACGATAAAGCTAATTTTTCAGCAGTCATTACAGTCTTCAGTGTCACATGATCCTTCAGAAATCATTCTAATATGCTGGTTTAGTGCTCAATGATTATGATTTGGTGCTGTTAATATTTTTGTGTAGAATGTGATCTTTTTTTTTTTAAAGTAAAAAAAAACAGCATTTATTTAATAAAATCTTTTAAAAAAAATTTAACATGCCTTTACGCATACTTTTAATCAATTTAATGCATCCTTTTGGAATAAAAGTAAATATTTTTATAAACAACAGATATATAATTTAGTTTTTTTTGCAAAGCCTTAAAAAAATGTAACTTGTGTCTGGTTAGGACATGATGTAATGGTCAACCGGAACCCATAAAAATGTGGTTACTTTCGTAACGTTCATTATTGATGAGCAGTTTATCCACAATGAGCCCGTGAATTAGAGGCACCAAATGTTTCGCTGGTGTTTTTGTTTGGGGTTTTTGGTATATTCCTCCATCAGATTGACCTGATTTCTGAAGGGTGGACAATTACACAAGCATTCCTGCAAAACCAAAGCCGTGACTCATGCAGAGCTCAGCGCGAGAAGAATGGGAGATTTACTCTTACCGCATCAGGAGTGGGCTTGAGCTGGTAAAGCACATCTAGTATCCGTATCTGCAGGTGGATTAGGAGAGGAATTATGTCTTCATGGTGCTGTCAGAGACCAAGACTGCCGACGCGCACACATCTGAAGCAGACATAACACATTAACAGAGCTTTAGCTGTCGGGAGACTACGTGTCTGTCACTGCTGTAGGCCTGTGTGAGTGTGTGATACATCAAAACCTCACTGTTATGTCTGATATTAGCATAGTTAGATCTCACCTCAGGGCACTATCTCTCTGGCTGTCTGTCTCTTGCATCGGCCCAACTTCACCTTTATGCCTAAAACTTAACACACACACACATTCAATCAGACAGCTCTGTGTGGTATGAGGTTTGCAGACAGACATGAGTAAAATAGACGTTTAATCAGATTTATCACACTCATCACAGGATAATTAGATGGTCTCTCATTCTTCCTGAATGATGCAAACTCTGTGTGTGTGTGTGTGTGTGTGTGTGTGTGTGTGTGTGTGGTGTTGATTGCATCATCCTGGAGTCTTGAGGTTTGCAGATTGTTGATGACTGTAAACAGATATTAAGTTACAAAATTCACAGCACAAACACAGACATGGTTCATACTTAAACAGATTTGTCAAAGCACACAGTACATACACACACCTATTGTCATGCCGGTGGAGCAGGGAGGCGAATTAAAGTTGGCTTTAGTTGACTTGCATTGACACGCTTCAGACAGGAATTAAATGAATGAGGAATAAACGAAACAAAAATGGAGGGGAAGTTTAATAAAGAAAATAAAAGCACAAGCGCATAGAGATGTAGGCAGAGCTGTGCGGTGTTTATTCATGCGCGCATGCATATCCCACATACTGCGGAACAGACATGCACATCAAATATGTCTGTGCAAAAGATTAATTATTTTGCATGAAGACAAGGAAGTCTTGACTTTATGGACTATTAAAATTTTTTGCATTGTTGCAGTTTTGCAGGCATTCTCTGCCTAAAACTACATGTAGGCATTGACTTAAAAAAAATGTTTTATGCATAATTATTTAAATATGTTTAAATAATCAAATATAATTCAATTTGTTTTATATTAATTAAATGTTTTATTTTTTTAATTGCTCTTATTGTAAAATATATTAATTAATTTCTAGATTAATTTATATTAATTAAATAATAACGTTGTTATATTAATATAAAATATTATGTTTTATATTTATTATATTAATTCAATGTTTTATTAAACATTTATAAAATAGCTCCCATTATAAAATGTATAAAATATTTTATTTTAATTTCTAGATTAATTTATATTAATTAATTAATCTATAAAATAATTCATTTTATGTATAATTATTTAAATGTTCAAATAATTATGTAATTATATTCATATAAAAATATTATGATTTATTTAAGTTACATTAAATAAATTCATTAAATATTTAAAATAGTTCTCATAAAATATGTCAAATATATTAGTTCTATTAATTTAATTATTTTATGGATTTGTGTATAATTATTTGAATATTTAAATAATCATTTTATATTTATAATATACATTATATTTATATAAAATATTAAAGTTTCCCTATTATGGGTTATGAAAGGTTCATATTTTGGTTTTGGGAGTTCCCAATAACAGGTTGACATGCATGCAAGGTCAAAAAACACTTTCATTTTCTTATAATATGCATTTATTTTGACTTTACTTGCTCAAGGACTCCCAAACGATTCGCTCAACTATTCATCTTTCCAAAGCCCTCTTTTGCGAGACGCTAATCTGCGGTGATTGGTCTGATTGGTCTCATTTTCATTTCATCTCGCCTGTAATGCCTGATGATTTGTGAGTGCAGTACTGCTTCGTGTACAGCGTTACCGGCGAAGCCGCTCCAAAAGCGGCACCTAGTGGCAAAGAATGAATTTGCATTTACATTTATGCATTTAGCAGACGCTTTTATCCAAAGTGACTTACATTGCATTCAAGTTACAGTTTTTACATTTTATCAGCTCTTGCATTCCCTGGGAATCGAACCCATGATTGGCATTGTTAGCGCCATGCTCTACTATTTGAGCTACAGGAAAGCTGCATTTTCATTCAGACCAACATGAAAAGACCAACAAGTGGGCGGGCAATATGCTAATGTTTCTTGTTTACGTCAACATGAAACAGCTTTTAAAAACGACTCGTTTCAATGATTCAGAGTCGACTCTTTCTTTTTGTGAGATAACTTTATACACGGTGCACTTTCAGATTTAAAACTTTAACAGGATGTTTTCATTCACTTAGAGCTGTGTTACTGCATGAAAGGTCATTTTCATAGGGACACTTTAATATTTTATAGTAATTAAAATGTATTATTTTATATACAAATATTTTAATGTTTAATTTTTGATATTAGATTTCTTACAACTTTTTGTTATCTTGTTTATATTTTTATGTATAAATATAACACATTTGTGAATTGTAAAGTATATGACATTACAATAATGAGAACAGAGGTAAATGTGCTTTATTGTCATGAAAATAGTGTCACAAAAATGGTCTTGTTCAGAGAGTGAACAGGTTTGAGCCTGAGACTGCATATGTGTGTGGACTTCAGAGAGTGTTTGAGTGTTTTAAGGAAGTGTGGCGAAAGATCTGACAGGAAAACCAGACTTCATGGTGGCTGTGTTTGTTTTTGCTGGTTCTGAGGAAAGCCTGCATTTCCACTCAGCGTTACACAGCTTCTCTCTCTTACTCTCTATTCTCTTCTGTCCACAATCATACAATTTAAATGAGAAATAGCTTTTTGATTATATTTTATACATTTTTTTTTTTATATATATCTATATTTCATTATATATATATATATATATATATATATATATATATATATATATATATATATATATATAAATTAGCATGACATTATTAATTAATGACATCAGACTGAATCATAATTTAGGTAACAGAGTGCTAAACACTAATATAAACAACACCATCTATGTAAATACATCACAACAGGGTATTCCAGTGAACCAGAAACTCATTTATTTGATCAGTGAATCAATCATTTGACAGACATGAGCTGATTCACTTGAATAAACTGATTTAATAGTTCAGTCACGCTCTGCTACTTTGTTGGAAACATACAGAGTTGCTGTCATATTACAAATATATGTATTTAAGTCACATTGCTACTTTTAGTAAGCTTCTTCCCAACATTAGTCCACTCAGAGATGCACAAATCTCACATATTGTCCTGCTCACAGACTGTTTCTGTGACATGCTGCTTTAATAGTGCTAGAATTCTGTCTGTTACTGACGTTGTGTATCAGCCAATCAAAATATTTGAGTGAGATGTTTATTTTCAGCAGAAGCACCAGCTGTGGCCTGAATAAGAGCATTTATACTGAAGAATTTATCATTGTGTGGCGAAAACCAGAGCGAGACTGAGAACAGCGTGTTATTGGTGGTGTTTGCTAAGACAAGCATCACTGTTACTACTGCTCGTCAGGGACGGATTATGACGCAGAGGTGCCCTGGGCACGGACTGATTAAAGGCCCCCCTCAGTTGAAATTGCGCTCATTTTTTCTTAAATTCAAATAGCAATGGATTCTATTTACACCAAGTGAAAATAGCAGTATTTTTAGCGATATGTTATTTACACTAAGTGCAAATAGCTATAGATTATATTTACACTATGTTAAAGTAGCAGGATTTTCTGCTATTTATACTACTTGTCGCAAAATAGTGGCAATTATCTGCACTTCAGAATTGTATTACATTATAAAACAGTATGCAATAATAGTATTGAGTGTAAATTTTTTATCATTTTAATTCAAATTATTAAATGGATGCCCTCCCGACACCTACCCTTACTCGATACTTTATTTTCAACTTTTCGGTTATTTTTCTTAAAAAAATTTCTTAAAATTTTCTTTTTTATTGACAATAAATGCTTTTACGATGTGATATGAGATTTGAAAAGGGAGAAAAAAAGTTCGGCAAAAGGTGGGCTCGAACGTGTCAAAAAGCACACGCTTTACCATCTGCGCCACTGGAACTCACGATTCAAAGCCGTTTTTTATAAATTTGACAGTCCTAGTCACACCTTGGTGGGAGGAATCAGTGTAAATAGACACTCCATTTACATTATCAAAGAACATTATCATTGGCATTAAAGCATTCTCAAAAACTCCCATTAATTACTGAAGTTGCTTACATTGTGAAATTAATATCTTGCTTACATCGTACGCACTCCTGCACTTTCAGCGATGACTCATCTGGACGCCTCTTATTGGCCATTGTTCTCATAAACTCAACAGAATCATGTGTGATTGGTTATAATGCGCAGTGCCAGCCAGCGAAGATGAGCGAACAATTTATCAGCTGATGATGTGCCGCACTGAATGATCTAATCACACCGGTGTGGTCGTTTATTAAATATAAAAAATATTATTCGGCTATTTTTTGTCTTTTGGAAGCTGCATTCAAAATCTGAGGGGGAAATCGCGGTCCGGGAGTAGCTGGGCCCCCCTCTGGTCCAGTGCCCTGGGCACGTGCCCGGTAGGCCCGTGCGTTAATCCGGCCCTGCTTCTCGTGCTTACGGTTATAGAGATTTATTATAAACCCTTTACCCAAATTATTCAACTTTGGCATTACAGACATGAATGATATTTCAAATAAAAAAAAAACATAGACTTGCTTTTGTCTTGGACTAGTAATAAACTAGCCTAGAAAGCACACACTATGTTTTGCATGAGCAAGCACCGCTCACATTTTTCTCAGAAAATGTAAAAATCTACTTGCATACGTCTCATATCTCATATGTGTATGTGTGTTTGTTGCAACGATTAGCTTGTAACAACTATCTCATCTCGGTCTGAGAGCAAACAGGATTTATTTGCATGTCAAATTGGCAGTTCAGTGCACTGACGCACACACACACACACACACAAACATACTCTGTAATTCCCAAAGTATCTTATTTTAGACTCGTGCAGTGACTGTTGAGTGTGTGTGTGTGTGTGTGTGTGTGTGAGAGAGAGAGAGAGCTGCATTTTAATGCTGACAGAGTGTTTTAAAGTGTTCGGATCATACACACATCCAGGCATCACACGCTCAAGATAAGATATGTGATAATCACACATCTTAAACAGACACCCAAAATAATAATGTGTGTAATGTGACACCAGCATAAGATTTCGTGTTTGTTTTTCTCGGCACCTTTGATGAAAACACTAGCAGCTATCTCACATTGAACGTGTGTGGACAAATTAATTGTTTCGCAATCCTACACACACACACACACACACACACAGGTCTGGGTGGCATATCTAATAATCACTGTATATGCATGATGATTTTGCTGCCAAAATAAAATTTAAATTAAGCAACAGCATCTTTGGTTTACACTTCATTAACAAAAATGGCGTTGTTCAGACTACTTCCATAAATCAGTTTAATCATCTGAATCAACTGTTCGTTTCATTCAGTGAACTGATTCAACGGTTCGTTTTTTCATTCAGATTAAAAATGTGTTGTATTCCTCCATATACAGTAACAACATCTCAGAGAAATATAATACTGAGAAATTTCATTTAACTTTATTGCACAGTGCTTTATTTTTATTGCATTAATGCATACTTTAGTTTGGTCAATTTCTGTTTGTTATCTCTTGCTGCATATAATGATTTATTTTTTTTATTAGTAATATTTGTGTTAATTTCCAGAAAAGAAATTAAAGAGCTAATACATACATTTTAATATAAAAATATCTTAAATATTATCAAAAGGATATAAAATATAAAGTTTTCTTTTAACTATATTGTACAGCATTTTATAATTTATTATTGTTTTGATAAATTTCTATTTATTATTATGGATTATTATATTGCTGTATGTAAATGTAAAAGATCTGTATTATGTTATTATGTTGTTTATTAATTTACAGCAACTTTTAAGAGTAAATACATAAATATCTGAAATTTTTTTTGAGAATATGAATATATATTTATTAATTTGTTTGTTTTTTGTTGTAGCATTATGGCCAGATCAGATTGACCCTCCTGCACTGAAGACTTGCAAAGTGGAAGACGAATTACGCTGGTCAAGTAAGAGACCTTACAACACCCATAATTCACCTTTGACTTTATTTATTTTTTTGTGGAGGGGCTGAAACAAACAGAATATAAAAAATTATCTACTTTCGCTTACACACGCACACACATGCATGGAACCAGAAACATCAATAAACATTCTAAGTGTGTGAGATACACACACACACACACACCCACTTGCTTTGGCACACACACATACAAACACACTCACTCGAAAACATTCACACAAACTCTGGCTGCCATGGACACACAGCCACATACCTGGTTCTGGCACGGTTTTCCTTCCCCACGGCGACGCAGAATTCCTGCCCTTCCTGTTCCCGCAAACCCCAAACATTTAAACCAGCTGAGTCATTTTTACCTCCAACACACAAAAACACACACAAGATTCCCTTTGTCACACCAGCCCCTGTGACATTTAAGTTATAACTTTCTTTAATTGCACTTTGATTGATTTATTATTCCTAATAGACTCTCTGCGTGTCAGGTGACATGTTTCAAAATACCAGATGGCAGTTTCAACATAATTCATGCTCTGTGATGCGAGGAAATATTTGACGTTTATTAAAAGCCACACTGCAGCTAAAAATATTGTCACCCCTCTACTGGGTGTTTCATTTCATTCAGTATGCTCTGTAGTTATTTATGATATGTATATATATAAGTCTGCATTTTTTCCATCAAAAATAGCAGTATAAAATGGGTTGCTCTGGCATGCATGTTTCTTTTTCACAGCCATATGACTGTCAACCATCACAAGGTAATTAAAGGTATTCACTCCCGCATTTAACTGCGGTTGTCCTTCCCGAAACTTTGCAGAATTTAAAACAGAGTTCAGTTGTATTATTCACAGATTTGTTCTAGTGCTTCCAAATATGCGTTCAAACTTCTAAATCAATTTTAAACGTACTTCAGGTCAGTCAGTATCAGATTAGATGAATTCATGTTATTCCTAAACAAGGTTATTTTCGTAAATGAAAACTAAGACGAAAACGATTGACAATTTCGTAAACTGAAATAAAAAAACGTTCTCTCCCCTTGGTGGAAAAATGATACAGAGGTGTGTGGCGGTTTAGGGAAACACCTGTAAATGGCGCATCACGCACATGGGGTTATCTGACAGAGGAACGCAAAGAAGTTTAAAGCACGGGTCCTGTTTGGTAAACGTGCACCAGCAGTACTTAACAGTACACCCGACCCGTTATCCGACAGCAGCACTAATTTAATGCTGTACCAGACCAGGGGTGCGTGCGTTTCCCAAAAGCATCGTTAGCTAACTATGGTGGTAAGTCCCATTGAACTCTATTAGTAACGACGTAACTTGCGACCTTCGTTGCTTTTGGGAAACACACCCCAGAACCGTTTGACATAAAGACCGCGAGTCGCTAGCTGAACTGCACCCGCATTAATCTACAACATAGGTGGGCAACATTATTTTCTCATGTAACACAAGCAATGAAACCAACATTAGGCATTCTAAGTTGGTGCTTTGAAGAAAAACAGACACGCAGCGCAACATGATAGTTAACAGAAAAAAAGATGAGAACGCGCATCCTTTCTGTAAACAATACAAAACTTCTAGCATCTTGTGATCACTCTGCCAGGCTTTTGAACAAATATGCATAGGCTAAATCACATCATGCACACGCTAATAAGTCTTCATAAGTAAAGAAAAGAACATATTCAAATATGAGCCTTTAGTGTTAAATACGATTGCCGTTATTATTGAATTTCTTTAGACCCAGTTATGATCTATGTGCGGCTGTTCACGGAAAAGTGTGCGCAAGACACAACAGTTACAATATCATGATTATGGTTAAATAAGAAAAAAGACATCTAATATAACCAAATTAGGCTACATTTATTTTCATATGAAATATTTCAACACACCATTAGATATGACATTAAGCGCAACTTGAAACTGAAATCTGAAAATGATAAAAATCTGTTCACAAAATAAAAACTAAACTAAAACTAACAAAAATATGAATAAATTAATAAAAACTAAACTGAATTTTATAGCAAATTTGAAAACGATATTAGAATCAAAAGTTGACTACGTATTTAAAGGCGTAGTCCACCCAAAAATTTTAAGATTATGTCATCACTCTCATGTCATTCCAAACCTGTATGATTTACTTCTGTGGAGCACAAAAGCAGTTACAAAAAATTAATTGGAAGTCTATGGATCCCAAAACTGTTTGGTTACCAACTTTCTTCAACATGCATGTCTCTTTATCAGTGTCAACCGTCACAAGGGAATTAAGGGTATCTATAATATTTAGCTGTGGTTGTCACTTTTGAAACGCTGCAGTGTATACATGGCCAAAGAGAGTTTGAAACGCACAAAGTTTGGAGCATACTTCAGGTTTGTCGATAGTAAATTAGATTAGTTTACACTACTGTAAAGTTTTACAATAAAACCATTTCAGAAGAGATAGTCCAACCAAATATTTTAATTCTGTCATCATTCACTCACCCTCATGTCTTTCTTCTGTGGAGCACAAAAGAAGATTTTTTTGAATAACCCAAACCCTTTCAGGGCCCTTTCACTTCCGCAGTATGAACAAAAATTACTGTAGAAGTCAATGGGACCCAAAACTGTTTGGAACTGCATACTGGTTTAGAATAATGTGAGGGTGAGTAAATGATGACAGAATTTTCATTTTTGGGTCAACTATCCCTTTAAGTATCAATTTTGTCTCAGATGTTTCTCTTAAAAAATAGCTCAGATAATTTAGGCTTCGAAGAACTTGATGAGAAATGTTTGCATTTATGTGCAGAACTCAGGAGAAACATCTGAGCAGTCTGAGAGTTTCATTTTGCTCTCCACCGCTCTCCATAAGAAACAACTGAGATATTAAGCAGATCTCATTTGTGAAGTGGGTTCAGATAGCATGTGTTCTGTGCTGCAGACTTGCGTGAGTTTAATGTTGACTCACCGCTCTGAACTGCAATGATCAGAAACGCCTACAGGAATAATGAGATCTAACAGTTCTTCTATTTCATAATAATTGCTTCCAAAAAAACGGAATATTGATTCCTTTCAACGTCCTAGAACAGCAAAAGCAGCTTAATAATTGTGATTTTTGGATCAATAATAGTGCAGTTGTTTCAACAAATGGATTTTAGAGTCAATAAGGTCAAAATTCCTCACTGGAGAAAAAAGACATTCCTGATTTATTCACAAATGCGTCTCATTGTGATCCAGGTCCTGAATCAACGACCTGATTTGTAAATCTCCAGTACAGTATCAGATGTTTGTGAATGGTAACCTGAGCCTTCCTGATGTATGAGATGGCGGCGCAGCACATGTCGGAGATGAGCTAGTTTGCATGCGACGTGCCGTGTTGTCTTATGGACTACAGCTCTAACATAAACACACAAGATCTACATGTTTGCCTGCGTCTCAGGTTCTCTGCCTGTTGGAGCGATATGCCATTACCTTCAGTTATTATTCATCAACATCCAGTGCAAACATTTAGCCATTTCAGCCCTGCTCCAGTTTTCTACCTGCTTGTAAAACCATCAGTTTATCATTTGGAAAAATAGGCTATAAATATATGAGATCGCAACCATAAATTGAATTGTTCAAACAACTACATTTTGAATAGTCTATAGTTTTTTTTAACCCAGTAGCATTCTTTTTTGTGAAATATATTGGTCAACACCAATGACTTGTATAGACACTATAAGGGCAAAAGTGTTGGGACACCGCCTTCTTTAGAACAGAAAAAGGCACTAACAAAACTGTGGCAACAAAGATGGAAACATAATTCATGTATTTAAAAATTGTATGTCCATCTCTGTTGCAACAGTTTTGGACGTGTCTAAAATGACAGCACCCTTATGTACAAGTCATTGGTGTTTGGTGATGAGTTTTTGGCTCAAGGTCTGCATATAAAGTCACACCAGAGCTGTTCAGCTGGGATCAGGACTTGGCTTTCTGCAGACCAGTCAAGTTCTTCCACACTGACTCAATCAATCATGTCTTTCTGAACCGTGCCTTATACACAGAGGCACTGTCATGTTAGAATAGAAAAGGGTTCTGTCCAAACTGTTGCTATAAAATTAGAAGCACACAATTCCCTAGAATATCATTATATGCTTAAACATTAAGATTTGTACTCATAGAAATTACTAAAGTAGTCAAACATGTTCATTAGAAGGGGGTGACCCAATACTTTTGGCAATATAGTGTGTATATATATATATATATATATATATATATATATATATATATATATATATATATATATATATATACATATTAGTGCTGGGTAACGATTAATTGTTATTAATCGCATCCAAAACAAAAGTTTTTGTTTATATAACGTGTGTGTACTGTGTAAATTTATTATGTATATAAAGACACACACATACAGTATATACTTTGAAAATATTGAAATATATTAACATGTATATATTATATTCATATAATTGATATAATATATAAATATATTAAATATATAAACATAACATATTTTTCTTAAATATGCATGCATGTGTGTTTATTTATATATAGATCATAAATATACATAGTACACACATTTATATTATGTACACAAAAACTTTTATTTTGGATGCAATTAACCGCGATTAATCGTTGCCCAGCACTATTTTATATATACAGTGTATATATATATATATATATATATAGTCAAGTAAGTACAGTGCAAATTGGTTTAAAGCTGTTTTATAAAAATCAATAAAAAAAAACTGTCTTGAAGCTCAGTTTGTATATGTACATATAATAGATATACATTTTTTTTTATTATTTACAAGCAAGGTATTTCATAAAATGCATGTTGCTGGGTTAAAAAAAACCCATAGATATACTATTTAAACTGTAGATGTTTGGGCAAATTATGGTTGTCAAACATTAGTGGAACATGTTCATATTTATTGTGCAACACCAGTTGGTTAAAAATAATAGTTTGAGGCCTCTGTGTATGGCATAGTTGAGTTACATATAGTGATTGTTTGGTTGGTTCCTGTGGGTTTGTGGCATCAGTTGAGCATAAAACCACATAGTAGAAACTCAAACCGTGAACTAGTAAGCAAGTCTGGGATCCACATCATTGTATGATTGCTGGATATGTGGTATTTTCAATATCCTACATTCTAAAGCAAATATACATGATACGATTAGATTAGATTAGATAGAGTATCAAGTATATATTTCAGTCTTTATGTCTCCATGTCTTTCTTTCCCCTTGCCACATGGTTTGCCTGGTCCAGGTGTAATCCATCTGTTTTTGCATTGCCATTTTACAGGTGAGGGCCGAGATTTGCATCCTCACCAGAACCCTGATCCCACACACAAACACGCACAATTCCTTCCGACTAGCTACTGCTTGCTCTTCTGTTAACAAACAAAATCAGTTTCTACAGCAGTCAAATGAGGCAAACCTCTGTAGTGAGCCGGGTTACACGCTTGACTGTGGGCTAGTGGAACAGGGGAAGGATAGCAGCGTTTGACAGGGGCCGTTTGCAGGGGAACATCATTTTTTCCCATGTATTTTCATTTGGAGACACTACTGCTGAACTTTAAAGTAGCACTTTTTTCCCACCTCAGGGCCATAACTGCCATAGACGGCACAGAAGGATGTTTTTCCCCCTCAGTAGTCATCATGGCTTGGTTGTGCCATTTTATTATTTTTCTTTGTATTAAAATGAATAATATTGTTTCTGCAGAACTTGTCCTATTAAGCATTTTTAATTAATATTAATTTATAATATGCATTAATATGTATTTTTGTAATATGCAAATTTTATTACTATCAATAATAGCACTAAAATATTAGCAATGATTCATATAAATATTGTTTCTGCAGATTTTTTTTAAATTAAGCATTAATTATTAATAATAATTCATTTGTAATATTTATTAGGATTTAATATTTTTCCATACAAATATCTGTTATTTTCCCCATAACAATTTAATTTATTCGTAATATTTATTAATATTTCATATTTTTCCTTAGAAATGTCTGTTATTTTCCCCATAACAATTTGTATTAATATTCCTGTTTATATTTAGCATGACACCGCAAATGTGAGATATAATACAAATACTTGGTGGATAAAAATAAGTTGTCAGGAAACATCAAACCACTGATTTTATATTATATTAATATTAAATATTAATAGTGATTCTGCAGACATTTTTGTTTTTATGAATATTTATTCATTAACAATGGTAATTAATATGAATGTTTTTTCTGTAGAAATGTGTAATTTTCCCAATAATAGAGTTTTAAAATATTAGCATGTTTAATAATATTAACATAATATTGATGTTAATATAAAACATAAGAAGGCCAATGTAAATGTAATTTAAATTACATTTACTCTATTTAAATCTTTTGTTTAAAAAAGGGAATTCAAATATGTTGTCAGAAACATCAAACCGTTATTTTTTAAAAGAGGAAAATGTCACATAATTATGGGTTATACCACATGGTTTCCTGCTCTTTTTTTCTTAGTTTTTAAAGAGTTTTTCCACTGACACTAATGTAGATCATGTGTGAAGTGGCTATGCTGAGAAACACAGCAAACTAGTAACTCTCTCGAGGGCTGGTTTTCGAAAATAGGTCACAATCATGTGTTTTTTATGATGTAAACAACATTAAGTTATAATCAGCCAGGTTTAAAATTAAACTCTCTTTTTTCATAATAACAATAACAATATGTTTCTATTCACCAAGTGCTCTGAAAAGGTCGAAGACCCCGGAAACGTTCTTGTTAGTATCGTGTCAGGCACTAGAGGGAGACGCTGAGTCTGAGTGAACGTGTGTCTTCGAGGGTAATGAGGGTAAACAATGTCTACAGTTTGGGTGTTATATCTGGTTTGCAGCTGTTTCTCAACTCATTTGTCAGATTTCCGCTTTTAGTAATTCATCTCGTATGGTGTGTGTGTAAATGTGTGTGTGTGCACGAGTAAAACTTTGGAGACTGCCAGGAATTTGTGGCCATTTCATTTAAATCAGTGGCAGCTGAAATCTTGAATTCTCCTTAGTGCAAATCAGATTCTGGCCCCCCAAATGGGAGAAAGAGAAAGTCAACACCCCTCTGAGAGAAAGAGTGAGAGAGCATGGTCTGAGGAAATTGAAATGGAACTGTATGTTTTCCTCTCTTTCTCTGTTTCTGTTTGCAAATGGACTCAGTGCCCCAGACAAACGGGGGGAGAGTGTTTTAAACGAGTCAGTGGCACGCACAGACGGCATTCTCCTCCCTCAGGCGCTGGCATGCCAAAGCCTGCTCCAGTATCCCAGCAGCCCCTGCTCGTATGTGGGCAATAAGCAGAAAAATCAAGCCAGAAAACAACACCAACTAACTGGCAACAACAGGCACAGACATTTCTCTTACACCTGTTCGTAAAGTCATAACGCACGAGACATGAACACTAAATGAAACTCCAGACGTCAGAGCACTCCAGACCTTCATCATCATCTTCCTCCCCAGCCTCATAACATTACGCTTGCACTGACTGTTTTCACTTTTACCGTTTATCAGACGATCATGTAGAGTTCACAAATGACACTAGGTGGCGCAAGATCAGTGTGTCAATAGGGTTCTGAGGCATCTCATTCATTTGATTTTAATGTATATTAATAATATATATTAACATTATATTACCTATTATATTCATAAAATGTTAATGTAATGTTAGCATAAATAGTAATGGCATATATATATATATATATATATATATATATATATATATATATTAGTGGCATATATATAAATTAATTTTGATGAATTAATGTTTTATTAAATAATTTAATTTTTTAAAAATAAACTATTTTATCTTTAACTTTAAATCAATCTTGCTCTAAATTTAAAAAAATATATAATTTAATTTAAACATAATTTAAATTAAATAAAAAAATGCAAACACTATTTAGTAATCATGGAAAAAGCATGGAATCTTGCATTCTGTGATTTTTGTTGTTTAAATCTTAAAGTGACACTTTCTTTATCTTTCTCGTCCAGGTACGGATCTATTCCCTCAGAGGACATCCTTCCCATCTCTGTCCCCATTAACGGCTCCTCGGTTCTCAGATTCACACATGCATTATCCGGGTCCCTTCACCTACTCTGCTAACCCGTCCAGCACTGGAATCGGCGGTCTCAGCATGGCCGGGATGCCCACCTCCAGCCGCTACCACACCTACCTGCCTCCTCCATACCCCGGCAACCAGAACCAGAACTCCCACTTCCAGACCAACTCCTCGCCGTACCACCTGTACTACGGCACCGGATCCGGCTCCTACCAGTTCTCCATGGTTCCGACTGGCGGCACCGGATCGGGAGGCGACAGGTCGCCCACCCGCATGCTGACGTCCTGTACCGCGGCGGGCGGAGCCGGGGGCACCGGAGGCGGAAACAACAGCCTGCTCAACGCCAGCCTTGGCAACCAGAGTGACGGCGTGGATGCTGACGGCAGCCACAGCAACTCGCCCACAGCGATGAGTGCGTCCACACGCATAGACGAGTCCGTCTGGAGGCCTTACTGAGAAAACGTGTGCAGAAAAACTGAGAGAATTCTGAAATTTAGAGAAGAGGTGAAAAGTCTTGCATGTTTGATCGTTTTGTTTCTTCATCCTTCTATGACATGTCAATTGCTTCTAAGAGCACCAAAGTGAACCGATGACCAGAAATGAGTCTGAGCGCTCCATACAGGACAGAAATGGACCTCCGCTGATCAAAACTAAAGGAGGACAGAAGTCTCACAGGAAAATGAGGTGTATATAGAAAGATTATAATTAAGAAAAGGCATCCCATAGTAATATATCAGCAACTTTTCTAACTAAAAAAGCTGAAAAACCAAAGAAAAGACATATTCTGATGAGCCTGTATCTGAAAAAAGCCAATTTATCCAGCCTTACAAACCAATCTGCCTGAAAGCTGTAATTCCCAGAGTGCTTTGCAACCACGAAAACGTGTCGAGCAGACAGTATGAGAGAGCTTCACAGAGCTGCAGGACTGTGGGACTTTTAATGTGTAAATACGATGATAAACAAAAATGCTACCCACGAGTTTCAGGTACTTTCCAAACTTACTAAGTGTGGAGATTTGTGAGATGTTATGCCAATGGGTTTTTCATTTAAATGGATTTTAGGGTGAATATCACAAAACCTGTCAGGAACATATTCATATTTAATGAGAAATGAGAAATTATATTTTGCATGAAGAAAATTAGGCATTTTGACATTTGCATTGTGACATTGTTTTCATCAAAATGAAGCACATTTGACCCTTACGTTCTTATTATTGTAATGCAAAAAATTGTTCTCATTACTGTAATGTAAAAAGAAATAATGATATATTATTTCATTTGCAAATCATTTAAATTTACATAAATATAGGCATTTTCATTATGCAAAAAATATTTTTTGTTTTGGTTTTAGGGTGAAATGTGATCTGGATGTGCTTTCGTGAGATTCACCCTTCAGCTGCGGCTTCTCGATTTGCAGAAACGTAAAACAGTGTCTATAATCCAAAGACAGACAGGTGTTTGATTTTTTTTTTTTTTCTTGCTTCATGCCAAAATCACGAACAATTTATTCGTCTTTGAACTTGTGGAGACTTGTCTTTTTTGGAATAGTTTTTAGAGTAATTTTTTATTTTTTTCTCAGTGTTGATCACTTTTTATGACTTTCTTCAGACTGTTGATTTGAGCTCAGTTTTATGTTTTTTTATTTTATTTTTTTTATTTATTTGAGCCAAAGAGGATGCATTCCTATTTTGGATCGTTTCCAGGTCACAAACATTTCGTGTTTTTTTTTTGTTTTGTTTTTTCCTTCTTTCGATTTCTTTGTTTTAATATAAAATTGGAAGTTATGCTACTGTAATATATTCTTTCTAAATTATACAAAAGATTTAATGTAATGCCTATGTTTTCCAATGCAGCTTTAATGCACTAAAACATTTATTTAAGATGTTAGATGTCCTTTCTAAACCACATAATGGAGGCATTCTTACTAGATTGAATTCCATGTGATATTTAGTCATGTGCCTGAAAGGCCTCAACCATCACAAGCCAAAGAGTCCAACCATCACCTGTTGTCATTCCACGTCTCTAAAGTGTGAAAAATTAGTTGCTCTAAGCATCTACATAACGTGTCTATTTTACCTACCTTGTTCTTGGAATGACTGAAATCGGAGACAATAATTGGGCATGTTTGAAAGGAGATCGCCTGTGATTATTTGAATAACAAAACCATGCACAAGCTCATACATGGAGGGTAAAGTGGCCATGACACACACACACACACATACATCCGCGTAACAGGTGTAAGTGAATATTTCAGCGCATAACCCAGAGGTTTTTCCCATGCTCACACCTGCTGCCATCACCTGAGGGCTGAAAGCCCCAAAAGAGTAAAGGAAACAGGTAGAAAGATGAATGAAGAGAGACATATCTCCTTTCGCAATCATTGGTCATCCTTCAGGCCTTGTTATCCAAGCAGAAGTGCCCGTGTTCAGCTTGATTCACGACCGCTTTGATGCCTTTATGTGGACGGTTATTTTCCTTCCCATTGTGCCTCTGCTTGATTATCGCCCCAAGCTGCAGGCTACAGGAAAGATGGATTCAAAATGTGAGCTAGTCTAGTTACAAGCGGGAGTCGATTCTCTCCTGCAAGGACTTCTGGGTAATAGAAACCCTGCTTCTGTGTCGTATGATGATTCTCTCTCAGTGCCTCTGGATCTATTAATGTCTGTGGATATCAAATCCTGTCAGTGTAACAGCTGTATTTTCTCCAAAGAGTTTCTTGTGATTGCTGATTATGATTGAGATGGATCAAGAATCCAAATCAAGCTCAATTAAGATTTGCTGCCCCAAAATAAGACCAAAAACATATCTATTTATTTCCACTGTATCAATACTGATTGTGTGTTGTACTGAACATTGTATTGACATCAAGGTTCTGTTCCAAAACCTAACTTCTAAAAAGAAAGGTTCTTTATTTGCATTGATGGTTCTATGAAGAATCTGTAACATCAATGGAAACATTCCAAAGAGGAAAAGTTCTTTAGATTATTAAAATGTTCAAGCAGGGAAAAAATGGTTATTTTAAGAATTGTTGTGGTGTAAATATCCCTGTGGGTTTCTCCCTACGTGAAATGTTTCCAAATCAGTCACTTATTTTGAAGGCAGAAGTCTATGTAGGCAGCAGTAGGTTTTGGAACACAACCCAAATGTTGCCAGTGAAGTGAATGTCACTGCAGGCCACGAGTCGGTGGCGTTTGTAAAGTGCACAGATTCTAATCATGCCGAAAGAGCTAAAAAGCACAACACACTCCTGTTGAACAAATTGTCTTTTTCACTCATTGTACGTTTGTAATTTTGGTTCCAAAGTATGCTCTTTTGTTCCTTCGTTGTGTGCTAATGATGTAGTTTTTTATGCATTTTAATTAAAAAAAGATCAGGATTTGCTTGTGATTTTGAATTTCATTTACTTAATGTTTTTGTAATTCAGCCATTGATTTTACAATGCCATAAAAAAGATATATAAATTAAATTTCCTCAATATTTCCACATTTCAGTGGTGTCATTTGTTTGAGATTGTGTAAGGTTTAGCATTTTTTTGGCCACTTAAATAGTCCTACAGACAGAAATGAAACTACTTCTAAGTTTTAAAATGATGTAGCATAGTCTAGCAACTTGTCTACACAAAATATTTGCAACAAAAAACATTATCATTCAAAGGTTTGAGGTTGGTAAGTTTTTTAATCTTTTTGAAATAAGTCTCTTCTGCTCACCAAGGATGTAATTAAGCAAATGTACAGTAAAAACAGAAATATTGTGAATTATTATTAATATTAGTAACTCATTAATGTATTAGTACTATATTAATATTAATAAATATTACTATACTTTCTATTTTAATATATTATAAAATGTAATTTATTATTGTTATGCAAAGCTGAATTTCCAGCATCATTACTCTAGTCTTCAGTGTCACATGATCCTTCAGAAACCATTCTGAGATGCTGATTATTTCTTATTATTATCAATGTTGAAAACAGCTGTAATATAATTTTTTTTGTAACATTTTAAATGTCGTTATTGTCACTTTTAATCAATTTAATGCATCCTTGCAGATTAAAAAGAACAATTTTTTTTTTTTTTTAATTACAGGCCCCAAACATAAGTGGCCTAGAAAAACTTTTAATTTACACAAATTATAGCATGTCAATCTGCTACATGACTAAATGTAATGTAAATAAAGAAATAAATAAAATTGTCTCAAATGTCACATCCCTTGCTTATAACCCTCAAATGTGACGTTTTGCCTTTTCAAACGGTCAAGCCAACATTCAAAGTTTTTCTTGACAGACCTTCCTTCTCTAAGTGAATGTCAGTATGTTTATGTGTGGATGTGCTTTCTGTCACTTTAGAAGAGGTTCACACTAACAGCTTCTGACTTCACACAACCATAGATGAGCTCAGTTTTCATGCCTTCCACCAGACAAACAGCAGCTCGATAGTTTCACATAACATGAAAGATGTGTGAAGATTCACATGTTTCATCAGATTTAACTAACGTCTGAAACACCCCTGTGGACACAAACACAGAGCTCTGCTGCTCGGACCGTGCTCAAATGTAATGTAAAAGTAAACATGGCCGCTCTTCCAAACCTGTCATGCAGTCAGCAGCCATTACTGTCAGAACAGGTCATTATTGGAAAAGACTAAACAGGATGCGGTCACTTGCATCACCCTCTGCGGGATGTAAATAAAAACAGTAAATTCCCCTAATGTATCGAGTTAAGTGAATATGACGGGGTTTACGAGCGTGTGCTGCATTTCAACATAATATAAGAACAATACTATCTTGTTTTTGGCATTGTAGGGAAACATGCTGTTATTGCACAAACTTGACTTGTTTTTTGCAGTCTATCTATCTATCTATCTATCTATCTATCTATCTATCTATCTATCTATCTATCTATCTATCTATCTATCTATCTATCTATCTATCTATCTATCTTTCTGTCTGTCTGTCTGTCTGTCTGTCTGTCTGTCTGTCTGTCTGTCTGTCTGTCCGTATCTGTCTGTCTGTCCCTATCTGTCCGTATCTGTCTGTCTGTCCCTATCTGTCTGTCTGTCCGTCTATCTATCTATCTATCTATCTATCTATCTATCTATCTATCTATCTATCTATCTATCTATCTTTCTGTCCGTCCGTCCGTCCGTCCGTCCGTCCGTCCGTCCGTCCGTCCGTCCGTCCGTCCGTCCATCTATCTATCTATCTATCTATCTATCTATCTATCTATCTATCTATCTATCTATCTATCTATCTATCTATCTATCTATCTATCTATCTATCTATCTATCTATCTATCTATCTATCTATCTATCTATCTATCTATCTATCTATCTGTCTGTCTGTCTGTCTGTCTGTCTGTCCGTCTATCTATCTATCTATCTATCTATCTATCTATCTATCTATCTGTCTGTCTGTCTGTCTGTCCGTATCTGTCTGTCTGTCCCTATCTGTCTGTCTGTCTGTCTGTCTGTCCGTCTATCTATCTATCTATCTATCTATCTATCTATCTGTCTGTCTGTCTGTCTGTCCGTATCTGTCTGTCTGTCTGTCTGTCTGTCTGTCCGTATCTGTCTGTCTGTCCCTATCTGTCTGTCTGTCTGTCTGTCTGTCCGTCTATCTATCTATCTATCTATCTATCTATCTATCTATCTATCTATCTATCTATCTATCTATCTATCTATCTATCTATCTATCTATCTATCTATCTATCTATCTATCTCTCTATCTATCTATCTATCTATCTATCTATCTATCTATCTGTCTGTCTGTCTCTATCTATCTATCTATCTATCTATCTATCTGTCTGTCTGTCTCTATCTATCTATCTATCTATCTATCTATCTATCTGTCTGTCTCTATCTATCTGTCTGCTGTTTGTCTGTCTCTATCTATCTATCTATCTATCTGTCTGTCTGTCTGTCTGTCTGTCTGTCTCTATCTATCTATCTATCTATCTATCTGTCTATGTCTATCTATCTATCTGTCTGCTGTTTGTTTGTCTGTCTCTATCTATCTGTCTGTCTGTCTGTCTGTCTGTCAATTCAATATGTGCTTTATTGGCATGACAATTGTTAGAATGTATTGCCCAAGCATAGTGTTTACATTGAATCTAGAAAAAGATATATATGCAACAAAAACAGGCATGAAGATACATTTAAGAAGTAGAACAAATCAACATTTTAGAATTCTATGATCAATTTAAAATTCAATGTTGTGCGTGCGTGTGTGTTTGTGGGCGCATCATTGATTTGTTGACTCCTCCCTCTTTTTGTGACAGGCATCAATGTATCTTGCAGCAAGTAGGATACAATCTTGTTTTTCCCCTAATAAATATTGAAGTTGTGTTTTCTTGTTT
Source organism: Barbus barbus (assembly GCF_936440315.1). Classification (NCBI taxonomy): domain Eukaryota; kingdom Metazoa; phylum Chordata; class Actinopteri; order Cypriniformes; family Cyprinidae; genus Barbus; species Barbus barbus. The sequence goes on along the minus strand of NC_136746.1, from coordinate 26,846,856 downwards.
AACATTTTGAAGTCAAGGTAAAGTAATAGTAGAAACAAATTCTACTGTACGGGAGTGAAATTTGGGGACCAATAATACATTTTAAAAATTGGGATAAAACTTCAACAGAAAAACTACAACTAGAAATGATCAAAAACATTTTAGGGGTCCACAGAGGTACGTCAAATGATGCCTGCAGAGCTGAATTAGGCTTATACCCACTGAAGATTGAGATCCAGAAGAGATGTGTTCAGTTCTGGCATCACCTCCATCAATCTGATCCTGATTCAATCCGATATAAAAACAGACAGACAGACAGACAGAAACAGACAGACAGAGACCGAGACAGACAGACAGACAGACAGAAACAGACAGACAGACAGACAGAGACAGAGACAGAGACAGACAGACAGACAGAAACAGACAGACAGACAGAGACAGACAGACAGACAGAAACAGACAGACAGAAACAGACAGACAGACAGAAACAGACAGACAGACAGAAACAGACAGACAGACAGAATCAGACAGACAGACAGAAACAGACAGACAGAGACAGACAGAAACAGACAGACAGACAGACAGAATCAGACAGACAGACAGACAGAAACAGACAGACAGAGACAGAGACAGACAGAAACAGACAGACAGACAGAAACAGACAGACAGACAGACAGACAGAAACAGACAGACAGACAGAAACAGACAGACAGACAGACAGAAACAGACAGACAGACAGAGACAGAGACAGAGACAGACAGAAACAGACAGACAGACAGATAGACAGACAGACAGTGTTTCTTGTTTGTCAATCACTCAAATTTGTCTCTATCTGTCTGTCTGTCTGTCTGTCTGTCTGTCTGTCAGACAGAAACAGACAGACAGACAGAGACAGACAGAAACAGACAGACAGACAGAGACAGACAGACAGACAGACAGACAGATAGACAGACAGACAGTGTTTCTTGTTTGTCAATCACTCAAATTTGTCCTTGTCTTTTGGCAGGTCTTGTCCATAATGAATGTAACATCAGTAAGTTGTTGGTGTTTCCAGTTGTTGGTGTTTTTAGAGTCTTAAATTTTGGTTTCAAATAAACATTACAAATATAATCACAACTTCTATTTTCCTGTTCAACCCAATGTTACAGTCACTCTCCCAGTCCCATAGAGTGCAGAAAAACGTCAAGTTTTTAATTAACTAAAGCTCAAGGGAATTGCTGATGCACAGGCCTGATGCGGGAAAGTTTTACTCTTTCTTACACAAACTTTATCGGAAAATCTCCCATCTTTTGCAAGTCTTTTACCTCGGAGTATCTTTTCCTTATTTTTTCTATATATTCTCCCAAAGGGCTTTTTAAGAAGTGAAATGAGGCCTAGTCAGAGGACAGAGCTACACACCACAGGATTTTTCTGAGAAACATCTGAAGTATAAGGAAATTTAACATGATCATGAAATTTTAATAAAATATTAAGAAGTTATTACAGTAAAAACATCTACTGTTACAAAAGACTTGTTTCAAATAAATGCTGTTCTTTTTGTCTTTCTATTCATCAAAGAATCCTTAAAAAAAACTCTATCGCCATTTCCACAAGAATATGAACTTTTTTTCAACATTGATCGTAACAAGAAAAGTGTCAAATCGGCAAATTAAAATGATTTCTGAAGGATCATATGACATTGATGACATTCAATAAGAAACACATTATCTTAAATTGTAATAAAATGTCACAATAGCACTGTTTTTATAGTATTTTAGATCAAAGAGACGTCATTCATTAGATCATTAAAGACTTCCCTCAAAAACAATAAAAGATCGTACCAACTTCAACAGCGCTGAATTTAAGTATTTTGAACAACGACTTCATCTTTATTAACTGTGGCTGTGGGAAGTCAGCTTCACTTGGTTTAAAACACATAAAAGAAAAAGTCATACAAAGACAAACAAGAGTTGATATATTTTGGAAAAATAAGGGACTGTCAAAAGCGGCTTTGGTTTCTCATGGAAACCACTTCCTGGGTCATGGGGGAGCCCTTTTGTACCTGCATCCATACGAAACCCATTACAACTGTACTGACCTCTCTCTTCCCAGCCTCCGTGAGAAGGGGCAACAAGCGGGCTGGAACCGGTTTGCTTCGGGAGCTCGTGAGCGCAGGACTATTTTTTAACTGGACCGGAGAAAAACAGACTGGGATGGGAAAGAGAAACTGTGTCCAAAATCACGATTCCCACACAGAGACCGTGAAACAGAGACCACAGGGACCAAAAACTGATGATTATTCTCACATTCCCACTCAGGAGGGGACAGAGACCAAAGATGACTTCTTCTGGATTTAAGAAATGGAGAAAAGACAGAAGAGAATGAGTAACAATAATCTCATTAACATCTCATCAAAACTCAACATCATAGACATCAACCAAACAGAGACTTTGCTTTAGTCTCCTGCTCGTCAGATTTTTCTCCTGGTAATCATATATGTTTTATATAATATTGTACATAATGTCTGTGCTCAGATTTAGCCAGATACCAGTCTTTGATCAGAAGGCATGTGTGATATTGCTTTTATAGGTAGCCTACAATAGTTCAACAATTCAAGAAGTAAACAGGGAATTATGTTATATATGAACATTTCTTTTATCAATTTAAACAGCTTCATGTTTTTGTTCATCTGAGACAACATTAATGCTTCAATGAAACCTAACTTGAATCCCCACGAAGTTTCCTGAGATATCAAAGAGCATCCTCTGAGCAGTTCTTCGCAAAAACCAACCTGGAAATGAATCTTTAAATTTACTGTATCTGATTTTGTTCATTCATTTGCTTGTGTAGCAATCATACAAATATTAATGTTCACCTTCAAGGCTAAAAGCAAAAAAAAAAGAGGCCCCGTTCCCATAATGCATCATGAGAACTGATGCAGCAGGCTGGTTTTCTCACATAAGAATGGCATGCGATCAAACTCCAACAAGAATAGATATTGTTTCCTGCAGAACCCGGGAAACCAGGAGGAGGTGCACACTGGGCTTGAGATCGTATCTTATAAGGGATCTTGGCTCATTAACTGATTTTGGGAGAAACAGAGATGGGGGGGGGGGGTTAAACCCTCTCACACCCCCTCATTCCCCCATCAACCCATCTCCCTGTAGACACAGTCCACGGGAACAGCCCTCCTCATGAAGATCTGGGAAATGCTTGTTATGACATTTCATTTGTTTCCTTCTAAATCCAGCAAGTTTAGACATAGATCTAATGATAAATCCATAGACAGAAATATAGCTAAAATTATGTATTAAAAAAAATGAAAGAATAATAACTAGAACAATAGTATGTTAGCATAATAAAATGATAGAACAATAGTACACTAGATGGATGGATGGATGGATAGATAGATAGATAGATAGATAGATAGATAGATAGATAGATAGATAGATAGACAGACAGACAGACAGACAGACAGACAGACAGACAGACAGACAGACAGACAGACAGACAGACAGACAGACAGACAGACAGACAGACAGACAGATAGATAGATAGATAGATAGATAGATAGATAGTAGTTAATAACTAAGCAATTCGGTGGTAGTTCATCGTAATTAAATAAATAAATAAATAAAACACGAAAAAACACAATTATGAGTGTGGTATTGTTTTATAGGAAGCCTACAATAGTTCAAGAAATAAACAGTAGATTAATAATGAGTACCTTACAGTTTAGACATAATATTCCCAGTTGTTTTGTCTATTTTACTTCCTCCAACAAAAATATTGAAACAATGGCAAAGTATAACCTAGCAGCGTTTCGTTTCTGAATGGATTCATGTTTTTGAATGAATCAGTTGAATGAATGACTCAATGACTCACTCTTCCATAAAAGAGCTAATCTGTTAAGTGAATGATCATCGTGACTCACTCGTAACGATGGTCGCTCACTTCTTTCCTGAATGAATCAGATGTTTTGAGCAAATTGGTTGAATAAATGGTTCAGAATGCCACAATGAAAGAGATGTTTCTCTGAAAATAATGGGCTGCAAAGTAAGGTATTTTTGTTGGCCAAAACCTGAACATGAGTTAGCATTTTAGCACTTCCAGTTCCTTCATCCTCAATTTAATATTTTGTTGTTGTTGTTGTTTTATGGGGTTTTGGCTGAAATGTCTGAAATAAACTATGTGGTTAACATAAGACATTTTCATATTTTATTCCATTAGCTATATAACACACATCAGTATTTTCTGCAATAAAAAAAAAAACAGTGATAACACCATTTGGTTTTTGTCATGCTAACTTCTGGGGTGGCCTACAAAAATACATCATTTTAACACTTGGAGAAATAAAAAATTGATGCAATTGGAATATTTGAGCTATAAAATTAATGTGTGTAGCATAACTCATCATAATATCTAACTTGGATAGTAGACTGAGCACAGTTTGAGACATTGCTTTAATGTCTTCTGAAGTTAATGGGGTCTTTGTTCCCACCGATCCCCATTAATTCCTATTGTCTAGGAAAAATGAGTGCAATATTTAAAAGACGTCATTTGTCATTTTATTTCCTACAAGATTAGACTGCAGTGTGTGCCCATGTATATATGTTTAACATTCTCAGAAATCGAACACCTTCACATCTGCTCCCCCGAGGCTGAAACAGAGCCATCTCTTCTCAATAGCTCCATCCGTCTGGAGAAATTCACATTTAGACATAATTACCAAGATAAAACACAAGGAATGAGAGGAGAAACAAAGCTCACACTCTTTTTTTAAGGCCTGGAAAGAAAGAGTCATGTTGATAAGGGGGTTTTCCTCAGAGATGACAGAGCGGAGGTGGATCACAGGGAACGATTCAAACGTGTTAATGCTCCAGATTACCTCAGCAAAGCCGCCGCGTGTGTGTGTGTCTGTGTCTATTCTTTGATCGTCTCTGCTGAGATCCTCCACAGAACTTTGCTTTCATCCGAGACTGTCCTACAGGAAAGTCTTCCTGGCATCTCGTCTCATTTGCAGTACGTGCGTGTTGTAATGGCCTAGTCTGTTGTTCCATATCAGGCCTCATTAGCCAAACTGCTTTTGAGCTGCACTGAAAACTAAGTGAAATTTTGGACTTGAAAGAAACGCTCTAAAAACAGGCATTGGTCACAAATAAAAAGCCAGTGTTTTTGAATAAGAGCTAAGTCTCTTTGTACTGCTTACATATGTTTTATGTGTTTTCTGCGTTATAAAACAGATCCTTTTCATGAAGATACCAGCTCACTAGAATCTAGTCAGCTGCCGACTGGATTTAGGCATCATAAGTTTCATAAATGACTTTTGGTGTAAAAATTTTAAGGCAACATCACATATATCATTCATGGTAAATGTGATCCCATAATGCATTGTGGCTCAAAATGCATTCAACAAAATGAGCCAAAGGTTGATTATCAATATTCTTATAAATAATTTAACCTGAAAAGTATCATAGCGAGACATTCTAATACCAGACTCACATGTGAGTCACATTTAAATTAATCTCCTCTGTGTTTTGTGCTCCAGACAGAGAAAATGTATAACAGTCACAGACGCTTTCATTTTAAAGAGGGGAGATTTGACAGAAGAAGCAAACAACGGATAAAACAAAGCGTGAGCTGTTAAATGGCATGTTACTGTTGTTCACCACAGATGAATCTTTTACTGAACCGAAGCATGTGTGTGTATCAGTGAGTACCTGGATTTTTTAAGGGTTTTGGGTCCACTTTTTTTCTTTTTCTTTTCACCAAAAACAGTCCTAATTTTGCATTTTATGACTTTTTTCTGATATTAAGAAAGAAAGAAAGCATGTGAGTAAAGCGTGTGTGTTATTGATGGTTAAAGCAGTCTGTGCTGTTATGCTACTTAATGCCACTGGCTTGAGCTAATGGAGCTATTAGACTAAAGCCCTTAAACCCCACAGAGAGACACAGACAGAGATGCCGAGGGAACATCAAGGGTCTATTGTGCTATACCTACGGCTGATGTTTCTTGAATTTAGTTAGATATGTGTTCTGAGCACTAAACTATGATAATATGGAAAAAATATCACATTTTACAACCTGAATTCCGGAAATGTTGGGACGTTTTTTAAATTTGAATAAAATGAAAACTAAAAGACTTTCAAATCACATGAGCCAATATTTCACAATAGACCATAACAAATGTTTAAACGGAGAAATTTTACACTTTTATCCACTAAATGAGCTCATTTCAAATTTGATGTCTGCTACAGGTCTCAAAAAAGTTGGCACAGGGGCAACAAAGGGCTGAAAAAGCAAGACATTTTGAAAAGATTCAGCTGGGAGAACATCTAGCAACTTATTAAGTTAATTGACATCAGGTCTGTAACATGATTAGCTATAAAAGGGACGTAAAGATGGGCAGAGGCTCTCCAATCTGTGAAAGAGTGTGTAAAAAGATTGTGGAATACTTTAAAAACAATGTTCCTCAACATCAAATTGCAAATGCTTTGCAAATCTCATCATCTACAGTCAGGCCCGGTGCCCTACGGACATCCCTGTGCCGAGTTCTATCATGCTCGTTACTTTATTAAAAAAGTTTCATTGTGTGGTCACATTCATTGGTTGAAATGGAACTTTGTAAGATAGTGATGAATGAGTGACAGTTTTTACTAAATTTAAAGGGAGCGCTCTTTATTTAAATAAAACTTGTTTTTCATGCTTGACAAGCGACCACGTATGACACAGAGATAGCTTAGTAACTACTACACTATATAGATGAAGATAATCATTTCAGAAGCACAGTGATGTGATTCTGCAACCGAGCCTGGTCCAACCGCAGGATTTAGGTAAGGAAACGGTTATTTATTATTTGTATTGGCTGCCATGCCAAATCATGCACCTGCTTGCTTTTCTGTGTAATTTAAGTGTTAGTGAATTATTGTAAAGTGCTTGCATGTTTTGGAAGGCACTATGAATGCTGAAATGTATATAAAGGTTTTAGAGCAAGATATGCTCCCCTCCAGGCGACGTCTGTTTCAGGGAATGCCTTGTGTATTTCTGCAGGACAATGCAAAACCACATACTGCAGCTATTACAACAGCATGGCTTCGTAGTAGAAGAGTTCACGTGCTGAATTGGCCTGTCTGCAGTCCAGATCTTTCACCTATAGAAAACATTTGCCATATCATTAAACAAAAAATATGTCAAAGACGACCACAAACTCTTCAGCAGCTGGAAACCTACACTTAAAAAAATGACTGTGATTTTAACGGTAAAAAAAACTGTGAAAATGCTACAGTAAAAACCTGTTAAATGGTTAACGGTAAGTTCCTGTAAAATTTTTAATTTGATGTTTTTTCTTTGAAATTACTGTTTCTTAGTTTTTTCTTATCAGTTATGTTTATTAGTGTTGTATGTTACATCTAATGTTGTTAAATTAATGTTTATTGCATATTTCAGTCTCACCATGATGGTGTTTAGTGTTTGTGTGAATGACACTGTGCACCTTTTATATATGTTATTATTTAAAAGCTGTTTGTGATGGGCTTCGGTTCATCATGTGAGTTTCTCATCACCACCTGACTTTGGTGGTTATCAGTGTATTTCAAAGGTACAAAACAGATTTCAGTACTTTAAAAGGTTGGTATATTAACATTATATCAGTTAATGAAGTTAAGGTATTTAACTGTAAATTTAAGTTAAAACCGTAAAACCTAAAATGTTGTTACCGTATTTTTTACGGTAGAATTCCGGCAACCGCAGCTGCCGTTTTTTTTACTGTAAATGTTTACAGATTTTTTTTTTACAGTGTATATCAGACAAGAATGGGACCAAATTCCAACTCCAAAACTCCAGAAACTCATAACCTCGATGCCTAGACGTCTTCAAACTGTTTTGAAAAGAAGAGGAGATGCTACACCATGGTAAACATGCCCCCGTCCCAACTATTTTGAGACCTTTAGCAGGCATCAAATTTGAAATGAGCTAATTTTGTGCATAAAATTATACAATTTCTCAGTTTAAACGTTTGTTATGTTATCTATGTTCTATTGTGAATAAAATATTGGCTCATGTGATTTGAAATTCTTTTAGTTTTCATTTTATTCAAATAAAAAAACAAAAACATTTCCGGAATTCGGGTTGGGTCATAAAATCTTTCAAAATAAAAGACTAACTAACTAAATAATAATAAAAAAGAAAGAATATTTTGCATTACATTTTTTTTGGCATTCTTTTTTAATTAATACATGCCAAAATTATACTTGCGACATGAAATCACAGGTTTATATCAGGTTTTATAGTCTTTCTTAATTCTCTGAAAAACATTATAATATAGTATTCATGTTATTTTAAGCTGAGGTATATTACTCAAAATAACTGCACAAAATACATTAGAATTCCTTTTTTAAAACATATTCCGATATTTTGTAATACTTGGCTACACATGCATGAATCAGCAGCTGTCATGAGGCCACACGCAGTTTAAAGTGTTAATGTAATTGATCTCTGTGACATTGGCGACCCCTAGTGACCAGCATTACTAATTTCAGAGAATAGACATTGCTTTGTGTGTTAATTTGGAGTGAATTACTGTAAAGTTTTTACTGCTGAATTATGAATTAATCTTGCCAAATAACTTGAAAGATTTATTACCGAGCATTTATTATCTGAAAACTGTTTCTCTTATTGCACAACAATGTATTATCCAGCATTTGGATATGTCTTTGTTTAAATTAGCATTGTTTGAGTATTTGCACAAGTAAATGCAATGAAAACAGAAAAAGAAGATGGTGAGACGCTCTGTAAATTAATAGAGTAACATTATTCAAAACTATGATTTTGTTCACTCTTGATTGCTTGCGATATTCGTCAATTGTAGGTCTCTATGGATAGAAGCATCTGATGAATAATTAAATGCCAGTTTTTTAAGGCCTAACATTGTAACATTGAAAATGATTCCTCATATTTCACCCAACACAATTCCAATAGACTATGACTTAAAATGAATTATGTATAGGCTATTTCACACTCCACAAAGTTTCAAATGAAAAGATTGCAGTGCAATATGTGATAGACTACTTCAGTATTTGTACATGAAAATTTTATGCTGTTCTTAGAAAGTGGATTTTGTACTGCTAAGCTGGAAAAGAGCAAAAAAGCATAATAGAAGCTACAAATGTCATTCATGCTTGAGTTTAATTACAAATTAAGTCTTTAAGTTTGTTTAGGCTAATTAGACACTGTTGATGTGATTGAACAAATGAGATTTAACAGAGGGGGAAAACTCAGAGAACATTTGGAATATGATGCACGAGTTCTATAGACTAGGACCTACTTTTGGGGGTTTTATGGACTTTTTGAACCTTACTGCATAAATCTAACCGTCCACATGAAAATGTATATCTTGTATTTCACTGAATTAAACACTAATGTGTGGTTCAACATGACATGAAGAATTAATCTTTAAATTCTGAACGGAATGTCAATGCGTCTTTTGAATAGATCAAGTTAAATTGGAAATGACAGCATGGTTCCCGAATCCATCTTCCTCTCTCTCTCTTCTTTATTGCACCTACACTCTTTAGACAAGAGTGCTTTCAGAACTCTACAAGTGTGTTTCCATCCATATTGACTGCCTGTTTGTGAGGAGAAAGTATCATTTTGCAAAGGTCTTCGTGTTCACATATAACTCCTGTTCTGTAAAAGTGCCACAAACCGGGATAGAGCGAAGATATCCGACCCCCAGCGCTTTCCCGCTTCACGTCAGTCCACGGAAACGGAAGATCTCACACAGATAAAGTTGCTGGAAGTCATTAGAGCATATGGGTTTACAGGGCTGGAGAAATGCTCTTGCCTGCCTTCAAGACGTCCAAGAGCAACAACCGTGCAGCAGGCGTTTCCCTGTCCAGCGTGAGTAAATGCAGGCCTCGGCCCTGGGTTTAAAACGGTAAGCTTTGTATTACAAGTCATGCAACCACTCAACTCTGGATATTTCTTGGCAGGAGGAGACATTTGCTCTTTTATTGAGCTTGAGGTGCCCTGCGTGCCCTAAAATCAGTTTATTTTCAGGAATGGAAAGCCACCTGTTTCAATAAAAGTGTTGTGAGCTCTTTACCTGGAATCATCTAAACTAGTTTGAAGCCCTGTGCTATTTGTGTTTGCAGTATAGGGTCTTATTTGTTAATATTAGTTAATGCATTGGTTAACATAAACTATGAGCAATATATTGCCATGCAGCAAAAAGTAAATAAATAAATACAAAGAAAATAAATAAATAAAAATAAATACATTTTAAAAATCAAATATAGCCTATATTTTTAAATATATTTTAAAACATACCAAAATGGCTTTTCTACCAATGTTTTTTTTTTTTGCACATTTTTGAATATATATGACAACAGCTTTTAAATTTCTTCAGTCTGCAGCATCCAGGGGGTCTTTCTCTCTGAGAGACTCTATGTAGGCAAGTAACCAGCATCAATATTTACCCAGCTGCATGAAAGCATGTAATGAGTGTTTGGACTACCGCACCATATGCTGTACACATATGCTCTGCCATTTATTCTAAAATATTTCATAATAACAATAACTATTTTATGCTGAATGTTTTGTTTCACCTGTGTCCTCAAATTGTATAATAATAATAATAATGATGATCAGAATCAGAATGAGCTTTATTGCCATTTATGTTTACACATACGAGGAATTTGTTTTCGTGACAGAAGCTCTACAGTGCAACAGAAAGACAGTGACAGGACAAAAACACAGATAATGAAAGAATAAAAATAGAACAAGTAAATAGGGAATAACAATATACAAATTGACAATTGTATGTACAGGTATATTACAATAGACAGTTTTGTATGTACAGGTATATTATGTGAAAATTTGAAATGTAAACTAAGTATGTGTGTTAGATAAATAAGTGTATAAATAGTGTTGTGTGTGCCACAATTTCAGATGGATTGCCTGAGGGAAGAAACTGTTCCTGTGTCTGGTCGTTCTGGTGCTCAGAGCTCTGTAGCGTCGACCAGACGGTAACAGTTCAAAGAGGTTGTGTGCTGGATGTGAGGGGTCCAGAGTGATTTTGCCAGCCCTTTTGCTCACTCTGGATAAGTACAGTTCTTGGAGAGTGGGGAGGGTTGTAGCAATGATTCGCTCAGCAGTCCGGACTACTCTCCGTAGTCTTCTGAGGTCAGATTTGGTAGCTGAGCTGAACCAGACAGTTATTGAGGTGCAGAGGATGGATTCAATGATGGCGGAGTAGAACTGTTTCAGTAAGTCCTGTGGCAGGTTGAACTTCCTCAGCTGGCGAAGAAAGTACAACCTCTGCTGGGCCTTTTTCACAATAGTGAGTGTCCCACTTTAGGTCCTGGGAGATGGTGCTGCCCAGGAGCCTGAATGACTCCACTGCTGTCCAGTGCTGTCCATGATGGTGAGTGGGGGAGTGCAGGAGGGTTTCTCCTGATGTCCACGGTCATCTCCACTGTTTTGAGCGTGCTGAGCTACAGGTTGTTAAGATGCACCAGACAGCCAGCTCTTTAACCTCCTGTCTGTAATAATAATAATAATAATAATAATAGATCTGTACTAATCTAATAATAGGCCGATACTATTTTGAAAGATTATTTATTTATGAATTAATTAATTAATCTTACTATTTGCTTTCTTTAGTTTTAAGTCAGAGGTTTGGTGTGATTTTCTGCTTCTTCTTCCAGCTTAATATTTCTGGTTCTGGTTTATGCCACAGTTGTAGGCAATCTGATATTTATCCACATTGGCTTTGTGGATAGTTATTTTAAGAATTGTTGAGGTTGTTAAATAATGAGCGTACTTGTTGCCTAAGCATCTAAACGAATAGATGTTTTGCCATATTTGTATTGCTGGACCCAGTAATCCCTAACACTTCACTCTTCTTGCAGTAGATGGCATTATTACCACGCAATCCTCTCTTCAACCACACACATATATCACCATCTATCACATGTTGATCAGAGTGATGTAATGCCAGAGTAAAGTAAAGCCACAACTTACACAACAGTGTTCAGATCATCGTTTTTCCTGACAAAATCAATATAATGCAATATTTCTATCTGCTGAATGTAAGCTTTTCCATATTCCAAGCTTGCCTTCTGCACTGGAGACATCACGTTTTTATCAAAATAAATCTAGGAATGATTTGATTGTTAGATTTTAAATCAGCGGAGTTGAGGCATCAAAAGTAACTATAGCTGTTTTATGGATGGTAACTGTAATATTATTACTGAAATCTTATTAGTAATTAGTTACACTACTAGTTACTGCAAAAGTAATATTATTACAGTAACTAGTTACTGCCCAACACTGCAAATGAGTCATCTCATACCACTGAAGTGAATGTTTTATCAGTATATATTTACATTTACATTACATTTACATGTAGTCATTTGGCAGATGCTTTTATCCAAAGCGACTTACAATTGGGGAATACAAAAAGCGATTAATCTTGAAGAGGCAATCAGACAGAGGAAGTGCTTGTAACACCATGTCTCAGTCATTGTTCAAATAAGTACAAGCTAGTAAGCGGAGAGAAAGATAGAGGGAAAGAGTTTTTTTTTTTTGAGTTTAGGATGAAGTCAAGTACTGCCGAAAGAGATGAGTTTTCAGTTGTTGCTTGAAGATTGCCAGGGATCCGGCGTTCCGGATAGGAGTGGGAAGATTATTCCACCAGCCAGGAATGGTGAACGAGAATGTTCTGGAGAGTGATTTTGAGCCTCTCTGTGATGGTACCACAAGGCGTCGCTCACTAGCAGATCTCAAATTTCTGGAGGGGATGTAGGTTCATAATAGTGAGTGGAAGTAGGAGGGTGCTGAGCCTGTGGTAGTTCTGTACACACGCATCAGTGTCTTGAACTGGATGTGAGCTGCCACTGGTAGCCAGTGCAAGGAGATGAAGAGAGGTGTAACATGCGCTCTTTTGGGCTCGTTGAAGATCAGTCGTGCCGCTGCATTCTGAATCATTTGTAGAGGTTTGATTGTGTTTGATGGCAGACCAGCCAGAAGAGCATTGCAGTAGTCCAGTCTAGAAACAACAAGGGCCTGGACAAGAAGTTGCGCAGCATGTTCTGTCAGAAAGGGCCTGATCTTTCTGATGTTGTGTAGTGCAAACCTGCAGGATTGAGCAGTCTTTGCAATGTGCTCTTTGAAGGTCAGCTGGTCATCAAAGATTACACCAAGATTTCTGACCGAAGTTGATGGGGTAATTGATGAGCTGAATCGTGAAGTCATGCTGTAGAGTCGGAGTGGCAGGGAAGACAAGAAGCTCAGTCTTTGTCAGACTGAGCTGTAGGTGATGTTCTTTCATCCATGCCGAGATGTCCGCCAGGCAGCCTGAGATCCGTGCAGCTACCGTTGGGTCATCTGGTTGAAAAGAGAGATAGAGCTGTGTGTCATCGGCATAGCAGTGATAGGAGAAGTCATGTGCCTGTATGATGGGACCCAGCGATGTAGTGTACGTGGAGAAGAGGAGGGGTCCAAGAACTGATCCCTGAGGAACTCCAGTGACCAGTTGATGTGGTTTGGATACCTCCCCTCCCCAGGCCACCCTGAAGGATCTACCGGTGAGAAAGGATTCAAACCAACGAAGTGGAATCCCAGTGATGCCCAGTGATGAGAGTGTAGACAGGAGAATCTGATGATTGACAGTGTCAAAAGCAGCAGAAAGATCCAGCAGAATGAGGACTGACGATTTGGAATCAGCCTTTGCAGTTCGCAGGGCTTCAGTGACTGAGAGTAGCGCAGTCTCTGTTAAATGGCCACTCCTGAAACCTGACTGTTTAGCATCCAATTTGTTGTACTGTGAAAGAAACCGCGAAAGCTGGTTGAAGACAACTCGTTCGAGTGTTTTCCCAATGAATGGAAGGAGAGAGACAGGTCTGTAGTTATCTAAAAGAGAAGCGTTTAATGTAGGTTTTTTGACCAGTGGGGTTACCTGAGCCTGCTTGAATGCTGTGGGGAAGATGCCTGTGAGGAGAGATGTGTTGATAATGTGTGTGAGTGCCGGTAAGAGTGTGGGAGAGATTGTTTGGAGAAGGTGTGAGGGGATCGGGTCGAGAGGACATGTTGTAGGATGGCTGGAGAGGAGAAGTTTGGATACTTCTGCCTCGGTGAGGGGACAGAAGGAGAAGATGGGAGTTAGAGCGGTGGATGTGGTTGATTGGAGGTCCTGTGGAGTTGAGAACTGGTTACTGATGGTTCTAGTTTTGTCTGTGAAATAAGAGGCAAAGTCATCAGCGGTTATCAAAGTGGTGGGAGGTGGAGGAGGGGGACAGAGGAGAGAATTAAATGTTCTGAATAGATCACGCATGTCTGGAGCGCTGGTGATCTTGTTGTGGAAATGTGAGGATTTGGCAGTGTGGACTTCAGTAGAGAAAGACTGAATATATTTGAGAACTTATTGTATCTGATTGTATTAGTCTTAGAGTGATAGTCAATGTAAAAAGAGCAAATGGGAGAAGCAGATGAACACAAAACAGCACAACAACATAAAGTTAAAGAGGGTAAACTTTATCATTCAGCTGAACTGTGATTGTATGTTTTAAACACTTCGGCTACCTTATATGTTCTTACTCTGCTCATGTAGCCTATTAAATGTGGTATCAGTTGTAGCCTATGACCTATTTCAGATGAGGCTGAAATTACAACACCAGTGGTTACATACACATATATTTAATAATTTGATCAAAATGATTGCTATACGGACAATTTAGTAGTCGCTGGATATTGGTAGGGACATGTCCCATAAGGCCCTACTGAATTATCTGTCTATATAGGCCTATGTAAGTAGACAAGGATTATAACAAATTGTGGCTTTTCTTAATAATTGCAAAAATGACTGTTCACCGAGAGCTTCATAGAAGTCTGTTTAGCGATAAGAGTGAGGAAGCTCAAGCTGATTTTTCAAAATGACAGTGGAATGTAATTTAGATCAGTATTTGTAACAGTAAAGCATAAAAATATTAGTGGTGGTAATGATAAACATTCAAATTCAGCACCATCATGAAAGACAACTGCATGCCTCTTTCTAAGAAATAAACTCTACCTTTTTGTTTCCATAGGTTCTTTTGTTTTCCAGCTTCTCACAAGCTATAATTAATTAAATGTCTGAGCCAGGGTTAAGCTAAAACTATTAATTTTTTTTAAAAATAAATCTAATCAAATATAAATAGTAGATGAAAAAGAAAACTTATTTCAGTTACTTGCCAGGGCAACATTTATAATTTCTGTGAAGTTTAAGTTGAAGCACAAAAATTGCTAAAATAAAACTGAAAACCTAAATAGTAATCATTACATTTTTTTTACAAAAGCACATAAAATTACCAAAACTTTAACAAAAATTTTAATAAAAACAAAGTATAAAAATAGCTCATTCAAAATATTAATAAAAACTAAAATGGTAGCCTATATAAATAATTTTCTGACAACAAAAGCACATTTATTTTCAGCCAGATACTTTAAAGATCAGGAATTAAAGTTTATTTCTTTAAGACCGAAAGGATATAAATTGCAGATAAATATTTATATATTTATATGGTTTTGTCTTTTGAATGGCTTTCTGTATAACCCTTCATTTCTATTGTGCTATTCTCATTTTGTGAATGTTGCATTTTTCTGATATAGCATCCACATTTCATTTTTGTGTTCAGCCCTCAGCAGAAAGCGCACGCCTGGCCCTTTAAATCCCGGCCACTTGACAGACAACCGCACCGACCAATCATAGCGCGTTATTCTGTGGGCGTGTCCAGCGCACACAAACACCCAATCGGAAATAGTACACGACACTCAGACCAACCTTTAGCTTAGCCTTTCAAACTCTTCCTTTATTCAGCTAGATTTGATTTGTATCGCTTCCGAGCCGGTTGTAATTAAGAAGCTGGAGGTGAATAACGCAGGACAGACAGTGGTGAAGGCTGACTGCTCATCCGAGCTCCGTGTTTAGAGATCAGGAGTGAATTTCATGTGTTAGCTCGAGCTGATCTCCAGTAGAATCAGCAGTCATGGGCTCCAGAGCTTCATCTTTACTCAGAGAAGAGGACATTGAAGAAATCAAGAAAGAAACTGGATGTGAGTAGCGGTTTCGGGTGGATTAATAGTGTGTCTGGGTTATATAGAGTTTGGATAGTGATGACACATGCGGTAATGGGAAGTATTTCATGTCCTGTGATGTGACATATGACTAAACCCCATCTAAAATTATTTTAGCTACTTCTTGTGTGCTTGCATTTTGTATGGCATCGTATTACGGTACTTGAGAGAGATAAGGGAAAATAACTTAGCTAGTGGAAACTCGTAAAATCTTGGGGAAACTGGTGAGCAGTTACAGGATCTAGGATACACCCCCTTATAGATGTATAATTAAAAAAAAAAATAGAGAAACTCAGAACATGATATGCCTCAACTACCTATATAACTAACCTGATTCAACTCATCTGCTGGTTGGAAGTTTCTTGGCCAGGTTTGAGAATCACTGATCTAAAGAGACTGGGTGGCCCCTGCTCTTATTTGGGGCTGATGATCTGGTGTGTGTGTGTGTGTGTGTGTTGTGATATGAGTGGGGTGTGTGTGTGTATTGAGGGGCAACAGATGAATATCTCTTGTCTTCAGAAGCTGCTGGTGTGTTTGTGTGTCAGAGTTGGTTTATTGCCACAGAAAACGTGTCTTAGAGGGAAGATCATATAAACAAGCATTACAGAATACATTTGTTTAATAACGCTTAAAATTGTGATTAGAAATATTGCAGTGCTATATATATATATTACACATGTATTAGTATAGTATATTAGGGAATGTTTTTCATGCTGTTTCTCACCAAATGAACACAACACATTTGTTTGCTTGTTGTTGTACAATAGATTAAAAATGTTTGACCGATGAAAATTATTGTAAAATGATCATTTTCACTCAGAAGGAAATGTTTCTCAGAAGAGTGTCCTGAGAGGGTAGAACTCATACAATACTGAATAAAACGATTTTAAAAGCAGTCATTTGTGACATTTTGAATGTATTAAAATTGTTGTTCATTGCTATGTGTTGTAATATTGGTGTTATTAAAAGAGAAAATGTATAAACCTATTTCTTTAGTGAAATCCAGAGAGCAGGAAAGCAAGCTTTGTTTTAATCTAAATTTTACAATAATTTGCATCTGTCAAACATCGTTTATTCATTTTAATAATAAAAAATGATATCGTTCCATGAAGAGCCTTTAACATCCATGGAAATGTTCCACTGCACAAAAGGTTCTTTATAGTGGAAAAAGGTTCTTCAGACTATTAAATTGTCCTTCACACTAAAAATAAATAAAATCTTTCTGTTCACTGAAAACCCAAAATTGTTCTTGTAGACTCTCACTGTGAACCCCCCCTTTTCAAACTGGGTGAAGTTATGCCTGCATCAGTGTTTGCATTGCACTAATGAAAATAATTAGATTTTAATGACACCGTTTGCACCTGTGCCGCTGCAGTTAGAGGTTTACGAAATGTTATGAGGGCCGAGCAGCATTTTCTGATCTCTGCCGTCTCAGTGCTTCGGCCTTCTGTACGGATGAACCACAGGGAGAGAAGCATCCACCCCCACCACATCTAGAAATACACTGGGGATATGCTTTATATTGGAGCTGTATGGGTTATATGTTAGTCTTTATTTTGCAGACCACAAACCAAGCTCAAAAGTTCTGCAGGCACCCTTTTTAGAAGTTTTGAATAGCTGTTAATATTCATACTTTCTAATGCCAAGATTTGTATGCATGTGTTTCATGACCTTTTTATAGATGCTTGTAAACCCAGATTTTACTACATTCCTTTAAAGCTACATAAAGTGCTCTGCTTCTTGTAATTGTCTGTTTTTTCCGCTCTCGTCCTGAAAAGAAAGCCTACTGGGCAGAAGCCAGCATTTCACACTGCTTCTCTTTATGTGGTTGTGTGACTGAACGACACTTTTGTGACTTCCTTCATCATGTGGGATGGTTATGTATTCATTCACCTCATTTACTTTAAATCTGTGGATGATGTTCCACTGATGTGGTCAGTAACTGGCTTTACTGCGGTACAATGGGAAAACCACTTTCCATTAATACTGTGCCAAAGCAGCTATTCTCTGGTGACCGGATGTTCCAGTTTACATGAATTTCTTTACTATTTTTTTTTAGTTTGGCTAAATTGTGTTGAAGTGAAGGAAAATTGTGATATAAGACTGTCACAATCTCCTCTCTAGTTTGAGAAATCTCTAGTGTGTTAGGTCATGCTGTTAAGCTTTAACCAGTACTGTCAAGCTGATGATCACATCTGTGACTTGAATGTTCACTGTTTTTAACCAGACCTTATTGTGTTTGTGTTTCCCAGTCTCCCACAGTCAGATCACCCGCCTCTACAGCCGCTTTCACAGTCTTGATAAAGGAGAAAACGGAGCGCTCAGGTACATGCAATGAGTTGGTTGAGTAACAATGAACTTTCACAGTGTGTTGTTGCAAGACCTTTGGCCCAAGAGGAAGCAGGTATTACACAAGTCTGCATGCTCGCTTTTAATGAACATCTTTTGATCGTTTCAGTTTGAATGTATTCTGGCTCTCTGGTAAACATTTACACCAGCCTCAGGCTCTGCAAGTTAATATGTTAAGGAATGGCTAGATCAGTGTTTGAGTTTTGACTACGAGGAAAAACTTCCTGCTGTTACACTGCTAAAAATAGGACTTTATTGTAAATATTCCTTGTAAAAGTGGGAGCTCAAGGACAGTTATGAAGCGTCTGTTTCCTTGTGCCAAAGTTGTTTGCGCCATGTCCTCATAAGTGACCTCTACACGCTGATTATGATCGATGAAAGGTTGTCATAAAGAAGATGAGAAAGCAGTAGCACAGTGGTGATGGTTAAAACCTGGTGATAAATCCAGCATTAATAGTGCATTTATGGCACATTTATCACAGACATCGTCCACAGATATTGCAGTATGTCTTACTGTTGTGCATTTGATACTTGAAATGGATTTGGTACCATTTCTAATTCAAGTTTAATGTCTCATCATAGATATAAACTATTGTGTATTTTGAAGGATTAAAACAAAATAAAGCCAAAAGTATTTTTTATTTTGTTTGTATTTTGTGAAAAGAACTGTATGCGCTACAAAATTGGTATAAAAAAAAAAAAAAAAAAAAATTAGCAACTTTTTTCCGCCAAAACTGTGACCAGGATTGGATTTAAAAAAAAAAAAAGGCAGTAAACAAGTTTATAATGTTGCAAACGTTTTCTATTTTAAATAAAAGCTGTTTTTTTATTCTTTCTACTCATCAAAGAACCTTGAAAAAAATGTATTTCCACGAAAAAAAAGCTACACACTTGCTTTTAACATGAATAATATGAAAATAAATGTTTGAGCAGAAAATCAACATATGTGACCCTGGACCACAAAACCAGTCATAAGGGTAAATTTTTCAAAATTGAGATTTATGCATCATCTGAAAGCTGAATAAATAAGCTTTCCATTGATGTATGGATTTGTTATGATAAGACAATATTTGGCTGAGATACAACTATTTGAAAATCTGGAATCTGAGGGTGCAAAAAAATCTAAATATTGAGAAAATCACCTTTAAAGTTGTTCAAATGAAGTTCTTAGCAATGCATATTACTAATCAAAAATGAAGTTTTTATATATTTACAGTAGAAAATTTACAAAATATCTTCATGGAACATGATCTTTACTTAATATCCTAATGATTTTTGTCATCAAATAATTTTGACCCATGCAATGTATTTTTGGCTATTGCTACAAATATACCCCAGCGACTTAAGACTGGTTTTGTGCTCCAGGGTCACATATTAGAATGATTTCTGAAGGATCATGTGATACTGAAGACTGAAGTAATGATGCTTAAAATTCAGCTTTGTGTCACAGAAATAAATTACATTTTTAAATCTATTCAAATAGATAACAGCTATTTTAAATTGTAATAATATTTCATATTAATTAAATTTTTACTGTATTTGTGCTCAAACAAATGCAGATTTGGTGAGCATAAGAGACTTCTTTCAAAACCCCCAAACTTTTGTATGGAAGTGTTTTGTAAAGCGTTTCTGTGACATGCCTTATGAAACTAACACCTTCTGTTTACCCAATATGCTGAAGTCACAGGTTGTGTTCTTGCTATAATTGTTTGTTTTAAATGGCAACATCCTCTGTGGTTTGAAACCAGCTGAGATGATGGTTAGTTCAACAAACTTCATCAGCAATATGGTTAATATAAAAAGAAAATCCAAAAGTGTTGATGACCTTCTATACTTGTTATCACCCTAAACATCCGTCAGGCTGAGATTAGAGACACCGGCTCTTGTTTGAACCATAAATAGTCTCAGAAATCAGGGTGAGGAGTGTATCCTCTGAATGTCGAGGTCACTTCATGACTTTCCTTATGCACGAGAAGGTTACTCCCAGAAATAATCCATTATGAAACTGCTTTTTCATTGTTGTAATGGGACTACAGATCTAATTGAGAACGGTAATTATCACACAGTATCCATTATTACTCGTACTCGCCATATAAAGAGGGGTAGACGTCAAAGTATCCTTTTAACAAGTCCTATTTCCACAGAATTAGGGATGGGCTTTCCTGCTTTATTACATGTTACACGATCCAATGTCAACCCAAGAGCACAGAGAGACGTGCGCAGGCTGAAAAACTCTTACTGGCTCAGAGTAAAAAGCCACGTCAGGTGTTTCTGCAGGTTTACATTTCACTAGGAACAGCTGCTTTTCATTCGAGAAAGACAGTTTTATAAGAATAATCATAGTCTTATTAAATAAGGATGGTCTCTCATGTTACTTTATACACCTGGCTAGTTTCTGTAGGTGCATCTGTGTGCAAAACCTGAAATTTATCTGAAATGCATACTAACCCCTACCTCCCTCTCTCTCTTTATCTCCTCCTCAGCCGAGAAGACTTCCAGAGGATTCCTGAGTTGGCCATAAATCCTCTCGGTGATCGGATAATTAATGCCTTCTTCCCAGAGGGGTGAGGAACATGCCATAAGACATTTGAAACAGCAGATAGATCTTTTATTGCACCAGTATTTGTACTGCATACAGATTGGATTTAATGTTTTTTTTCTACTTGTTCAAAGAACATGGTGCACAAATGAAAGAAAACTATTAAATGGTAAAGAAAAGACAAAATGGGTAATAATAAAATAAGAAATATGTGTCTGTATTTCACGCCAAAAGCAAAACAATAAAAAATATATATTATATACATATATACATATATATTGTTTTGCATTGTGACACAGTTTTCATGACAAATATGTTTTAATTATGAATATGTATTTAGACACTACTGTTCAAAAGTTTGAGGGTTGGGTAAGATTTTTTATTTTTTTTTGTATGTTTTAAGAAAAAAGAACCAAGACTGCATTTATTTAATATAAATATGGTAAAAACTGTAATATTGTGAAATATTACAACTTTGTGTGACGACAAAACTGAATTTTCAGCATCATTACTCCAGGCTTCAGTGTCACATGATCCTTCAGAAATCAGTCTAATATGCTGATTTACTGCTTAAGGAAAAAATCGTATTAATATCAATCAATATATAATCACAATGCATTATGATTTTAAAACGGGTTTCATTTTCCCTATGCAAAATTATTTTAGTTTTTTGTTTGTTTTGCTTTTTCTTTTTGCTTTTGAGGGCAAATTCTTGATCGTTTTCAGAAGATTTGTCTCAGTTTCTCAGAGAATGTTGTTTCCGTATCAGTGTTTGTGTGGATTTTTGGCTGTAATAATGTAACTGTATGATATAACGTTCAGTAACTTCTGCAAACTCTATCATTACTGTCTCAAAACACACAGCATGTGGGTAGTGTGTTTCTTCTTGGTTTGAATGTTTCCATGCCATCAAATTCCTTAAAGTATGAAGAAACCACCTTGAGGCCATGTCAGTGAAAAACATTGTGAAGTCTAAAGTAGGACAGCGGCTTCCATGTTTTGGCATCAGGGAGCTTGTCTGGTGCAGCGTCTGGCCCTATAGAGATTAAAACCATATCAGTCAACCACTAGTGTGAATCTGATTAAACACAACATCAGTTTTAAAGTCTTTTGTGTGTGTGTGTGTGTGTGTGTGTGTCTCTCTCTCTCTCATGTATTTCAGTGAGGATCAGGTGAACTTTAGGGGCTTCATGAGGACTCTGGCTCACTTTCGTCCTGTGGAGGATAACGAGAAAAACAAAAACCTGACTTCTGGCGAGCCGCTCAACAGCAGGGCCAACAAACTCCTCTGTGAGTCCAGCTCAAACACCTCTCATATTAATGTCAAGTTTTTCTTTGTGTCCACAAAAATATCGAGCAGCACAACTGTTGCCAACATTAATAAGAAGAAGAAATGTTTCTTGAGCAGCGAAGTAGCATATTAGAACACTGAAGACTGGAGAAAACGGAGAACCATTTTTAACATGGTAGTAATGTTCACGGGGATCTCCATCAACAGTTTTAAAGTGCCCCTATTATGGATTTTTGAAAATGAGCTTTCATACAGTGTGTAACACAGCTCTAAGTGAATGAAAACATCCTGCAAAGTTTAAAATCTGAAAGTGCACCGTGTATAAAGTTATTGTCTCTCAAAAGAAAGAGTCGACTCGTTTCAATGATTCAGAGTCGTTTTTAAACCGATTCCCAAGCAGTTTCATGTTGACATTAAATATTAGCATATTGCCCGCCCACTTGTTGCGCAGCACAGACCTGGGAAAACTTGATTTTAGTGTTGGTCTGAATGAAAATGCAAATTCATTATTTGCCACTGGGTGTCGCTTTTGGAGCAGTAATGTTGCGTCACGCAAAGGAGGGGTTTGGAAAAATGAATCGTTGAGCGAATCGTTTGGGAGTCGTTGAGCAATGAAACAATGACAATGAAAGTGTTTTTTGACCTTGCATGCATGTCAACCTGTTGTCGGAGACTCCCAAAACCAAAATATGAACCTTTCATAACCCATAATTGGGGCACTTTAAATGACACATTTTTAAATACCATCTTAAACTAAGTTTGAAGAGTCTCAAGACAATGAATGATTATGAAACTCATTTATTTGGCCATTAAAAAACTTAATGGCCAAATAAACGATGCATTAAAAGCTTTCAAGAATGGAGCAGTCCATCATTTTTATTTGAGTATCATCTAAGCATTTAAAAGCAGGCAAAATGTCGTTTCCAAAAGGGCTTGAACTGATCCTGGTCTTAAACTTCCTTGCTCTTTTTAAGGATCCTGTAAAACATGCTTTAGCTGCTCTTAATCTCTGCCAGAAAACCTGTTCTCTGTTACCAGGCCTTGCAGTGTGTTCATGTAGCACAAAGTGTTGCGACTTAAAGCTTTTAATAATATTTAGTTTTTCTCTTCGCAGTCGCTTTTCGGCTATACGACCTTGACAGAGACGACAAGATCTCTAGAGATGAACTGCTACAGGTAAGAGAATCATGCTTAATGCACAACAGAAAACCGCTACACCTGTCTCTGACACAGGAGACACAAGAATGTTCTGTACCGTCTGAACAATGAGGCACTGACTCACCTACCCTTGCCTTCTGAAACCAGCTATTCATATTCACAGAAGACTCTCTGTTAGACTGGGAAACCCCGTTACTGCTGGATTTCAGAAGATCAGGTTTAAGGGACTTACTTCAGGGATATTATTTTTACTTTCCTATGAGACATTGGAAATGGAATTAATTGAACATGCAAAATGTATAAACCTGGTTTAAACTGTTGTGTCATAAATGAACGCAGATGTTAATATAGCTACAAAATACTTCTGAATTATTATTGCAGTGTGTAATCTTTCCACAAGCTCAATCCTTCTATTGATAGGGAATATTTATTTATTTTAAGAAATCCCTTTAGTTTTACCCCTTAAATTTAACAATATATTTTTATTCACTTATAGTCAGATTTCTTTTTTAGTTGCTTAGTTTTTGCTGACTTTATTCCACTCTGAGATTGTTAGAATTTCACATGCCATTTTTTTCCTTCACATATAAAATAATAAACAGCACTTAAACAGGATTGTCGTTCCCAATAGTTGTTAACTGTCCCATCTTGAATAAAGCCTCGTTATAAAGCATCTGTACATTTTTTTTTTTTTTGGTAGATTCACAAATCAAACCACACTGAAATAAACAGTCAAGACGAGTATAAAATGATAATTGATAAAGAGATATTGTTAAAAATAAACTTTAGCCACTCATTTTTTGGGGTTAAAATTCTAAGGAAGGATATGCAATGTGACATAATATAAATAATTGTATCTAGCATACTTATATTACTTTACTATTACTGGGTGGGTCAACACTGAATAGGCATGGACATGTTATGATTGCATTTTAATTATTCAGAATTCTAACAATATAAAATCTAGCATGAACCTTGTTTGCAGGTTTGTTTCAGTAGATGGTCTTTTTGAACCTCAGGAGATCAAAACAAATTTAATTTCACATGAAATAAGTGATTAGGGAATCAGTCTGCTATTGAGCCACTTGATGGCACCAGATAATAATGTAAAAAATCGAAATAAAGCAGAGACGTTTGTGTTTTCCAGGTTTTGAGGATGATGGTGGGCGTGAATATTTCTGATGAACAACTTGGAAGCATTGCAGACAGAACCATCCAGGAAGCTGACACTAATGGAGACATGTGTATCTCCTTCAGCGAGTTCACCAAGGTAATGCCTGGAAATGCAGTGCAGTATGTGTGTTCCACGTCAGGGAATAGTCCACCCAAAAATGAAAACTAGCTGAAAGTTTACTTGCTCTCAGACCATCCAAAGCCGCTTTTCCACCGAAATTACCTGGGACAATTTGTCCCTTGGCTACCGCAATTTTCCTGACTGTACAATTAGACAAATATATCAAACACCACTGCGTTTTCATTTAAACATATTAATATAGCCACGGAAATTAAACAAAATATTACATCAAACAGGTCCGTGTACCTTCAGATAATTCGTTTTTTGATTTAATATGGAAATCTGAAAAATTTAAAAAATTCATTTAATTTTTCATTTGTTCAAACAAAACGAAAAATGCAAGAATTCGGCTTCATTTTTCGCTTTTACGTTCAGGGTCAGAAACAGATAACGGAAAACTTGAATATTCGATCTCAACAAGTTGGCGGAGTGAAACACCCCTCTCTGCTGATTGGTCAACCAAACATTACAACATAATAATAGTCCTCCGCTTCTATAGATTCTTAACATGTTTATTTCTACTACATTTTATTTCTTTCTCTTCATCAAACCATACTGAGTCCTCTGGCACACCGCCTGTTTTATTATAGTTATCCACCTATCAAAACCTGTGTGGCAAAGCTGCACGACGCACTGCAGCGCGGGGAAAATGTATTGTAGTTCAGCGCAGACCGGTATCAATGTATGTGAACATACACAGGAGTCATAACTTTTGTTTTAGACAATACGCTGCGTTTTGGACAATGGAGGAACCTAAATAATATGATAGATATGAAAAGAAATTACTTTGTGTAATTTACCTTCACAGCACATCTATTAGCCTAGCTATTTTTCTATTTTGAGTTTTATTCATAGAGCACTTTATTGGAAATCATATGTTGTTATCCCACTGACAGTGCTGTTTTAGTGAAATGTGAATTTGACGTCATGATTTGAAGGTGAACTAGTTTGAGTTATAATGACATATACAAACTGGAGGATTACACGGGAGTGGGTTGTCAAACCTCTCCCATCCCACTCCCACACAAAAAACAAAAAGTCCCATCCCACTCCCACAAGGTCCCGTCTCGTCCCATTCCAGTCTCAGAAGAATGACCTCCATTTCCTCCCACACCCATATTTTTTGTTATTGTCCGGAATCTGTCAGTTACAGTAAAAATACAGAACAGATCACAGCATGTCCACCTTCCAAAAATCCAAAATGTAGTTTTATTTTATTGAACTGAAAGCCAGCTTAAACAATGCCAAATATTAACAACAAAACTATTTTTGATACACAGAGTTTCGAAGTTTCCCACAGAGACCTAGACGGCAGAAAGCCATCCTGTTTGCTTTAATTATTTTACAGAAGCGCAACATTTCGTTGTTATTCTGAGTGCACAGCTATTTTCTTTTTTTTTCTTTTTTTTCATATTTAATGTTAAATTCTTACATCAAATAAATTACAATATGACAATAGGCTTTTACCAATTAAATCAGTATTCAGTGATATAGAACCTGCGTCTGAAGATGCTTTAAGTTTAATGCTGATAAGATCGTATATTTACAGCGCAATAACAAATGTATAATGAAATTAGATTAATGTTTTAATACAGAAATTAAAACTAAATGAAATACTTGAATTAGGAAAGTAATATCGCCACTAGTTATCGCTCAACGGTTCTGTAATTTAGTTGGCAGAGAAAATAAAAAAATTTTGTATGCCATCAGTTAGCTGGCCAATACTCAATATTAATTAAATAAACTCCGCTTATTGTCTAAAACTACATATGTTCACATAAATTTGTAGAGATCTGCACTAATACAGTCTCCCGCGCTGCACTGCGTTGTGCAGTTTTGCCACACACATTTTAATAGGTGGTTAGCTATAATAAATCAGGCGGCCGTGCAAAAGATGTGGCTAGTAGGTAGTTACACAAAGAAAGCTCTGTCTAGGTTCTGCCTCGGTACGGTTTGTGTCAAGCCATTCCTTAATCTGGCTGTTTGATGAAGAGAAAGAGATAAAATGTAGTAGAAATAAACACGTTAAGAATCCATAGTGGAGGACTCCTTATTATGTTTTTCAGGGGTGTTTCACTCCACCCACTTATAGAGATTGAAGTAGTTTATCTGTTTTCTGTCCCTGAATGGAAAAACGAAAAATGTGCCTTTTTTTCATTTTTCAGATATCAATATTAAATCAAAAAACGAATTATCCGAAGGTACACAGACCCAAACAGCATTGCCTCTTTTCATTTTACCATATTAATAGATTAATAGAATAAAGACCAAAGATTACCTGGTAGATTTACCCAAAGTGAATTATACCACTACAGAGACATCAGAGCCAACGGAAAATGTCAGAAGGACTAGCCGAGGTTATGCTCCTCTCTTCGGGATACATGAGCATTTGTAATCGGTGATCGTCTCCGAAATCGGCGAAGCACATTTTCAAATAGGCGCTGTCTTTATAAATAAACCACAGATTTGAGTTTTAAACAACTACATTCTTGCCTGAAATACTTTTAAAACTACATTTCATGACACAATAACAGTATAATATTTTTTAAAATTCTGCAAATATACAGTGCTGCGTGAACTCAACCAATCAGTATGCTCAGTGCCCAAGTCCCGCCCCCGAAAGTTCCGGACCTTTGAAAAAGTACTACCTCACCAGCAGGTACTTTCTGCAAGTATAGGTCTCTGCAGCAAAGTAATGGGAGTTACCAGATCGGGGCGTTTTTCGACCATGTTACCTGATTGGCTGGCATCATAGTAATGGTAGGTTTAGGGGTGGGGTTAGGTCAGGGGATCATTTTGATTGCATGATTTAGAAACACCCAGCAGTTTGAAAACGCCCAGAAATTCAGAAACGCCCACTTTTGCTCTACAGAGACCTCAATCTCACTTTCTGAGGGCCAAATTTGGACCCGGAACTTTATTTAGATCCTGTTTCAAACACACAGAGTACTGGCCCTGCGGTGGAAAAGTGGCTCAAGATGAACATGAGTTAATTTTTTCATCTGAAATGATCTGGAGAAATTTACCAGTACCTCACCAGTAAATCATCTGCAGTGAATGGGTGCCGTCAGAATGAGAGTCCACACAGTTGATAAAAACATCACAATAATCCACATCACTCCAGTCCATCAATAAATATCTTGTGAAGTGTGAAACAAATCCATTGTAAAAGCGCTTTAATGTAAAACCAAAAATAAGTCCATAATTTATTAATAGCACTTCTTCCAGTGAAAAAGTTAATCATCTATTGTCCTTTCATATCAAAATCCACCAGAATATTTGGTGTTTGATCTGAACATATTTCTCTCCTGATCCAGGCAATATTATGGATTGATTAATTTTCAACTGGAAGCAGCAGAAGTTAAAAACATCTTGATGGATTTGATCATTACAGACATGCAGCGTTTGACTTCACAAGACATTAATTGATGGACTGGAGTGGTGTGGATTACTTGTGTGTTATTGTGTTGTTTTTATCAGCTGTTTGGACTGACGGCACCCATTCACTGCAGAGGATCCATTGGTGAGCAAGTGATGCAATGCTAAATTGTTCCCTTTTGGCTCAGGAAAGCAACAATAACATGAAAGTGATTAAATGATTTCAAAGTTTTTGAGTGATTTATTCATTTTCAAACACCCTGTTTCGATCCTCAGGTATTGGAAAAAGTGGATGTCGAACAGAAGATGAGCATCCGCTTCCTTCACTGAAAACCAAACGCGTTCTGAACTCTGATTGGAGACCATCAGTGTCAATAGAAATAGAAATATTGACATTCTGGATCTTCTCTCTGTGGGCTGATTCATCCTTTATAAACAGGATCATGTTGTCATGGTTATGTTTGTTCCAATCATCTATCACTCTTGAGTTGCTGTTGCACTAGAAGGTGCCTTCACTATTCTCAAAATTCAGAGTGCTAAATAATTTTTATTCCAGCTGTGAAAGCAGCTGATTAAAACTTTCCAAATTTCAAAATGATATTTCGCCCCACAAAAATACCTCATTGTAAGGGTGGATAAGGGTGTTTTCATTCTCGTAATGTATCTTGCGTCAACACATAAAAGGGAGTGAAATGGCTGAACGCCTCTTAACTCTGAAAAATATATTTTTCACTGAATTTGAGTGGCTTAAATGCCTAATAAACAGAAGAGAAGCAGTTCAGTTGAGTGCAAGTATATATCTTGCAATTATGACTACTTTTCTCAGAATTTTAAGATATAATCTTGCAAATGTATGTTATAAAGTCCAGTTCTGAGGGGAAAGAGCTGTTTTCTTACAATTGTTGCAATTCTGAGGGGAAAAAAGTCAGAATTACCTTTTTAGTTTTTATTCAGTGGCAGAAACAGGCTTCCATACAGAACATTTAACAATATGACAAAGTTACCCTTTAGCGACACTACAATATTTTGAACTCACCTCCTTCAGAAAATGTAAAAATCTTTGCAATTCTGTTTAGTGGTGCAGAAATGACTCCATTCGCCTCTTCAGCTCTCATTCATTCGGTCCAATCGGTTTGTAAATTGATTTAGTGTTGGGTGTGATTTGTGCTATCTGACGTATGTTCTCAGAATTGCCATGCATCATTATTTATAAGAAGGGTACTTGAAGCCAAACGTTACTCAAATATTTGTCCGTTGATTGAACAGTTAAGTTGATCAGGGTGGCAACAACAGTTGCATTTTAATGCTTTTTTGTCTTTGCTTTATAGATATATGAACAAAATCAAAGTTATGTGCCCGTGTCCTTGACGGATGTAAACACTGATTGTCGATTATCAATGCTACGAATAAATCCACGTATCGTACACAGATACTTCTTCAGTGCTTCTTGCGGATTCTTGCTTTATGTACAGATTTCTTGAATGCGTTTGACTCGGAGTTGGAGTGTGAAAGGTTTTCATAGCCTTTCTTGTGAACAAAAAATAAATGAACTCATTCAATGTGGCGTCATAATCATGAAATACACTTGAGACGTGGACTTCAAGTGACATGATTCCCTGGTGTTTTGTGGTGCAACTGTCTCTGGTGCGACAGACTAAACAAAATCCAAATAATTGTGGGTGCAGTAGGATGCTCATAATGAAAACTAGCTTTTGTAGGATTTAAAAGCAGAATGTTAAGCGTTTGCGTATTTTAAAGCGCTTGCAACATTATTTGGAAATGAAATGTTCAGTTGAACTATGAAGTTGTCTTGAGAAAAGATGGATAAAAATGTCTGTGTAATTTCCTTGGTATCCATTGTGACGGCACTTATTTTTATTTTTACACAGTTCTGAGTATTATCAAGACCAATACTTCCAATACAAATACTGATCATTTTTTTTTGTGATTTCTATGTATAAAATTTCAGCTATTTTACATTGTATTAAAAGCTGTCATCGTTAACAGTTAAATAGCAAAGTATGAGACAACAAAATCCAATCATTTGAAGGACAGAAGGCATTTAGTAGATTGTGTACAACAGAAATGTCCTTGTCTAGTATGATATTGTGGGCGTCACAGGGTAAAAGTCAACATCCAGATTAGGTCAAAAGGAACATGGTTGCGTTTCTATAAAGCATCATGAGATAAGTTGATCATAGAGACGATTGGTGGCAATGAATCTATAATCCATTTAGACTTACAATGCTTCTGAGAAACGCAGCCCAGATTTTTGATATGGAAACTGGGGATGTTTTCTGTTTTATTATCTAAAAATGTACAAATTGAGGGAAGAAAAAAGATGGTATTTTTAAACGTTGAGGGTTCCAAGTAAAGCCAAGCCACCTTTATTTATATAGTGCTTATACAATACTGATTGTGTCGAGGCAGCTTTACTGTGTCAACAGGAAAATAGTTTGTCAATAACGCAAGAGGACAATGACAGTCATTTTTCCAGCTAAAGTCAATTCAGTTCAGCTCTCTTCCAATATGTATGTGCAATCAGTCAAACGTCCCCAACTAAGCAAGCCAAAGGTGACAAGCGGCAAGGAACCGAAACTCCATCTGGTGACAGAATGAAGAAAAAACCTGGCTCAGTCAGGGGCCAGTTCCATAAACTAGTATTATAATTAGTAATTATTAATAATTAGTAATTATTAAGCATAATGTTTTAATACAATGAAAAAAATAGTAAAGAGTAAGCACATATCAAAACAGTATACAACAACAAACAAAAATATATATATACAGTGGTGTGAAAAAGTGTTGCCCCCCTTCCTGATTTTTTTTGCATGTTTGTCATACTTTAATGTTTCAGATCATCAAACAAATTTAAATATTAATCAAAGATAACACAAGTAAACACAACATGCAGTTTTTGAATGAAGTTTTTTATTATGAAGGGAAAACAAAATCCAAACCCACATGGCCCTGTGTGAAAAAGTGCTTGCCCCCTAAACCTAATAACTGGTTGGGCCACCCTTAGCAGCAACAACTGCAATGAGTCTGTTACAGCGCTGTGGAGGAATTTTGGCCCACTCATCTCGGCAGAATTGTTGTAATTCAGCCACATTGGAGGGGTTTCGAGCATGAACTGCCTTTTTAAGGTCATGCCACAGCATCTCAATAGGATTCAGGTCAGGACTTTGACTAGGCCACTCCAAAGTCTTCATTTTGTTTTTCTTCAGCCATTCAGAGGTGGATTTGCTGGTGTGTTTTGGACCATTGTCCTGCTGCAGAACCCAAGTTCGCTTCAGCTTGAGGTCACGAACAGATGGCCGGACATTGTCCTTCAGGATTTTTTGGTAGACAGCTGAATTCATGGTTCCATTTATCACAGCAAGTCTTCCAGGTCCTGAAGCAGCAAAACAGCCCCAGACCATCTATTTTACTGTTCTACCATATTTTACTGCTGGTATGATGTTCTTTTTCTGAAATGCTGTTACTTTTACGCCAGATGTAATGGGACACACACCTTCCAAAAAGTTAAACTTTTGTCTCGTCAGTCCACAGACTGAGTATTTTCCCAAAAGTCTTGGTGATCATCAGATGTTTTCTGGCAAAACTGAGACGAGCCTTTATGCTCTTTTTGCTCAGCAGCGGTTTTCGTCTTGGAACTCTGCCATGCAGGCCATTTTTGCCCAGTCTCTTTCTTATGGTGGAGTCATGAACACTGACCTTAACTGAGGCAAGTGAGGCCTGCAGTTCTTTATATATTGTTGTGGGTTTTTTATGACCTCTTGGATGAGTCGTCGCTGCGCTCTTGGGGTAATTTTGGTCGGCCGGCCACTCCCGGGAAGGTTCACCACTGTTCCATGTTTTCTCCATTTGTGGATAATGGCTCTCACTGTGGTTCGCTGGAGTCCCAAAGCTTTAAAAATGGCTTTATAATATTTTCCAGACTGATAGATCTCCATTACTTCCTTTCTGATTTGTTCCTGAATTTCTTTGGCTCTCAACATGTGTAACTTTTGAGGATCTTTCGGTCTATTTCACTTCTTCTTCTTCTTCTTCTTAAGCGTTTTTGGCGGTTGCTTTACCGGTGCTTTACCGCCACCTGATTACAATGTGTACATAAACGATTTGTGTGCTTACCTATTAAATGCAGAGTCTTATTGAGTCCTGTATGCCCTATTCTGAGACGAGTAATAACTGTTTCCTCCCTCCGATTTTTACCCATTTCTCTTCCTACACCGTATCCCAGTACATGCCTTCCTTGCTTTTGCATCTCCTATCCCTACAAAACTCCTAAAATTTGATTTATTATGTTCCCAACACTCTTGTACTATTGCCTTTGTAGGGTGTAACTCATAATGCCCTTGTATGCTCACCCAGTACACAAGTTTAAGTCTTCTAATGCTTAGTGGCGTCTACTTCACTTTGTCAGGCAGGTCCTATTTAAGGGATTTCTTGATTGTGGTGTGGCTAGAGAAACTGAACTCACTTTTGGGCAAACACTTTTTCACACAGGGCCATGTGGGTTTGGATTTTGTTTTCCCTTCATAAAAAAAAACCTTCATTTAAAAAGCTGCATGTTGTGTTTACTTGTGTTATCTTGGATTAATATTTAAATTTGTTGTGACAAACATGCAAAATAATAAATAAATCAGGAAGAGGGCCAACACTTTTTCACACCACTGTGTATACACACACACACACACACATATATATATATGTATGTACGTGTGTGTGTGTGTGTATATGTGTGTGTGTATATATATATATACTGCCCGTCCAAAAAAAAAGTCGCCACCTGGATTTAACTAAGCAAATAGGTAAGATCCTCCCATTGGATAATTACTGCATGGATGATTGTGTTATTTGCCCAAAGACTGAGGTCAGCTGACTACCTGAATATACTGAATGACCAGGTTATTCCATCAATGAATTTTTTTCTTCCCTGATGGCACGGGCACATTCCAAGATGAATGCCAGGATTCATTGGGCTCAAATTGTGAAAGAGTGGTTCAGGGAGCATGAGACATCATTTTCACACACCACAGACGTATTGACCACAGGCCACCACAGAGTCCAGAGTCAGACCTTAACCCCACTGAGAATCTTTGGGATGTGCTGGAGAAGACTTTGCGCAGCGGTCCGACTCTCCCATCATCAATACAAGACCTTGGCGAAAAATTAATGCAACTCTGGATGGGAATAAATGTTGTGCCATTGCAGAAGCTTATTGAAATTATGCCCACGGCGAATGCAGTCAAAGCTAAAGGCGGTCCAACGAAATAGAGCATTTGTTTGTTTTTTTTTGGACAGTGTATATATACATATATAAGATTATTATACGATAAAACTTGAACAAACATTTTAACATTTTCTTATTGTATTAACATTTTCATTTTCACAAACTGAATATACTGTATACTGTAATTATAACTTATACAGTTATAACTTACAAAGTTTATGATGATAACTGCTAAAAGAGCAATTTCCTTAGACTATTGTATTGAGGAGACCTACACAAAGCAGACTCCTGGTGATAATCAGGTTCCCAAGCACCCATTCATCTATTGTCCTGTGCCAGACGTGTTGTAAACTGCCCCATTTATGCTTCTTTGTCCTCGCCCTGCTCACATTCTCACTCTTACCCTGTGTGAAACACATCGATATTCCCTAATCAATATTCTTTTGTCTTCAATTTTGACATTTACATGTGAAAAACAATCCGCCCCATCAACATCAGCCTCTATTCTGCATCTACACATCATTGCCTTTGTAATGTCAGTCTAGATGATTTAATCTGCAAGTCATTTTAGAATTTTCATGTCTTTTGTATAATTCTGTTTTTAAATGCTGTGGTTCCATATGGGCTACTATTTTTATGACTAGTAATATAGCTGTAGGCCAAACTGACTGTTTTTATTACCATTTTCCCAAAAATCACACTATGATTAACCACTACAAATAGCAAACGGATCAAAACAGTATTTTAGCTAAATTTAATTTACAAAAACACAGTACAAAAATAAATATGAGAACATGATGAATAAAACTGTATTTAACATTTTCTAGTTTGAAACCCTGGAGCACAAAACCAGTCATAAATCATATATATATTTATAGCAATAGCCAACAATGCACTGAATGGGTCAAAATGATCCATTTTTCTTTTATGCCAAAAATCATTAGGTTATTAAGTAAAGATCATGCTCCATGAAGGTATTTTGTAAATTTCCTACTTTAAATATATCAAAACTTCATTTTTGATTAGTAACATACATTGCTAAGAACTTCATTTGGACAACTTTAAAGGCGATTTTCTCAATATTTGGATTTTTTGCACCCTCAGATTCCAGATTTTCAAATAGTTGTATCTCAGCCAAATATTGTCCTATACTAATACACCATACATCAATGGAAAGCTTATTTATTCAGCTTATCTCAATTCTTATGGCTGGTTTTGTGGTCCACATTTTAATTTTCACTAAATGTGAATATGCTGTGTACAGTAATTGCAGCTCTTTTACAAATGTAACCTTTATAACGTGCTTGATCAGTCAGCTAGTATATATTTGTTGGATAATAACCTCTTATACTGCATATAGAAATGTTGCTCAATTTTTCCCTCATGATGGGCCTAATCTACAGCAGAGTCCCTGACATATGTTACTTTTCTCAGCGCTGATCAGGATTGGCCAATCACAGCCGGCGCCCCTCCCCCCAGCTCCTCTTAAACAGAAACGGAAGCCGCGTGACCTCATTTCCACCTGCGCCATCAACCGCCGTTTTCTTTGTTAGGAGAAGTAGAAAGCGTCAGCACGCATTTCCAGCATCTGCTGTTTAAGTTATCTGCAGAAGTCCCGTGAGCGACATGGATGTTAATAACAGCAACAATAAGCGCAAGAGCAGCGCTGGAGACAGTAAATATCTGCCGGAGTTACTGGCGGAGAAAGACAGCCTGGACTCCTCGTTCACGCACGCCATGAAACTCCTCTCTGCAGGTCAGTCATTATTAATCAATTCACACACAACTTTTACTGCAGCTTCTATAATTGTTTTTAAATAGTGAAGTTAGAATATCCCTGATATTCATACAGGGGTAATGTCACGCGCGACGCGGTGGAGTTGGGCCTTGTTCGTGTTTTTTGTCACGTGCTCTTCTGTAATTTTGCGTCGAGTTGTTTAATGTTGGAGATGTGGAAAGTAATTTTGCACCGTAAACTGTAAAAACATAACTATACTTTCAGCGCTGAGAGATTTGGCTTACACCATATAATTGACAAAACTGCCTTGTTACAAATAGGTTTAAATTGCAACCTCTTTTAAACCATTGATGTATGATTCGGCCTAAGGTGCTGTTTGCACACACGTGTGAAATGTGCATGCATCTCCTGGTGCATTTAAACCCGTTCCAGGGAACGGTATGTTTGAGGGGGGTTTGTTTAAGCGAAAGCTGCATGCATGTTGCTCACCTTAGCATCGTTTGCATTTCCTTTTGAGAAAGACAATCCCATGATGCATTGCTTCAAGCTGCGTGGGAAGAAAGAGAAACCCAGGATAGCAGACAATGCAAGAGACGTTTTTTTTATACAAAATGTGTTGTGTAACTAATAGTAGTGCGATTTTCATTGAATACCTGGATGTCTCTGCCATTTTCTTTCTTTTTCTTTAAGCAGAAAAAATAGTTGTTGTTGATGTTAGTGATAAGATAGTTCTTCTATTTTAGTATTTTTATTATTTATTGGATTATAAATTTGTGCAATTTTCTTGAGTGTTAAAGACTTGCATAGTTGCATCGTGTTTGATTCCTTGTTAAAGTCAAGTTTGACTGTGAATTGCATGGAAAACGTGTTATGGTTTCAACCAAAAACTGCAGTCAACATTTTTAGATCCATAATTTTATGCTTGCTGACCTACAATAAATGGATTGCATGTAATGGAAGTCTGCCCTTTCATCCATGGTTTGGTCCACGTTACCACTGCATTTCCAAATTACTGGTTGTCATGCTAGAAGTTTTGATTTTTTTATTATTTGCACCTACACATGAAGTCAGTGCTTATGACAAAGTAAAAGTTAACCATTAATTTCTTGTTGCATTTGGCAATGTAGTGATGGATTTGATTAACATTAAATTTAGTTTTGCTCTGAGCTGATCTTGTTTTCTTTTGCAGAGATTGAAAGGGTCCAGAAAGGTGAGCCTAAAAAAGAGTCCGAGACATATCTGGATCTGTTCACCGCCAAGAACGTGAGGGTGAAAGAGAGAGTGCTCATTCCCGTGAAGCAATACCCTCGGGTAAGACCCCTCGGGTCTTGAGTTTTGTCTGTTCATTGCAAGAACCTGTTAGTTAACACACAATTTCTCAATGTTTCCCATCAGTTCAATTTTGTGGGAAAGATTCTGGGGCCGCAGGGCAGCACCATCAAACGTCTGCAGGAGGACACCGGCGCAAAGATCTCAGTGCTGGGCAAAGGATCCATGAGAGATAAGAGCAAGGTAATAAACCAGTCTGCACTGCTAATGAGTTTACTGTTAAGTGACCTGGTTACTAAAGATTCAATTGTGAAACCTGCAGGAAGAGGAGCTGAGGAAGGGTGGAGATCCGAAGTATGCACACTTGGCCATGGAGCTGCATGTGCACATTGAGGTTTTTGCTCCAATTCCTGATTGCTACCTGCGTATGGCTCATGCCATGGATGAGGTCAAGAAGTTCCTAATGCCTGTAAGTGTGAATGCAAGCAAATTGATGCTTTAACCTATTGATATTTTTCACATTTATCACTTGTTTCATTTTATCTTCATTTTAATATAACGTTTAATTGTAAATGCTCATTTCCCCTGTTTTTAGCTAAAATGTAAAAAAAACAGTCTTTAACAAAATACTGTAGTTTATTGTGTGTGTATATATATATATATATATATATATATATATATATATTAGTTAGTAGTGGAGCAAATGGAAATGCTAAAAAAGTGGGGTGGGAAATCCATGATGGCATTTCTATGGCTAGAGAAAAAAAAAATTGAGTGTATTTACATTGATCAGAAAAGAGAGTTGTCAAATTTTCCATCATTCACTTCAGCGTTATTATTAGAGAAACGGGTGCTTTGTAGTTTTCTGTAATTTAATGTCAAAGTTTTAAAACAAATTGTAGTGTTACGAATGTCCACTACCCTTTTTTTATGAAAAAATACAATGTTACTAACTAGAAATGTCATCACGGTCTGTAAAAAGTTATTTTGACATTTTCTAAATCGAAGTTAACTTTAAAAATAGCATTAATAACTCAATTTAACATTGTTGCAACCCCATGTACATTTTATATTTTCATATTTAATTAATATTTTTTTTAATGGAGCTGTAATAAGTCTGCTGTTTAAAGCTATTTGAAATGATAGTAAACTATTTAATTAAGTGATGAGCCTGTTATCCTTTTTCTTGTGTGTCAGGTGGAAGGGCTTGATGAGATGCACCCAGACGCATTCATGGATCCAGGGTTTCTGAACGGCTCTCAGGATATGCATGGCCCTGGCAGAGGTCTCCCTCCTGGCCGAGGCCGTGGTGGCCCACCACCCCCAATGGGACTTAGGTGAGAGAACTATATCAAATATATAGCCTCTGTTACACAACTTGCATTTCTTAATATAATTTACTCACAATATGAACAATCTTGAATATTTGGAGTACATGTGTAGTAATTAATTCATATATATAAATAAAATAAATATTTGTTGTACTCAAAGGGGTCGTGGTATGCTGCCTCGTGGAGCACCACGTGGAGGAGCACCAAGAGGAGGTCCAGGACGTGGAGCTGCATCGAGGGGAGCCCCTGCAGGAAGAGGTGGTCCTTCACCCCAAACACAAGGCAGAGGAGGCACATCTGCTCGCTCAAGACCACCAGCCCCAACTCAGAGGATGACACCAGGAGCCGCTCTCTCCCACCAACAGCACCCAGCCAAACCTGAAACATACGGCGAATATGTAAGTCAATGTCCACAACACCACTGTTAAATATAACGGTTATATGCACTCCCATTCAGAAGTTAGTTTTTTTTCTTCTCCATATTAAATTTATCAAAAGTGACAGACATTTATAAACTTGTCAAATAAATGCTGTTCTTTTGACACTTATGTTCATCAAACAATCTTGAAAACATAATTTTTATAAAACGCACATCACAGAAATAAACTACATTTTGAAAAATATATTGGTTTTGAATTTTAATATTTCACAGTATACCTGTTTTTACTGTATTTTTAATCAAATCAACTTTAGTGAATGTAAGACTTTAAATTACAACAAAAAAATGAAGGAAATCATAACAACCCCAAACTTTTGAATGGTCATGTGCTACAAAAGTCTTTGGTAAATGGTTTTATAATTAAATTTACACTTTGTTGCAATACTAATTTGTGACTGCATTTCCTTTATTTGACTACACAAACTCGTTCAGACTAAGTAACCAACCGGTCTGTTGAAATCAGCCAGTATTTTGTCAAACTTAATTCAAAAGTCAGTTAAAAGAACCATTTGTTTGTGAATCAGACCACACTGGTAGCGCTGACATATATGTGTATATATATGTGTATATGTTTTGTTTTGTTTATTTATTTTTTTGCTCCGCATTAGTCTCTTATTGCATGACCTTTGCTAGGAAACAGCCTTTTCACTGGAAATAGGAAACACTCCAAAAGTCAATATATTTAGCTCATGATGCATCTCCATGTGTTCTGTATTTTCTCAGGCATATGAAGAACCATACGCAGAGCCTTCCTATGAAGGGTATGAGAGCTACTACAGTCAGCCTGCTCCACAGCCGTGAGTGCTGTTTGCTGTTTTTTCTTCTCCCTCTTAGAGACCTCTTTCTTGGATTCATTTCTGTGAATCTTTTCAAGTTGCAACAACTAAATTTAGCATTCTTGCTCATGGTTTCTCAGAAGCAATGTAATCTTCTCATCCAAAGTCTTGCTTTGAATTTTAAAACCTTGTACAAAACCGATTTAAAAAAAATTTTTTTTTTTCTTCCACAGAGACACAGAGTATTATGATTACGGTCACGGAGAGGCACAAGAAGCATACGAGGCTTACAGTAAGACATGTTCTCATTTATACATGCAGCATTGAGTGAAATGTGCAGCTCTTTGAGACCATGCGGCCAGATTATACTACAGACTCTGTGAAACCTTTATCATGCTTAAACTACAGCATAAACCTGTGTATGATGCACTAAGCTGTCCTGCAGTCAGTTATCCATGTTAAGGGTGTGTGTTTGTGTTTCCAGCTGAAGATGACTGGGAGGGTGGAGCTTGGGGAGGCGCAGGTGGAAAGGCTGCAGCTGCCCGACAGGGCAAATCGTATCGGGAACATCCATACGGCAGATACTGAGAGCTGTCCGTCACTACGGTTGCCTGGCAACTTCCTCCCCTCGTAACCTCTTGTAACCACCTAAAGTAATTCTAGTTGTTATTTTTGTATTCAGTTTTTGGTTAAGACTCCTTTTTAATATTCTGAATCTACTCTTTCAGTAGGATGATGACCATAATTTCGACGTGACTCATTTTTAGCTTTGCCATTTATATGCTGTGGTTATTCGTTTTTTTTTTCTTTTTTTTTTTTGGCTGTTTTTGTTCATTTATTTTAATGCTTAAGTGTTTCTTATCTGAAAAGTTGATGCCTGAATGCTAGATAATTAGCTGACGGCCATGTGTAAAATGGCTTGCTTTAAAAGCTGAAGAAAAAAATGCTTGTTAATGTCACTTATTCCAAACGCGCTTTTGTAAGGCATAATGAGAAAAATCTGAGAGGAATGCACAAAAATATTAGTTCCTGTACAAACCAACATGTTACTTATTTTTCAAAGAACAAATTCCATTTGGTTTGAGGCTACTTATTGTTGAAAGTCTCGTAAAAACTTTCAAACTTCGTATCTGCTTATTCGGTTTGTTAAATTAGCAAAACAAATCTCGCGAAGTTTGTAGTTTAGGTTTACTTGTAGTCTGACAAAAAGTACAACTTTCAACTCTTTGTACGTACAATACTCAAAATATTAGAAACTTGTTCTTTGGTGTTTATAGATTTGCAGTCTTCAAAATATTAGCAAATTTGTGTGCATTTCCTAACTAGGGAACTAAATATGTCCAAAATGTGTCCCTATCAGTTTGTCAATAAAGATAGTTTTCTTTTACAGCCTTCAAAACTTTTGTATTTGACTTATTAAAGTGCTAATATTCATCCCATATAAACCTGTCAAACTGTTGCAAACTGTCCAAATCCTGCATGCAGTTTATAACATCACAACATTTAGATAGAAAACTTGTTTTACTCACTTAATGCTGTTCAAAACTTATTGTGTATAAACCGTTGATATAAATAGTCTGCAATTATTTGTATTAAGTAGATCGTGAAAAATGTGCATATTATGTCTTGTACAGGAACAATTGACCTCAATATTATTAAAGACCAATATTTCCAAAATGTTACCTTGGTCCCCCCCCAACAAGCTAATCAATTCTTTTTAATAATTTTAAAGGGGTCATATCTTTTAAAAGCAGCTGTTCATTAAGCTTTTGAGCATTAATGTTCATACTATGAAAACGTGCTATAACATTTAGGATTCAAAACTTCTAGTAAAATTCACTTTAGTTAGTGTGAACTAAATGTCTGCCTGTTTTTGGTGCAAAAACAAGTGGATTTGATTTAATATGACCCCTTTAACAAATAAAGCTATTCAACATTAACAATGATTTATACACAATACTAAGAAAATCCTGGAACTTTTTTTTTTATGTGTTTATACCTGTTTTAAAAGCAATAACCCTGTTGCAACCTTGCATCAGAGTCACTAAATCCCTCTGATGTCACAGAGACTCTACCTATCTGTCTTCTATTGAAAAGGATCTTGAGGTAAGACCTGCAGAGTCACCTCTAAAAGCGCACATAGATTCCCCTTTTTAAAAGGTAAAGTATACATGCACAAAACTATTTAGATGTTTGGTGCTCTGGTAATATCTTGTAATTTTGCGTGCAAAAAAAGCAATAGAAACGGAATGTATTGTTCAACCAAATCACTCAGCACAAAGGCTTTTGTAGCCCAGGATGAAAGTTTGACCGTGGAGATGATTCAAATGTTGCATTCGCTGGCTTAATAAACCACAAAATTGGGAAAGAAGGCGTAAAGTGTAATGCAAGCTTCAAAAAAGGTAATATCAACCCTAAATTTCTCTCTTAGCACAAATGTTCACTCACTCATTTTTACACAATCATTACAAATTCAAATTCCGTTATTTGCAAATTCAAAAGTCAATATTCCTAAACCTGGCTAACGCATCAGAAAACATTAATTTTTCTAAAACATAGTATGTTTTATATGCAACTCTTGTTTTTAAAACCAAATAGATTTTTAGTCAAAATTACACTGTTATTAAAAAGTGTTCTTGTAGCTGTACAAAATAGACACAAAAATAGTCCTCCAATCTAGCAAGCATGTAATGAGATGTGTGTAGAATTGGACTTGTGTTTGTGGAAGTGAGTTGTTGATTTGTGAGATCTTGTGTACTAACTCATCTTTTGTGTTGCTCAGTGACTGATGCCGAGAGGTTCTTTCCAGACTGGCTTTACCAGGCAGCTGCAACAGGTGAAGTGTTAGTGTATATCTACAAAATTAATTACTTGCATGCATGCCATAATTTGAACAAGCAAGTGTACATGAATGAGAATTCTGTATAACGTCTTTAGCTAATTGGATCTGTCTGTATGCTGTTAATGCATGAACTTCATTATTTGTAGCGCACCTGCCGTCCAATAATGGCAAGAAGCTTGGTGTTTTGGTACCTTCTAATAAACAAAGTTTCAGCTTTAAAATGGTCAATCATAACAAAAACCAAATAATAAATAGTTGCCACTCTTTAATGTGCGATCGCTTTAACGCCTCAATTCAAGCGGCAAGTGAACTCGCATCTTTTTACTGCTAGGCTATAATACGAAATGAATATGAATGAACATCAAAAAGTAGGCTCGGGTAGGTCCATTCAGAAAAAAAAAAAAACTAATGCTCTTTAAGTGTATGCATTATATTGCATATTTATTTTTACTTAACCTGTGTTGTCTACACAGTAAGACAGGATGCAAGGAGCTAAAGATGAAAAACTTAAAATAAGATTTGTGAAAGACATGTGACGACATTTATAGGATGCGTTGAGGAGGAGCCCAAACTACGCTCAATGGCCAAGTGATGCTGACATAGTTATGGTCCATGATATTGGCACAGATTCGGTGTAATAAACAATTCTGTGACGTATGGTTTTCAAGTTCAAAATGACATTGTTCCCACTTCCCAGGACATCTAAATAGTTCGAGTTAAAAATGAGTTATTTGTGGATAATTTTGGCAGTGTTCACTGTCAAACTGAGGTTCAGATCAGTAAGGGCTATGATCAGTCAGTTCCAAAAAGAAATGCAGAACCTGGCCTAATTGAAGCTAAACAAGTTGATTTTAAAAAGATTGAATCCAATATTTCGTAATACAAAGAATTTATAAGCTATTTTTCGTAGGCTGTTCACCACAACTGTAACCAGGTAGGAAGATCCCAAAAAAGTATGAAAAGTATCAAATTTTTTGGAAGAGGAAGTTGTTATACCCTATGTGAGCAAGTCAGCAAGTTTTAGTCTAGTGAAATAACGTTAACTAGCATTTGTGGCCAAAAGAAGAGTCTCCAAATCAAAATGACTAACACAACATTAGTATTAATCTGGATGCAAGTCATAACTGCTATGTATATAACTCTAATCATTAAAGTAGTCAAATACAGATTCTTTGGTGGATTTTAAACCCCCCCCAAATTCCCTCATTTCACATATTTGGTAACCATGGTACTGAAAGGTCTGTTTTGCTTATAATCTGAATCCTGATAAAACGGTTGCCTTTTGTGGTCTTTTAGAATCATTTCTTGAACTATGGTTTAAAAGGGTTAATCGTCCAAATCGGTCCATGTAGTGTAGAACTCTTTAGCACAGCTACAACGTGATACTGGGTGTAGATCCAACTTTCTATGGCAGGTTATTTCACGTCTTGTCTTATGCATGCCTCTACAGCTCTTTAATCTTTGAGTGGGGAAATCTTGAGACCTGTCAGTGTTCAAATGTGACTGTGTACTACTTTTGTTTACTTTGTCTTAGACTTTAAGATTTAGACTTGGTCTCTAAAAAAAAAAAAAAACTAACGTTTTAATTGGTTCTGTGTTGCAGGCTTTTGGTGTCATTTTGTACCACAGAGGAAAATGACAACGCTGTTTTATACAATCTCTTGTGACACAGGAATTTTTTTTTTTTTTTTTTTTGTATTTTTAAGTTATTTTTGTTACTTTTATACTTTTTTTTTTTTTTTTTTTTTGCGGATCTCAATAAATGATTTTACACTCTTTTATTAAACCTGTATTACTCATTGATTTGAAATGAGTTGGTATTACAGAAGTGTGCATGAGTATGCTTAACTTTTAAGTGAAGCGCTTCTCTGGTGGTTGTAATTAGAGTGTTTCAGCCTAAATTTACGAGTTAATTTGTGTTCCTGTGGCTCAGTCGTAGTTGCGTTAGCCGCGCAAAGGACATGGTGGGTTCAATTCCCAGTGAGCACACAATAATAATAATAAATAAAATAAATGTATAGCCTTGTA
Organism: Barbus barbus; assembly: GCF_936440315.1. NCBI lineage: Eukaryota > Metazoa > Chordata > Actinopteri > Cypriniformes > Cyprinidae > Barbus > Barbus barbus. Next base: position 26,803,120 of record NC_136746.1, on the reverse strand, counting down.
ATGCACCAAGCCGCTTTGGATAAAAGCGTCTGCTAAATGCATAAATGTAGTCATTATTTAGGAAAATTGGCAACTTATTACTACAACCAATCAGTCAAAATCAACTAAAGTGTCAAAGCAAACTTTGAAGTTATTTAAAATACAACGTATGAGTGTAATTTTAAATGGGTGGTAATCAACTTGCATCCGAAAAGTATTTTTAGGTTGTCCAAATGATTACTTTAAATTTTAGTATCATTCATTTAAACATTAATGTGAAACGTAACAGGCAAATGAGGGGGTCATAAAAATTGCATGTTGTTTTTATTTAGTAAGGTTACTGTCCTTAAGCCATTTCACCTAACAGATGTCGACATATACACAAGAAAAAATTATAAAAATGGCTCCATTCAAAAATTTTACCTGCTCTGGTTACCTGAATGATCCACGACTGTTCATGTTTTGTGATGGTTGTCTGCAGTCCCTTGTTTGTCCTGATCCTGATAGCACAAGTACATCATCAAGAGATGTCTCTTTGAAATCTGTATTTACATCTGCAAGATGTATTAGTGTTTACTCATCTGCATATGTATCCAAACAAGTCAAATCTACATTTGTTTTAGAGGTCTTCAAGATGTTTATAATGTAGCCAGGGCTGGATGGGTAATCGACACCAGGCATTTCCTGGTGGGCAGACACACTTTAGGGGCTGAAAGAATGTTGTTTTTGTATAGATACTAATACTTTTATTTAGCAAGGATGCATTAATGTTGATAAAGGCATTTATGTCACACAAGATTTCTATTTCAGATAAATGCTGTTCTTCTGAACTTTCTATTCATCAAAGAAACCTGGGAAAAAAATCTACTTGGATGGTTTCTGAAGGATCATGTGACTGGAGTAATGATGCTGAAAATTCAGCTTTGAAATCACAGGAATAAATTACATTTTACAATATATTCTAATAGAAAAGAGTTATTTTAAATAGTAAAATTGTTTCACAATATTACTGCTTTTGCTGCATTTTGGATAAAATAAATGCAGGCTTGGTGAGCAGTAGAGACTTAGATAAAAAAATCTTATGTTCAAAATCTTTTGACTGGTGGTGTATATCATATATATATATATATATATATATAGAGAGAGAGAGAGAAGTGGTGGTGGGCCGCCAGGGCCGAGTTTTGTCCTTGAATGTAGCCTTTGTGAAACTATCTTGCATAAGTTTGTACACCACAGATAACTCTCTTCACTACCTGCCAACAGGGCACTCTTGAGAAGGATGGGTTGCTAAAAATAGCTTTGGGGGAATTCCGTATCGATAGGCGCGTTTCCTTTACCCTTAAATTGAAAATACGCAAACGCGTCAACTTCGCAATACTTTTTTTTTTTTTAATCGACATTTATAAAATATCGCCAAGGTTTTGCGCAAATCTGTAATGGAAACGCGAAGCTGAACGAGTTTAATAGGCGACGTGTCCAGCTAGAGCACAAAACAGCTAGAAAGAGCAAACGAAGTAGCTTCAATGTTATTGTATTTGAAGTTTTGGCTGATTCCACGTTTTCTAGCTTGAAATGTAATGAACTGTGTTTCTTAGCAGAGGTTTAAACAACTCAAATTATTCCGTGTTTATTTTATGACGCAGTATGGTTCCTGACTATGTTATTCGGTTTAAATAGCTGTTCGTAAAACGTATTGTTTTAGTTGGTTTGTGATGAAGAGAAACCCTCCTTGTGGCGCAGCAGAGAGCAACATCCGTGGCGTCGTTTTATATAACGCTACATTAAACCCGAGCTCTTTACACGCTTTCCAGGTGTAAAATCTCCATCAGTAGAAATACTCTTCACATATGAATATGCTGTGGCGTTTTCATCTGCTCTGGATCTTACTGAGTCCTGCAGGTCAGTGCAAAGATTGTTTGTCGTTTTGTAACTATATATATATATATATATATATATATATATATATATATATATATATATATATATACAGGACCGCTAACACGAGGCACTTTGCATGCTGAAACTTTTTTGGGAAATTGTATTTGCTTTGCCATAAGGGTACAATTAAACCTAAAAAGTGGAAATGTGTTATATCCCACCATTTTCTTTCTAGAAAGTTTTTCTATGCGTTTTAATTGCATCCCATTCTCTCTAAACGAGCATGTCTTATGCAAACCGTGTGAATTAAAGTTAAGGCACTTGAGTATAACCAGCAATTTCTCGTGTTGCGAACCACTGGTGCAATATGGATAAATTACCCTCAATATGAGGCGAGTTACTTGAATTCAATGTTTTCATTAATATCTATGATAAAGAGTCGATGGACACCTTTAAAAACTTTGTTGTAATAAAAATTGTTTATTTTAATGAAACATGTCCTTTTCCTAGTTTTATTATATATATATATATATATATATATATATATAATATATCAGCTGAAGTATTCAGTTACCTGTTGAGTATTTGCATTTGTTATTCTCTCAGATTTGTTATATTTTGCAAAGTTGACAATTTTAAAAGTTGTGGAAGAGTTGGTCATATGTTTTAAGAGGCAGTGCATCTGGGACCTACTGGGAGAAACACAGTCTACAGTTTATAGAAACACATTTATTGTACCATAGCTTTGATGAAAGGGTTTGTTATTCAGAAGGCACTACCAATGTACCACAGAAATATTTCTGTGCTGTGTGCTGCAAAGACCCGGCCTTTCACAAATAAATGAGTGTTTAGATTAGACCGAAGGAGTCTTTCTTCACTTATACATGCAATTATTAAATGCAAGTGGGTGGAATGATTCTTCAACTGTGTGGAAGAAAAATATATAAATAAATCGCATGCCGATGCCGACAGTCTGGAAATGAAAGTGATGTATTGCATATTTCAGAGGACAAAGTTCCCAACAGCTCTGTCCATAAATCATGGCTTGAAAAAAAAAAAAAAAAAGATACAGTGTTAAATGTTCCTTTTGTCCAGTAAAACACTTTATGAAGAAATATTCCAGCCAGTTTCAATACTGGCTCAAATATTGGCAGAATTTTATCAAGAGAACAGTCTTTTGAATTCAAATGCAGTGTGCTTGTGTTTTTGTGCAGTAGACTGATGGCATTCGTTGTGAGAAAAGAGCTTCTCTGGTGATGCATGTTTCATTGTCTCCTTGACATTCTGCCTGTGCGCTTCACACCAAACCTAAACTTTATTTGCTTTGAAACTCACAGTGCCATTCCATTCTAACACTGCAGGATGTAAATGCAGCTTATGCCAAGTATTTGGCATTTGGCAGTGTTTTTTTAGTTACCCTTTTTCTGCAATCTCCATTCATCCTTGCATTCTTATGTCATGTCCGGGAACAAACAAAAGAAGATCAAGCCACTGTTTCTATGGGCTTTTTTTTATTTGAATACAGACCACTTTCTGTTCTAATAATTTGCACCTGGTTGGATACACTTGTTGCTTTTTGGTATTTGATGCAATAATTAAAGGAGTGGACTAAGATTTTTTTCTTGAGCAGCAAATTAACATATTAGAATGATTTCTGAAGGATTGTGTCAAAAGACTGGAACAGTGATGCTGAAAATTCAGCTTTGCATCACCAGAATAAATTACATTGAAAATATATATTTAAATAGAAAACAGTTATTTTAAATTGTAATAATATTTCACAATATCACTGTCTTTACTGTGAATGGTAGTGTAACCTATTTTCTTCTCAGTAGTAATAGTATACTGAGAATTATCGGAACATTTTGAAATAGTTTTATTCTGTATGTGCATATACAGCTGGAAATATACTGTCTAATTAATTAAGTGTACTGTGTGAACATGACACATATGCCAGTCCAGTTAAAAGGAATTAGCATTTTATAAATGCTATTTTTGTCTTAATAGTGTTTAATTTAGTCATGATAAATGTAATTGTCCGCTTGAAATATGCGTTTGACTGCAGTGACCCATAAAATATACGCTGACAGAAAATTACAGTCCATTATGTTGACCGAGAATTTAAGGAGTGGTAATTAGATCTCAAATTATAGAGTTTACATTGAAGGTCTTGCTGAGAGGTGTGGGAACCGCACACTAGGAAGGCTTTAAAGATGTAAACAGGTAAACAAGCATTCTCAGAAATCACAGTTTTCCGTGAAATGCAGTTTGGTGTTGTGCTAATGGGAAAGCAACAAAATCAGCAGTCATTGCAGAGCATACATTGGGAAAAACAAATTATTTGATCCCCTACTGATCTTGTACATTTGCCCACTGATGAAGAAATGATCAGTCTATAATTTTAAAGAGAGGTTTATTTTAACAGCGAGAGACAGAATAACAACAACAAAAATCTAGAAAAATAGAGTCAAATAAGTATTTGATCCCCTATCAGTCAGCAAGATTTCTGGCTCCCAGGTGTCTTTCATACAGGTAAGGAGCTGAGATTAGGAGCACTCTCTTAAAGGGAAAACTCTTAATCTCCCCTGGTTACCTGTATAAAAGACACCTGTTCACAGAAGCAATCAATCAATCAGATTCCAAACTCTCCACCATGGCCAAGAACAAAGAGCTGTCCAAGGATGTCAGGGAGAAGATTGTAGACCTACACAAGGCTGGAATGGGCTACAAGACCATCGCCAAGCAGCTTGGTGAGAAAGTGACAACAGTTGGTGCGATTATCCGCAAATGGAAGAAACACAAAACAACTGTCGATCTCCCTCGGTCTGGTGCTCCATGCAAGATCTCACCTCGTGGAGTTTCAATGATCATGAGAACGGTGAGGAATCAGCCCAGAACTACACGGGAGGATCTCGTCAATGATCTCAAGGCAGCTGGGACCATAGTCACCAAGAAAACAATTGGTAACCCATGACGCCGTGAAGGACTCGAATCCTGCAACGCCCGCTAGGTCCCCCTGCTCAAGAAAGCACATGTACAGGCCCGTCTGAAGTTTGCCAATGATTCGGAAGCACCGAATCCGCTGAGGAACATTACAAACGCGCTTTACAAACTCACTTTAGATGCTTCTGTTTAGAGTCGAGCTGAGTTTGTTGACTCGATATGCTGCTCACAGACTCTCGAATCCATGAGCTAGGACTAACTAGTACTAGTTAGCGACTAACCTATGGCTCGTGTTTGCATTGCATGGCTTGAAATGTGCGCTGCGTAAAGATCCTTTGTTAGTTTTGACTGTAATATAAGAATAGTGATCGCTATGCTCACTGTCTACAGCAAGTTATACAGTATTCCAGCATTTGTTTGTGTGTACAAATATGGATATTATGCCTTATAAGTATCAAAGCAAGTGTCGTTTGATTTAAAGAAAAGCAATATATAAACATTTAGTCGCTTGATGTTTTTTTTAACTAAACAAATTTGCAACAATAACTGTTTCAGACAGGTTTTCCTCCGAACACTCCTCCCGTCTGTCATTGGTCAGTCAAACAGATGGCCCCGCCCCCAAACTATCGTTATTGGTTGAGTCAGAAGTTGACATGTCGGCGACAGCTGCGGTGTCTAAAATTCTATGGATTTATATAAAGATATTAAATAATATAATCCCGAGTTCGAATACAAGAAACGTCTGACCTCTGTGATTGCCAACAAGGGTTTTGCCACTAAGTAGTACTAAGTCATGTTTTACGAAGGGGTCAAATACGTATTTGACTCATTAAAATGCAAATAATTTTTAAACTTTTTTTGAAATGCATTTTTCTGGATTTTAATTTAATTTAATTTTTTTTATTCTGTCTCTCACTGTTAAAATAAAACTACCATTAAAATGATAGACTCCTCTTTTTTTGCCAGTGGGCAAATGTACAAAATCAGCAGGGGATCAAATCATTTCTTTCACCACTGTATTTGTGTCTAAACAAGTGTCATAAAGAGTACTAAATGTTCAGAAATTGACTCTTAAATTTCAGTTACAGTTGACTTCATGTAAATACACACACTTAGTTGCTGAGGTGTTTTGAGTGCATTAGAAGGCTGTTGCTAGGGTATTTTCTGTGATTTATAGGGCGTTGTTCACTGGCCCAAGTCTGAAGGGCCTGTGCTTAATATTCTTTTCTCTAGAAGAGAGGTCTTCAACCCTGCTCCTGGGGACCCACTGTCCTGGAAAGTTTATTTCCAACCGGCTTCAGCACACCTGCCTGCAATTTTCAAGTAGTCTTGAGGTGCTTGATTGGCTGCTTCAGTTGTGTTTATTTAGGGTTGTAGCTAAACTCTCCAGGATTTTGGGTCCCCAGGAACAGGGTTGAAGACCTCTGCTCTAGAACAGCGGTTCTCAATTCCAGTCCTCGCGTACCCCCGCTCTGCATATTTTGCATGTCTCTCTTTAACACACCTGATTCAGATGAGCTCCGTGTATGGACTGTGTGCTAATTGACATGCTTCCTACACAGTGTCCATTCTTCCCTACTCCCTGAGCAGGGAAAATCCGTTGAAGTTTACTTCACTTCGGAACATTAATTCACGGCCACAGCCTGCAGCATCTTCACACACAGACGAAACTTACTAGAGAAGTGTGACATTGTTGGGAAAACGGATAAAACCCAAGAAGCAGGGCCCGCATTCCTAAAGATTCTAAGAATCCTTTTAGAGAGTTCCTAATTTAGCTTAAAAATTTCTAACTAGGAGTCTTAGCACAGTCTTTTGAAGACTATGATTGGTTTGTTGTCCAAGAAGGAAATAAAGAGCGCTTTTAAGAGTAGGGTTTATTATAAGCCTTCACTTGTAATTTTTCCTGTTTTACCGTACTCTCTCTCTCTCTCTCTCTCTCTCTCTCTCTCTCTCTCTCTCTCACTCACTCACTCACTCACTCACTCACTCACTCACACACACATTATATATGTGTATATATATATATTAGTTTATTTTTTATTTACCATGCTGTCATACTTAACGTATTTTATTGGAAATGAACAGTGACCCAATAAGGTTCTGAAAGTGCTGTCAGGTACAGACCCAAATCATCGATGCTGCATAGTTGCATTTTTCCAGTTGCCAAATATGTTAATGTAGTTAATGTAGTGATTTATGGCGCTATGGCATTTCAGCGCAGTGTCGGAGATGTTAGCGTGTCTCAAATAAGATCGGTCACAAACATGATCCCTGCACAATCTAATGTGTAGCGTCTTATTAACTCACTGTCATGCATTGTGTGCAACACATTTCTTCCCCCTCTTCATGTTTTGTCCAAAGAAACTCTTAAGCCGCTTAAAAGTCCTCGTTTGTACTCCTAACAATTTTGGACCGTAAGACCTCATTTAAAGGTTAAGATGCTTTCTGAATTACATTTTTCTTTACTAGGATCCTGCCTGATTTATCTCAACTGCTCTGTGTACCCATAAATACACATGAACTAGACGAAATGACTAGCAACATGGGCACTATCTTCTCTAACACATTAGAAGTTGTTGCCCCCCTCAAATTGAAAAAGGTTAGAGAACAAAACGTACTGCACCATGGTACAACAGTTATACCCATTCTCTCAAGAAAGAAACTCGTAATCTTGAGCGCAAATGGAGAAAAACTAACTTGGAAGTTTCTAGAATTGTGTGGAAAAACAGTATGTCCAGCTATAGACAGGCTCTAAAAGCTGCCAGGGCAGAGCATATCCGCAAACTCATAGATAATAACCAAAACAATCCAAGGCTCTTATTTAGCACAGTGGCTAGACTAACAAATAAACAGACGCCACCCGATCTAAATATTGCCCTCACAGTTTAATAGTAATGACTTTGAATTTCTTTACTGATAAAATAGATAACATCAGAAATACAATATCAAATGTAGATTCTACTGCGTCTAGTATTTCAGCTTCATTCATCGCACCCAAAGAAAAACTGCAGTGCTTTACAACTATAGGACAGGAAGAGCTAAATAAACTTATCAGTGCATCTAAACCAACAACATGTTTATTAGTTCCTGTACCCACTAAACTACTGAAAGAATTGTTACCCGTAGCAGAAAAACAGCTTCTCAATATTATTAACTCATTGTTATCTTTAGGTCACGTCCCAAAACCATTCAAGCTGGCAGTTATTAAGCCTCTTATTAAGAAACCACAACTAGATTCTAATGAACTGGCAAATTACAGACCCATTTCAAATCTTCCATTTATGTCTAAAATTTTAGAAAAAGTTGTCTGCTCAATTGTGCTCCTTCTTGCAAAAAATGATCTCCATGAAGAATTTCAGTCAGGTTTCAGGCCTCTCCATAGTACAGAAACTGCACTTGTTAAAATTACAAATGACTTGCTTCTTGCTTCAGACTAAGGCTGCATCTCATTGCTAGTATTACTTGATCTTAGTGCTGCGTTCGACACTATAGACCATGACATACTCATAGATCGATTACAAAACTATACTGGTATTGAAGGGCAGGCTTTAAGATGGTTTAGATCCTATCTGTTCGATCGCTACCAATTTGTTCATTTAAATGGGGAGTCATCTCAATTATCACCAGTAAAGTATGGAGTACCACAAGGATCTGTCCTAGGTCCTCTGCTATTTTCAATATACATGTCGCCCCTTGGTAATATTATTAGAAAATACGGGATTAGTTTTCATTGTTATGCTGATGATACTCAACTATATATCTCAACAAGACCAGAGGAAACTTCTCAACTATCTAAGCTAATAGATTGTGTAAAAAATTTAAAAGATTGGATGACCAATAATTTCCTCCTATTAAATTCAGATAGGACAGAGATATTACTTATTGGACCAAAAAACAGTACACGATCTCTTGGATTACAATTTGCAACTAGACGGATATACTGTTACGTCCTCTAAAGTCAAAAATCTGGGTGTTATACTTGTCCTTTGAAAATCATATTTCCCATATTACAAAAACAGCATTGTTCCATCTTAGAAACATTGCCAAGCTTTGAAACATGCTACCTGTTTCTGATGCAGAAAAGCTAGTTTATGCATTCATGACCTCTAGACTGGACTATTGTAATGCACTGATAGGTGGTTGTCCTGCATCTTCAATAAACAAGTGAAGTGAAGTGACATACTGCCAAGTATGGTGATCCATACTCGGAATTCGTGCTCTGCATTTAACCCATCCAACGTGCACACACACAGCAGTGAACACACACACACTGTGAACACACACCTGGAGCAGTGGGCAGCCATTTATGCTGCGGCGCCCGGGGAGCAGTTGGGGGTTCGGTGCCTTGCTCCAGGTCACCTCAGAATGTCACTGGACATTCACTCCTCCCACCTACAATCTGAACCCACAACCTTTGGATTACGAGGCCGACCCTCTAACCATTAGGCCACAACTTCCCTATAAACAAGCTACAGATAGTCCAAAATGCAGCGGCTAGAGTTCTTACCAGGTCAAGAAAATATGATCATATTACTCTAATTTTACAGTCTCTGCACTGGCTACCTATTAAGTTCCGTATCATTTACAAAATATTATTTCTTGCCTATAAGGCCCTAAATGGTTTAGCTCCTGCATACCTAACTCGTCTTCTACAACGCTACAATCCAACCCGCTCCCTAAGGTCGCAAAACTCTGGGCCCGTATTCATAAAGATTCTAAGAATCCTCTCAGAGAGCTCCTATTTTAGCTTAAAAATTTCTAACTAGGAGTCTTAGCTTAAGAGTGATTCAGGACCAATCTGAGAGCAACTCTGAGCAAGGAAAAGACAAAAACTTTTATCTTAGTGAGGAGGCGGGGCTAACCCCGTTGCTAGGAATGACACAGTCTTTTGAAGACTATGATTGGTTGGTTGTCAAGAAGGAAATAAAAGAGCGCTTTTAAGAGTAGGGTATATTCTAAGCCTTCACTTTGAAATTACAGGCGTAATTTTTCCTCTCGCTCTTTCTCTCTTTCTCACAGACACACATTATATATGTATATATATTCTTTATTTTTTATTTGCCATGCTGTCATACTTACCGTGTTTTATAGGAAATGAACAGAGACGCCTAATAAGTGCTGTAACAGACCCAAATCATCACTGCTGCATAGTTGCATTTTTCCAGTTGCCAAATATGTTAATGTAGTGATTACGTCCATTTATGGCGCTATGGCATTTCAGCGCGGTGTCGGAGATGTTAGCATGTCTCTAATAAGATCAGTCACAAAGATGATCCCTGCTGCACGATCTAACGTGTAGCGTCTTATTAACTCAATGTCATGCTTTGTGTGCAACACATTTCTTCTCCCTCTTCATGTTTCGTCCATTTTCTCCACTGTTAAAGAAATTCTTAAGCCCCTTAAATGTCCTCATCCATACTCCTAACAATTTTGGAACTTAAGACCTCTTTTAAGGGTTAAGATGCTTTCTGAATTACTTTTTCTTTACTAGGATCTTTTCTTTAATTTTAAGAGCAAACACCCACATTTCTAAGAATTTTCTTAGAATTTTGTTACTAGGAGCAACTCTTAGCACTAAGATTTTTCATGAATACGGGCCCAGGTGTGTTGAAAGAATACCAGGAGTCAAGAGATGCGATTCAATTGAAGAAATTTACTGAAGAAAATAGTTTGCAGTTTCAGGCAGAAGTCAGCTTTAACACTCGCACGGAGTTCATTGGCCACTCTGCTTTACAATTCATAAACACCAACAATTATACTCTTAACAGAGGTTGCTAATTGCGTCAATGCTGAAGTCATCCCAAATTCTGATGTTCTAAAACCTAGATAAACTAAGACAATTTCCAGATATGGACGTAAGCTTGAAGCATGTCTTCTAACGATTTCTAGCATATCTTTCGTCCTGGAGCTGTCTCTGCATCTCCCTGTACAGACAGATACTAACACGCATACGCAGGGAAACGCTTATCTTGCTTCAAGGTTGCCTGGCTCAGCCCTAAACCTTATCGAGTATGGTCACACACACAATGAGAGCAGCTTCTCAGAGAGGTAAAAGGCGATTCACGACTAGAAGCTCCCTTCTAGCGTCTCACATTCTCTCTGTATTTCTTATACCTTCCATTGCACTATTTGCCTTTACGGCTCTTAGTGCCTTAGAGAATGCATTTGTGCAGTTTTCTTCTGCTGGTGTCCCTCACTCACGTCTGAGTGAGTCCATCGCTCTCCCCCTCCCGCACTCCCTCCGCTTACAGACAGTCACAGTCCCTTGCCAGAAACCAAACAAATCGAACTCAGAGGTCCTACTTTAAACTGATTAACCAACAAACTTGTCTTTCTTTGCCCACATTCCCTTTACAATCACAGCACTTGCTTTAGCCTTCAGTTTAAACTTTTAAAATTATATAATAATTTATTTAAAATGAATTTAGGATAGAAAATGATTATATGTAAAGTACAGTGCAATTAGTTTCGGATGTAGCACAGTGCTCATTCAACAAATGCACAGCTAAACAGAAGAGTTTTGAGTCTGGATTTAAATGTGGCTAATGTTTTAGCACATCTGATCTCTTCTGGAAGCTGGTTCCAACTGCGGTTGGCATAATAGCTAAAAGCAGACTCCCCTTGTTTTGTGTGAACCCTTGGTGTTTCTAACTGACTTGATCCTAATGATCTGAGTGATCAGTTAGGTTTATATTCAGTGAGCATATCTGCAATGCATTTTGGTCCTAGGCCATTTTGTGATTTATAAATGAGTAAAAGAACTTTAAAATCAATCCTAAATGTAACTGGAAGCCAGTGTAAGGACCTGAGGACTGGTGTGATATGCTCAGATTTTCTAGTCAGAATCCTGGCAACAGCGTTCTGGATGAGCTGCAGCTGTCTAATGGGCTTCTTTGGAAGGTCTGTGAGGAGACCATTACAATAGTCCACCCTGCTGGTGATAAACGCATGAACAAGTTTCTCCAAATCTTGACTGGAAACAAAACATCTAATTCTTGCAATGTTTTTGAGATGATAGTATGCTGATTTAGGTACTGATTTGACATGACTACTAAAACTAAGGTCTGTCTCCAGAATCACCCCAAGATTTTTGACTTGATTTTTAGTTGTTTGACACCTAGAGTCAATGTATGCATTCACCTTGAGAACTTCATATTTGTTTCCAAATGCAATGACTTCAGTTTTCTCCTTGTTTAACTGAAGAAAGTTTTGGCACATCCAACTGTTAATTTCATCAATGCATTTGCAGAGGGAGTCAATGGGGCTGTAGTCATTTGGAGATAAGGCTAGGTAAATCTGGGTATCATCAGCATAGCTGTGATAGGCAATTTGGTTCTTCCTCATTATCTGACTTAGTGGGAGCATATATAAGCTAAACAAGAGCAGTGCTAGAATTGAGCCTTGTGGGACACCGCATGTCATGGACGTCCACTTAGACTTATGCTCTCATATACTCACATAATAACCTCTCCCTTCTAAGTATGACCTGAACCATTTGAGTACCGTCCCAGAAAGCCCAACCCAGTTTTCCAGTCTCTCTAGAAGTATGTTATGATCGACAGTGTCAAATGCAGCACTAAGATCTAGTAGTACCAGCACTGATATTTTGCCAGAATCAGAATTAAAGCAAATATAATTTATTATCTTAATGAGCGCTGTCTCTGTGCTGTGATGCGCTCGGAAACCAGATTGAAAATTGTCCAGATATCCATTTGAGTTTAAGTAGTTGTACAGCTGATTAAAAACTACCTTTCAATAATCTTACTTATGAAAGGAAGATTGGTCTATAGTTGCTCAATATGATGTTATCAAGATTTGCTCTTTTTCAGAAGGGGCTTAACTACTGCAGTTTTCATGGAGTTTGGAAAAGTCTCAGAAAGAAGTGAGGCATTCACCACTTCTAAGAGATCTGCTTTCAAACTGTTAAGCACACTTTTGAAAAAAAAAAGATGTGGGAAGTATGTCAAAATAGCAGGTTGATGATTTAAGGTGCTGTATTATTTCTGCCAAAATTTTGCTATCAATTGCTTCAAAAATGGACATATTTACTTATTTTTGAAATTGCGGTAAAACCCTTGACCTCTGCATAACTGGAAGATGTGCCAATCACCTTTCTGATATTATTGATCTCAGAAAAGGAGGAGGCAAACTCAGTGGTAACATTGCAGTGGTAACAGAGATCAATATATCAAAGAAAATACAGAAGTGATCAGATAGTGCTACATCATTAATAACAATGGATGAAATGTTTAGACCACTACTGATGAGTAATGAGTAATGAGTAACTGTCTAGAGTGTCCACGATTGTGTGTGGGTCCATGCACATGCTGAATCAGGTCAAAAGTGTTTTAAAGCAGTTATAATTTCTTTAGTAGTTTTGATTTCTGCATCATCTATGTGAATATTAAAATCCCCTGCAATAGCAAAACAGTCAAACTCAGAGGAAATCTTTGATAACAGTTCTGTGAACTCTTCAACAACGGCTGGAGAGTATTTTGGAAGCCTGTAAATAATGATAAACAGAATACGTGGAGCACCTTTTAGCACAATACCTAGATATTCAAAAGACAAGTACTGACCAAATGACACTTGCTTGCATTGATGGACATCTTTTAAAAGAGCAGCTACACCTCCACCTTTCCAAACAGTCCTGCAGACACTTATAAAATTAATGTTAGGAGGGGCTGTTTCATTTAGGCATGTTGTACTGCAGTTGTCTTCTAGCCATATTTCGGTTAGAAACATAAAATCCAGGTTGTTTGTGGTTAAGTCATTGATCAGAAATTATTTATTTTTTAGTGAACGAATGTTTAAAAATGCTAACTTGATGGCATTATTTTGTGTTTCAGCAATCTTAGTTTGAAGCATTATAGGCTACAGATTAGATGGGTCAGCCGTACGGCTTGAGAAGGCCTTAGACTTTATATCACTTGATAGAACAGAGATAGAGAAAGCTACAGGCACACTGGGTTTCCGCTTGTTCTGTAAACAATTGTGAAAATTGCTGCTATCATAGCGGGGACCTGACACACATCACTGAGAGTAGCTATCAGTTGTTTTTGATTCACTTACAGTCCATGGAGGAGGGCTTGGCCCCTGGCGTTGTGGCAGCGGTCTGGGGGCTTGCAGCGAAAGAGTGGGATAGTTTGGTCCCAGCTACTCTCGCGTAGCCGGACCTTCAGACCGACGGCAGAAGGTCTGGAATATATGTCCGCTTTCATTGGCCAAGGTCTGCCCATGAGGCCGTTTGACCGACATGTCAAACAAACAATCACAGTTAGTTTCATTTGGCATCACGTTTCGGGGCATGGAAATGTCGCCACAATAACAAACTGGTGTGTGAAACTCTCGGATGTATTTAAAAGATTATATGCCGTGAACTTTAAAAATTTCATGTACTTTCCAGCGTTTAGTTGACCCTGATAAGCGTTCGTCTTCACAGTTGTAAACACGGCGGCTTTCTTCTTTCGTGAGGGGGTTTGGCGCCACGGCATCTTTATTTCCCGGCGGACCGAAAATAAACGCGACACTCGCATCTCCCGGAAATCCGGTTTAATTCAACCAGTCAGATGAAGACTTCGACATTCCTGAAGTGTTTCCAGGAAAGTGTGCCATATGCATCAGACATTTAGCCAACGGTCTGTGGGCGTGACGGCTGAGACTAGGTCCCAGCATACACCAGTTTCTCCATTTTATGTGAGAAGCTTATAAGTGGAGATGCTGGAGAGAGGGAAAGCGTGTCTGGTGAACGGGGCTCTGGTGTTTCTGGTGGCTGTGATATGTTGTCCTGGCTTCCCTGGCTATTTTCCAGAAAGTCGTCCTTGGGTGCTGAGTCTTGGAGCTGTTGTAGTACATCACAGTCTGTCTGTTATGAGCTCTGTGGGCAGGGCTCAGCTGGGATAGTTTCTATGAGCCGAGTTTGTTGTGGCGGCGTGGCGTTATCAGTGTCCTTGTGGGATTCTTCAACAACATGATAACTCTGAAGCTGATATGAAGTCCTGTGGTCACTCATATTCTGTCCAGGTGTGTGTGTGTGCCATTCAGGTTAAGTGGATTGGCACACATCACTGAAGGATGATGGATGGAGAAATAGATATTGTCCTTTAGCACTCTTGCACCAAGGTTGTTTGAGTGGAGCACATTGTCGAAATCATACTGTAGATTTAATACGGTCACATGAAATTGATGTTAGTGGTGTTGAAATTCTGCAGCAAAGCAATGATATCTCCGATCATTATCTAGTCTTGTATAAACTCCACATAGCTAAAACTGTAAATTATACTCCTTGTTACAAGTTTGGTAGAACCATCACTTCTCCAAAAAAGACTGCTTTGTAAGATGAAAACAAACATAACCCCCAGTATTTATTCAACAGAGTAACTAAATTAACGAAAAATAAAGTGCACTATAGATCCCCTGAGGAACAATTCCACTCATTCTCTACTATAGGAGAGGAAGAATTGTATAAACTTGTTAAATCATCTAAACCAACAACATGTATGTTAGACCCTATTCCAACTAAACTACTAAAAGAGCTACTTCCTCTTTTGGCTATTATTAATTCATCACTGTCATTAGGATATGTCCCCAAAACCCTCAAATTGGCTGTTATTAAGCCTCTCATTACAAAAAACACAATTTGACACCAAAGATCTAGTTAATTACAGACTGATTTCAAATCTCCCTTTTCTGTCAAAGATAGTAGAAAAGGTAGTATCCTCGCAATTATATTCCTTCTTAGAGAAAAATGGTATCTGTGAGGAATTCCAATCAGGATTTAGACCGTATCATAGTACTGAGACTGCTCTCATTTAGGGTTGGGTACCGGGTTATGGCACCAGTACCTATGTAACCGGTATGTACTAGAACCGAATCAGAACGCAGATTTCGGTGCCTCATTTTGGTGCCATGCCTGAGCGATCGATTTAAATATTTGTCCTTTGTTTCTCCAAAACAAAAGTAAGAAGCATCACCACTGGCACCGCACGTGAAAAATTATTTCCTGACTGAGAAAATGCATGTGAACTCAAGTCGGAATGCTCTAATAATACAAGTCCAACAAATCGTTGTAGTAACGCGAGTGTGCTGTTTTCACATTCTGACTTAAAAGCACAACTCGGGAAATGAGAGCATCTGAGGAGCGTGAGAATTAGGGATGTTCATTTTAACCGTTAACTGACTGATAAAGAATCTTATTTTGACCTATTAATACAATCAGTTAAACGGTTTAAAGTCACTTATTTCAGTAATTTATCAAAATATTTTTAAAAGTTTGCTGCATGGTTAAAATAAGCTACACGTATAAAAATAAAACATTTTTAGAGAGAGAGAGAAACATAAGTCGCCTATAAGTTGCATTTTATTATTTCATTTAGAAATATGTTTCTAGAGTGTGGAACTTTGGAAATATACTACTGTATAGACTTACAGAAAGGATCTAAGCCATATCTAAAGAGTGATGCACCCGAATGTCCTTCAGACAGGAAAGATGACACCAATCTAGTGGTTTATTGAAGAATAGAGTCTTATGTTTTAATGGGGGTGTAAAAATCCCCATTCTCTTTGTCGGAGGGGCTTCAGGCACACCTACATGCTTGAAAATACAGGTTATATAATTGCATTGATGGTTTCATGAAGAACCTTTAACATCCATGGAACCATTTTAATAGAATAAAAGGTTCTTTAAATTTAGTTTTAAATATTTTCCACGATAAGAAAAAATAATGGTCCTTTTGAAGAACTGTTCACTGAGTGGTTCTTTGGGAAACTAAAAATGGGTTCTACTATGACATCCCTGGAAAACACTCTTTACCTTTGTAGTGTAAGAACAGAATATCTTGGAGATTTGAGGTTGGACTTTTGGGGTACAGTAAGAAACAACTTCAGTAACTCCCTAGCAACTACTAAAACACCTTATGCACCTTATTAGGTTAAATTGCTGGTTTCCATCAAATGTAAGTACAGAGGAAAGAATTTCAGAAATGGCTCTATGAAACCCTAAAGGAAGGAGACTGGTACCAGGCCAACTCCAACATTTGTGGCTCATTTTGCACAAGTAAGCACAACGGTTTCCTAATTTTTAGGAAATGCTTTGAATGGGGTCCTTTATCTGGTAGTGTACTTTTTGTGAATAAGTAAAGCTGACCTAACCCAGTCTGTTACAGTCTGTAAGATTGGAGTTTGGCGGATGAGTGTGTTTGTTTGTACTGTATTGTTGAACCTGAAATCACAGGCAGGGGACAATCTCAACTACAGAATTCAAAGTAGAGTTTGTTCCCCGCCCAGAGCCTCCTGTGAGCCTTGATCAAAAACAAAACCCTGTTGGTTACATAAGATGATAAATTCCAGATCATATTTAGCTTGTGCAGTATGCTGTTTCTAAGCTTTGAAAGCTCAAGTTTTATTCTGCTACACACAGAAAAAAACCAACTTTATCCTAGATGCAGACAAATAGACAATCTGATTGAAAGATACTGAAGAATGGGGATGTACTAATATTAGAGTTCTGGCTGATACATTTATAGTGATTTATTACATGGCTGTTTAATCCCCCAGCTGTTCTTTGGTCATTTTTGACTGAAAGATTTTTAGGTATTGATTTTTTAGAATTGGTTTTAAGAAATGGGACAAAAAATATTTTACATGCTATAGGCATCACAACACAACAAGTGTATGAAAGACATTGTGATGTATCTTTTACAGATTATGTTTAACAGACTTTGTCAGTAGATGGCGAAAAGTGTCATCTAAATGTAAAAGTTCTAGCAGAATGCAAATATGCTACCTTGTGATGCGTGAACTTCACAGAAATGGGATTCGAATTTTAAATGACTCGTTTCAGTGATTCAGAGTCGACTCCTTTTTAGAGACGATAACTTTATGATGCACTTTCAGCTTTATAACTTTGCAGACTGTTTACATTCACATACGGCGGATTCCCATGAAAAAGATTAGAGTTTTCAGTGGGCAAAAAAATTTTTGCCTATAAAAAAAAAAAAATGCATATGCATTCATCAATAACACCTGCATAATCATGGAGGTTCATTCAGAGGTTCTATGAACATTGTGGGCTGGATGCTGACCTTGAATTGTCAATATGTGTAATCATGCGGAAGTAACAAGCTCCAAAATCAACAGCTATGGATTCAGACCACTTATCATCACACTACAGTGACGATCTACCCAGTAACCAGATCTTTCTGTTGACATCCAGACAATGGCTCTTTTACCAAATGTGCTCAGGCGTACTCGCAGTGAACAGTTCTAGAAGCCTGTTCATATAAAGCATATATACGAAAACCCACACTGAATGTTGCGCTACACAGATGCATGTGCAATAATTGTTTATGGTTCATTGAACAAGCATGAAAAACATATTTGGATTTTACTAAATTATTTTTAAAGTACAGTGTCCTGAAAAAGCATTTATATACATGTCACCTTTATTTATATAGCGTTTTTTAACAATACAGATTGTGTCAAAGCACTTAACAGTATCAAATTGGAGGATAGAGTGTCAGTAATGTATAATGATAAGATTAAACACTCAATTTTCAGTTAAAGGCATTTCATTATTGAGTTCAGAGATGTAATTGTCTAGCTCAGTTTAGTTTAAATAGTTCAAATTGACGATAATCGCTAGAAATTAAGTGTCCCCAATTGAGCAAGCCAGAGGCGACAGCGGCAAGGAACCAAAACCCCCTCTGTGACAGAATGGAGGAAAAAAACCTTGGGAGAAACCAGACTCGGTCGGGGGGCCAGTTCTCCTCTGGACAGACGAAACCCGCAGTTCAATTCCAACCCCAGCCATGTCAGATTGTGTAAAGGGCTTATCTGATTCCCGTGGTCTTGTCCCGATGGGGCATTTTAATTTAGAATTTAATGAATTTGTGTTTTATTCATTATTTGAAGTTTTTCTTTTATATGATTTATTCATTTGCTATAATTGTAATGTATAGTTTAATGCATTTGTTTCTCCGTCTATTTTTATAATATATATATATATATATATATATATATATATATATATATATATATATTTGTTTGTTTGTTTGTTTATTATAATTTTAATTTATAGTTTAATTCATTTAATATATTTCTTGTGTGTGTGTATATATTTTTTTATTATTATAATACTATTTATTATTTTAAAATGTATTTATAAATTTTTCATATTTGTATATTGTTTTAATTAAAAATGTAAATGTATAAATGTATTATTTCTATTTTTATATTGTTGCAATTTCTATAAATAATAGTATTATGTAGCTAGGTATTTCATTATATTTTTAAAAATAAAACAAAATAACTAGTTTTATTGCATTTTTAGTCAAGGTCTTCACTGGGGATATGTCTCTGGAGCTCATCTAGCTGACCTGGTCTCAGCTGAAGATCAGGGCTGTAGACCTCATCTCTTGGTGCTGATTCACCATCTGATCTGGATACGGACTGAGAAACAGAATAAGAAAGAAACAGACAAATATTAGCGTAGATGCCATTCTTCTTACGATGCAACGAATACATTGTGTGTTATGGGGAGTGTTCCCGGTTCCCGTTGATCTAATTAATGCAGATTAACCTAAGAATCGCCAATTACTAGAGCACTTTCATCAGGTTTCTCAGTGAGTAGGGAGAAGATGTTTGATGTTCTGATTGGAACGGAAGAGCGGTGTTTTGACCCGTGACTATGCCTCCTCACAGTCACCCAGTTGCCCTGCTGGTACGGGCTCTACCTGAAACAAACAATGTACATGACTCGCTGAACTAGTCACATCCAAATCTGTATCTACAGCCCTCACATTCTTACTATCCTCAGTTAAAGTTTGGATGCGTGTCTCTAGTTCTAAAATCTTCTCTTGTCAGCCTAACTATATCCCTGCATTTATGACATGTGAATCCCTCATCGCAGACAGAGAGATAAACTGTACATGTGACATGAAGTGCAAATAACAAGAGAAGGAGAAGCCATTATTCACCGTGATTGAATGATTCACTTACCACTGTTGTTTGATGAACTCGTGAGTTCAAACGGAGCGAGAGAGAGATGAAACAGAGCGAGGGAAAAAATAAAACAATAGGCGCAAGTGGAAACGCAAATGACAAGCTAACCGGCTAACGCATGGCACACGCATTGCACATGGTTTTAGATTAAAAGCGAACGATCAAATTAGTCAGATTAGTTTTATAGATAATATCAGAAATATGGTGGGAATTAAGTTATTTTTTTTATCACTTTAAACAACAGAGAGTAATAGTAAGAGTTTCAGCAGAAAAGCGAAGCTACACGGAGCAACAATCGCAAACCTCTCAGCAGAATGGCCAGTACATGCCAGTGTTGTTAATTTGTGCTTCAAACAAACATCCTCTCAATCTAATCTTTCTTATCTCCAGACTCCTTTATCGTCACAGTACCCTCCAGTCCTATACTTGTGGTCCGTGGAGCCACGGTACTTCTTCCCTGTGAATTTGAACCAGACTCTAACATCTCTAATTTGGTGATCACATGGCAACGGCAGGAAGACTCACGAGTGGTCCACAGCTTCTACTACATGAAAGACCAGCTTGATCGACAAAGCTCAGATTATTCTGGCCGGACAAAGTTGAATTACAAGGGACTTGCTGAAGGAAACGCATCCCTGAGTATAGCCAATATTGGACTGAAGGATGCAGGGAACTATGAGTGCATAGTGAGCAACAACAAGGGAACTGACAGAGGAGTGGTGCGGTTGGTTTACACAGGTACGCCAGTGTAATTTTAGTATCATCCAGCTACTATAGTAGTTTTTATTAGTAGATTTTATTTTTATATATTTTATGTATTTGTTTCATTTTAATTGTAGTTTTTTTTTTAATTCGATTTTTTTTAGTGTCCATTTCAATTATTTTTGTTTCAGTTTTTGTCATTTTAGTACATCGTTAGACTAAATGAAATTAAACATTTGATTTCAGTTAAAGTTTATTGTTATTTTAAGGAACAAAGTTTACGGTTTTAGAATTAGTAATAACCATGCCAAACATTAGTCGAGTTAAAGCACCAGTTCTGTCATTATTACTCACAACCTGTCATTCCAAACCTATATGTTGCAATGTTTTAGGTACAACACAAAATTAGAAATGGGAACTGAGACTAACTTTTTTTGTAATATTATTGCAATATTGTATTTTCAATAATATTATTGCAATTTGTTCCCTTTGTTTACATTGAAACAAGTCTTGTACTTGTACAAATGCATATACTAAGTCACATGGATTCATATTCTGTCATTTAATTTTGACCTCTAGTAGTTTGATGTGAGAGATGATCTGGAAATCATTGTGTGTGTTTTGTGTCTTCAGCCTTCTATTCCGAGCCGAGATTAAGCATCCTTCTCAAATCCACCGATGTGACTGTCCAGTATGAGATGGAGGGCTACCCGAGGCCAGAGGTCATATGGCTGGGGTCAGAAGGTCAGAATCTCACTGACCACCTGGAGGTTTCATCTGCATCAGACGGCGGACTGTACTACTTAAAAAGCAGCTACGTAACCCAGAGTCCAGTGTTCAATGTCACATTTACTCTGAAAAACCCTGTTGCGCATCAGGAGGTACAGAGGCAAGTTAACCTCAGCTATGGTAAGCACTACTTTCTGGGATAACATTGTATTTGATTGTACTTCATCAATTATTTAATTTGATTTTATTGTTTTCACTTGTTTACCCAACTGCTATTGCAACTATGAATTTTTACTTATTGTACAGAAGTTTGGAGTTGGCAAGGCTTTTTTAAGTTTTTGAAAGAAGTCTCTTATGCTTACCAATGCTGCAATTATTTGATTTGATACAGTAATATTGTGAAGTATTATTACAATTTAAATGAACAGTTTTCTATTTGAATATATTTTAAAATTTTGCAGTTCATGAAAGATTTCTTATCGTCATCAATGTTGAAAACTTTTGCTATACTTTATATTTTTCTGGAATACAATATACATTTTTTTTTCAGGATTCTTTGGATGAATTGAGTTCAAAAGAACAACATTTATTTGAAATATAAATCTTTTGTAACACTGTAAGTGTTGTAACTTAAACCAGCATACAAAAGCAAAACCTTACGTAGTAAATGGAGTAAAAATCATTGTTGTGGTACACCAAGAAGGAATGTCATGATGATTATCATGATGAGTACTTCAAAATAATTCCCATTGGATTTCCGTAAATAAACATCTGATTTTGACAAAGTCAACTGCTTAAAGAAACAGTTCCCCTAGAAGAAAATAAAATGGTCATTTGCTAACAAGTATCATTTTTAAACCCAAATGCATTCTTATTTCAGGGAGATGTTGTTTAATCCAGACAGCATAAGTGACTGAATCCTGGAAGTGAACGCATGAAAGTTGTCCATATAATTCTTGTGCTGTTTTCCAAGTGTTATGAAACCATATTTGTACGAGAAATATCTAGTGAAGTGTTTTCTTAGCTTGCAACTTCTTTGACTGTGAGGTTCCTCTGATTATCAGGGTGCAGCAAGATCTTATCAATTTTATCAAACTGTATGCAAAAAAAAGTAAAGATCTTATCTAGCAGTATAAAAAAGATAAAGATCTTGTTTAGTAGCATGTAATAAAAGAAAAGTTCTCATCAATATATATAATCTGTCTATAAGATTTTATCGAGTTTATAAAAAAAACAAAGATCTTATTAAGCAGAACCCAAAAAACATGTCATGTCAAGCAGTATGCAAAAATGCAAACGCTGTTGTTACTAAAACTCTTCTGAACACTTTAAGTTTTGTGCCAGGAGTGCGGCCTTGTCTTTCCATTCAACCAAAGCTCCTCGGACCTCAGCAGATTTCTTTCTTAGCACTTCTTCTACTCTTTACCTGGAAGAACATCTCTACCTCAGAACATCTTTGGAATTCATCACTCTTCAACCCGGAAGAACGTGATCAGGAATGCAAAACCTTAAAACCGTGAAGTGAAGTGAAGTGACATTCAGCCAAGTATGTGACCCATACTCGGAATTCGTGCTCTGCATTTAACCCATCCAACGTGCACACACACAGCAGTGAACACACACACACACACACAGCAGTGAACACACACACACACAGCAGTGAACACACACACACACACACCGTGAACATGCACCCGGAGCAGTGGGCAGCCATTTATGCTGCGGCGCCCGGGGAGCAGTTGGGGGTTCGGTGCCTTGCTCAAGGGCACCTCAGTCGTGGTATTGAGGGTGGAGAGAGCGCTGGACATTCACTCCCCCCACCTACAATCCCTGCCGGCCTGAGACTCGAACCCGCAACCTTTGGATTACAAGTCTAGCTCTCTAACCATTAGGCCACGACTTCCACTAAGAAGTGACTTTCATCTGAGACTGCATTCTGGAAACTCGTCACGACCGAACACATTGCAAGTATTGTACATTTAACTAAATGAAACAGAGTTTATTAATACAAGTTATAAACCCCATTATAAACGGCGCTGATGGTTTTACTCAGGTGGTTAAATGACTTTTTCCATAACTGCATTCTCTGGTTTTCCTGATGGTTTCATCCATCAACTCTCATTAGCCCCTTCCCCATGTATGAGTGATGGTACGTATGCATGTTTGTTAGTCTAGTTTGCGTTAGTGTTTAGTTAATAAAAGTTGTGTGCACAAATTACGAGTTTCTGGTTCTGCCTTGCAAATTAAGTGTCACTTTACGATTTTGACACTCGCTACATGCTCTAATGCATTAATAGGAAAGTATTTCCTGTGGCCAAGGAAATATCCGGTCCCACTTTATATTAGGTGGCCTTAACTACTATGTACTTACATTTAAATTAATAATTTGGTACAATGCACTTATTGTGTACATACATGTTTTTACATTGTACTTATATTTTTAAAAATACCTATATGTAGTTACATCTGTAATTAATTTCTGTAATTACATTTATAATTACACTGTTGACCCATCCCTTACACCTTAACCCACCCTTAAACCTACCCATACCACCAAACCTGTCCCTAACCTTACCCATATCCCACCTCAATAGCAGCAAAAGTGTTTTGCAATACAGTATGAGCACAATAAGTACATTGTACTTATTTTTTGATGTAAGTACATAGTAGTTAAGGCCACCTAATATAAAGTGTGACCAAATATCCTTTCTTAGAGTTGATTCGAACTTGCACTGAATGTTCGCTTGACGGACAGATCAGTTGATGACAATTTAATTCTGCTACAGTTATTACTGTCAGCCGATATAAATAATTGTAATTAATCAAACTTAATTGTAATTATTTATATACAATTCCCTTTTAAGCAAATTTGCTACATTGCAGAACAGGTAAGCATATCGCGCGATATACACTTTGCACGTAGTAATGAGTGTTTAGATGCATTAGGGAAGTGGTGTGCGCCATCCTTGTACTTAGGGTTATTATTGGTGAGAATAGGACATTTAGAGCGTCGATACGCTGAAGATCTTGGTTTCTTTTCTACTTTTTTTTTTTTTTCTTTTGTTAGGTTAGGGGATTTGGGGAGCTTTACGGGAATTTAGTTTTATTCTGTTTTTTGATTTGGGTGCCACTCAAATTCCTTTTTCCTATATTAGTGGTATTTTTAGTTGATTTCAGTTATAAATAATAATTATTATTCTTATTATATTCATTCCAGCAATTGTAAATAGTGCATTCCAATCATATTTTCTTGTGGCTTCGGCTTTATGTAATAAATTATTCACAGTCAAGCTTTATTTGTGTGTTTATGGTCATTTCTGTGCCTGGTTCAGTCCATCCAGCAATCTATTTTTCTAAGTGTTGCAAACCAACTTCTAGACTTTTAAGGATCGTAACAACTGTATTGATCTTATCAAGCAGTGTGCAAAAAGTGTAAAAATCGTATCAATTAGGGATGCATCAATCCGATACTCAGTATCTGTATCGGCTCTACTGGCGGGTAAAGGTCAGACGAGACGATCCAAATCTGATATTGTTGTGCGCATATTGTTTTGCACATTACACTACACTACTAATATCTCTTTCCTTTGTGCTTTGAAATGTTCTATGCGGAGCGCTGCGACGTTCTGGTCTGTATTGGAGCCTTTCGCATTATAATACTTTTGTGCAGTGAAAGATTATTAGTAACCTGTCCTATGATAGGACAAATAGTATTTTTGTCATGGATTATGATTAGATTTTTTTTCATTTAAATGAAGTAAAGGCTACTTCTAACACAGAAGTGTAGTAATACTACATGAATTAAAAAAACAAAAAACTGTGCTGTATTGGATCGGTGTCAGCCGATACTCAGAATTATCGGTATCAGATCAGATTGATTCTGAAAAATGGTATCGTTGCATCCTTAGTATCAATCTTATCAAGCAATATGCAAAAAACTTAAAGCTTTTATTGAACTAATCGAGCAGTACAGAGAAAAACAAAGATCTTGACATTCTTATCAAGCAGAATGCAAAAAAAAAAAAAAATGTGAAGATCTTATCTTGCAAGCAGCATTAAATAAACATCTTAGATATCTCATCAAGCAGTACACTAAAAAATAAAAACAATGCACGGAGGGTCAACCAGAGGTAGAAATGACATTATTTTGGAAAGAGTTAATTAAACTGTCAGCTCATAATACAGGATTGTAGAAGAAAGCATTTTAACAACAAACTTAAATAAAATAGCACTGAATTTCATTACAAGTAATTTGAGTGAAAAACTAAACATGAAATTCATATTTTCAAATTTGAAGACCCCTCGAATTGGAAAGTAATCTGAATTCAAGTACTTTGTTTTTCCCGTTTTGCTTTAATGACATTAGCATTCGGGTCTATTAGATTATAATAATCTGTAGTAAATAGCGAATGTCTGGGTGGAGAGCTCAATGTCCTTCGGTCTGTCTGTCCCACAGATGGAGTCATCATTGGCCTCCGCTGTGTTGATGTGGTGATGAAGCTCAGTGTTTTGGGACGCGGCTTGTGGAAGCTGGGGTAATTTTGCCATAGTGAGGCTGCAGTTCATGTGTGCATATTTATTTGCTGCTTAGTTTCCCTTCTGTGTGTGCTGAATTTAGTCTGTCACTATGGTTACACCCATTTTTTTCCCAGAACTGTTTTGACTTTAAGTTAAAGGGATAGTTCACCCAAAAATGAAAATTAGGCCATGTTTTAATTACCCTCATGCAAGGCATACTAGGTGTATATGACTTTCTTCTTTTAGACTAATCCAATCGGAGTTATATTAAAAATCATCTTTGCCCTTCCAGGCTTTATAATGGCAGTAGGTGGGAGAATTTATTTTTCAACAGTCCAAAAATAGTCAAGTAAAGCGCATCCATCCATAATAAAACATGCCTCACACGGCTCCGGGGGATGAATAAAGGGCTCCTGTAGTGAATGGTAAGAAAAATATCCATATTTAAAACGTTTTTCTTCTTCTCTTGGTTATAAACACTTTTCTCTCACTTCTGCTAACTGTCATACGTGCAAGCCGGTCCGGGTGGATGACGTAGGACTTATGCAAAGTTTCCTTACTTTAACAAAAGAAAACAGTGGGTCCGTGTACTTTTGCGTCCATTCATTTTCATTTTTTAACCCAGAAATGAAATGCGGAAAATGTGGTTTAATGATTCAAACTCTGATGAATAGAATAAGCAGACAAACTACAGTAGTTTTAATTTGTCCAAATTCATATTTAATTAAAAATGTTACAAATTATATATAAAGCTGTGTTATTTGCCAAATATGTTTTTCAATGTATATAAATGCTAAATTTAATTTCTAGCCTTTTTACCATCTCTGTACAGACGCTATAAGCGCCCTCTTGCGCTACCGATGTGGCTACCAGTAACCTATGCTTTATGAAAACCTTTTGGCTTCGATATTTTTATGATCTTGATCAATTTTCACGCCTAAAAACATGTAGGCTATCAAATACTCATTACATATTTTTGCAATTAACTGTATACAGGGTCGGTTCATTGGGAGTGAGGGAACGAAACGAAAGCAAGAGAAACATCTGTTGAATCTACTGGTGAAACATTTTCCAAACCCTCCAATGTTTATTTTTTTAAACTCTGGAGAGCTTCAAAGGTTTTTCTCAATGGATTTTTGTATCACTGATCAATAGTCAATTACCGATATTTTATTTTATTTTATTTTATTAAAAAAGTTTAACTTTACTGGACAAAAAAATCACATCAAGCACCTTTTTGATAGCTGACCAATGACAAGTGAGTGGCGAGTCGTTTCCATAACAAAAACAACAAGAAAAAAGGAGAAGATAGCCGGACAGATCGTACTAGTTTCGGAGCACAAGGAGTTGTATGATACAAGTAAACTCTATCTGGTCTAAACCCAGATAGCACACATATGTCTGCAAGATGTCTGTTAAAGATCTCTTGATCTGGAAAGCATCTGCTGTCTACAAACTTCTGACAGATGCCTTTCAGATGTCAGTTTAACATGCATTCTAAATCGTAAACATCTTAAAGACATCTAATAGATGTCTATTTGATCTCTAAAAGAAAACATCCTATAGACGTTTTGCAGAACACTCTAAAATATGTCTTGCAGATGTAAATGCAGACATCAAATAGACGTCTTCGAGATGTGCATGTGCTATCAGGGAAATATGCCGCAAATGGCACGCTCCCACAAACATCGTTGTGAACCGACATTCCCCTCTCATTAACTTCAAAAGTCAACATTTCTGCAGCACACCGGGCCAGGCTACCATTGCAGCTGTTGTTATAGCAACAAAAGATGCCCTCGGCTGCTATTTGTAACCAAAACGCTGCTAGCTTTTTATTTGACTAAAAAGCGCTCTTGTCAAGCACCAAGTGTGAGAACGCCCATATGCTACCTTCATGTGCTATCGGAGTTATGAGTTTCCTAAATAAGAAATTGGTCATGAACGGCCTCTCAAGTTGTATTTACTACTGGGAGATTATTTTGATACTCGAGTTTCCGAGTTAGGCGGGTCATAAACTTTAAATATGGTGAAGGGGACAACAATTTCTGCTGTCAATGATATTCTTTATTAGTTTTCAAAAAATACATCACCCTGTCTTGTCGGTAAAGGGGTCATTGGATGCAAAATTCACTTTTACATGTTGTTTGAACTGAATTTGTCTTGGCAGTGTGTGTGGTACACAACCACCGATTGTTGATTGACACTGGTAGACCCGCTGTGAGTGAGCTGTAGACAGTCGGCCATTGTTTCAGTGCTGGAGCAGATGTAAACAAGAATGGCTCCTAAGTGATTGAAGTGTTCTGTTGTTGGATGTAATAATGAATATAGCAGTCGTCATTTACTCCCAACATCTGAGCCGCTGTGTTCGCGTGAATCGTTCGTGATCCAGCTTCATCAACTGATGAAGTGACTTTGAATCCAGTCCAGCACAGCTTTGTTTACAGAGGTTAGCATGGAAACGGCTCTTTTCTGCAGTTCATAAGCGCCCTCTGCTGTCAAACTGTCAAATTCATTCAGTCTGTCTGCCATGTTTTGTTCAGACCAATGCAAAAATCGGACCAAATTTTGTTGTAAATCTTAACCACTCGATGGAAAATAGGCTACCTAGATTTTTAGAATGCACACAAGCTTATATAGAATACAATTCTACAGCAGATACCATTTAATTTCTTTCTGACTCGTCCTTTTTATATAAAAAAAGAGATTTCAAGGCTGAAATGTTATAATTAAATTTTTTTTTTTTTAAAAAGGTCAACTTTTTCTTAGTTTAAAATCAGGCCATCGTTATTTCATGTTTTTATTTCTCTGTTTATGCAAAGAAAAAGTGCTTAGTGCTGCTAATTTTATTTGTTGGCTTTTGTCATAAAACTTGGTAAAATGATTTCTGTGTGTATCAGTACTTTTTTAATATTTCCAGCTAGGGCTGGGCGATAATTCGATAACGATAATTATCGTGATATAACTTTCCTCGATAAAACGATATAAAGAGTTCGATAAATGTTCTATATAATGTTTATGCGCCAAAAGCGGAACGAAACAGCGCGACTCATTTGAATTGACCATATGCACGGAGCGCTATTTAAAACTTCCGGATAAAGATAAACCAGCTCGTAATCTTCCGGTGAAGCTCATTTTATATGTGCTATATATATATATGTATGTAGAGACTCTCACAGAAACATCTCCTGCCTCATTCTTATCGTAAACTGAGAAACAAAATAATTGCAACACCGTAGATAATGATTGTGGAATTAACATACAGTTTCATGTTATTAAAGAACATATTTTATATGCAGAGTCTGGTAATCCCAGGAAAGTGCCATGTATAACTGTACATTTAAATGCTGACAAATAAACTCTATCGTAACTGTTTATGCAGTTTGGCTAATCTCTTAAAAGACATTGTAATGGTATACTCGATAATCAATATCTTACCTTCGTAGCCATGAACACATTTTTAAAATTTTAAAGCATTTATTATTTATCAACTCTGTGCGGTAAAATTCCCATTATTAAAGGTTCACTTTTCATTCATGAAGACGACATGAAGAAATATGCTAAAAACGTGTCTCGGCGAAAAATAGACGAAAATGAAATTACCGTTATAACAAGGAGATGGCAGTAGATGATGACTCATTGGCTGCAGCTGCCATTTCAGCTTAGTTTTTCACGTCCTTTGATTTATTATAAAATATTTTAACAAATTTAGAACTTTCTCGCAATGAAGTAAAGTATAGCAAGTGCAGGAAGTTACAAAGTCACAGCCTATAATGCTGAATTATTTAAATGCCTATATAGTCAAATACAAATTAAATAAGTTGGTATAACAAATAAATAATGCATTCAATATTTTAAAATGTTTAACTTTAATTTAATAACTAGGCTGCATTGTTTAAGTTTTATCCAACACAGACCTGTTGTTTTGTTAGTCTGAATCATTTAATGCACAGCTTTATTTTGACATCGGCTCGTACAGTACACTTGACCGGAAATGACTGAGCTGGCTTATCTACATCCAGGAAGTAACATAAGGTCGATTGGGTCACACGGACCGTTTATCTGCTTGGATCAAAGTTCAAACTGCCGCACGGCACGAGCTCACTAGAGCAGATGTGTCTACTCGGACACGCGAGCATTAAACAGCGATCCAGTGAAGCACTTGAATTCAGCGATGAACACACATGACTCTGTGATTTAAACTAGTTTAGAGCCAAACAGGAGAAACACTGTGCAGTCAGAAGGCTTTTCAATCTACACATCGCCATCGTTTACCATGGATTTACTGTAGTAACACTCACTGCACCATGGTATTATGACAGAAATGTGGGATATTCACATTTTATTACAGGAGTAATGGTGTATAATTATAGTGTATGTATTTGTGATTAAGCTATAGCATGTGTGCATTTATACAGAATGTTTTTAGATTACTGTTTTTCATACAAATAGGCTACCTAAAAACCATATAGTTATATTTTTACCATGTATTGAGGTGCTATTTGTGTGGTTTTAATTGTGTTTATCATGATTTAAATGTATGGGAGATCATAAGCTTAATTAAAAAAAAAAAAAAATGGTCAGAATAAATTTAATCATTATAAAACTGAGGTTGGTACAATTTTTACAGATGTTACTGATTTTAAAAATGAACAAAAATTTGCCTCTGCATCCTCAACTCGAGCTACTATCAAATGTGCATTTTTAAGAGACAAAAAATGGATGTTATTATTATTATTATTAATATTAATATTATCAGGCAACCCAAACCTTTTTCTTGATTTGAAACGATATCACTCATTAGAACGTGCAGAGACTAAGAAATACATTTTTCTATTTAGATATATATTTTAAGGAAAATTAGCAAATGGAGCTAAATTCTGGCTTTAAACTTGAAAGAAATAAAGATTTGACATTTATCGTGATAATTATTGATATCGACTGATATGAGAAATTAATTTAATTTGTTAATTTTTTTTTGCCATATCGCCCAGCCCTATTTCCAGCACATTTTAACAATGCCGTGTATAACAGTTTGGATCGATACATTATTTAAGATATTTAAATATTGTATAAAATTGGTAGCTCTCAGCCGCTTTCATTTGTAAAAAGTAGCTCCTGAATGAAATAAGGTTGAAGACCACTGATTTAAAGGGACATGCACCGCAAAGGGTTGCTGTGAGCAGAGCTGTTTTTGACAGGATAAAAAGGTTGTTTTACACTACCAAAGTATGTTATAGACTTTTCATTAAGACTCTAAAGAATCGATTTGTGGAAAATTGTAGTGTCTGTATCATTTTAAGCATATTTTATGCATTATAAACAGTGAAATAGGCATGTTTTATTGTTTTTGTTTTGTTTTTCATGATGCTAAGTCACCCTTGCTAATTTCAGAAGCACCCTCAGTGATATGATTATTCTGGAACCGGGCCTGCCTGTACCTGGAGATTATAATTTTAAATTTTTCTATAATATTTTTATGTATTTACCTTGTTTATTAAAGCCTCCTGTGCATAGCGCATTAACACAATGTACTGTATGCTTTGAGCGACCATGCTTGGTCCTCTGAAATACCGTGATCCAGATAGCACACAAAATTATACCTCAATATATAATTTCATGACAATAAAGTTTCCAGTATTCTGCAATGTCTATTTTAAAATCATATTTGTCTCTACTAATGCAAGTCTCTGAGGCAGTTCTATAGTTCTCAACTGAAGAAGCATTACTTGTATTATTTGGCCAATGAAAACTTGTTAAAATCGACATTTTTAGCAAATATTAAGCTGGGAGAACATCTAGCAACTAATTAAGTTAATTGACATCAGGTCTGTAACATGATTAGCTATAAAAGGGATGCCTTAGAGAGGCAGAGTCTCTTAGAAGTAAAGATGGGCAGAGGCTCTCCAATCTGTGAAAGAGTGCGTAAAAAGATTGTGGAATACTTTAAAAACAATGTTCCTCAACGTCAAATTGCAAAATTTGCAAATCTCATCATCTACAGTGCATAACATCATCAAAATATCCCGCGAACTGCCAAAATACAGACCGCATGTTACATGTCCCAGCAGAGACAGTAATATATTGGATCATTGTTACGCAGTGATAAAGGACGCATATCACTCTGTTCCACGAGCAGCTTAGGACTCTCTGATCACTGTTTGGTTCATCTTATTCCCATCTACAGGCAGAAACTTAAATCTGTTAAACCTGTATTAAGGACTGTAAAGAAATGGACTAATGAGACAGAGCGGGTTTTACAAGCCTGTCTCGCTCTCACTGATTGGAGTGTTTTTGAAGCTGCTGATGATCTGGACGAGCTCACAGACACTGTAACATCATATATCAGCTTCTGTGAGGATATGTGCATTCCTACCAGGACTCATCTAACTTATAACAACGACAAACCATGGTTCACTGCAAAACTCAGACAGCTCCGTCAGGCCAAAGAAGATGCTTCCAGGAATGGGGACAGAGTCTTGTATAAACAGGCCAAATACAGACTGGAAAAGGAGATCAGAGTGGCAAAGAGGAATTATTCCGAAAAGTTATGGATCCAATTCTCCTCCAGTGACACGGCTTCAGTGTGGAAAGGTCTGAAAGACGTCACCAATTACAAGACACCACCCCCCAGCACTGTGGAGAATCAACAACTGGTAGACAATCTTAATGAGTTCTATTGTAGGTTTGAAAAAACACCATTCACACCTCCTGCAACCCCCCTCTCCCCCACACCTGAACTGCAGATAAGAGAAGGTGCACCAGGTCTTCAAAAAGAACAAGAGAAGGAAGGCACCAAGTCCAGACGGTGTGACACCAGCCTGTCTGAAATCATGTGCTGACCAGCTGGCCCCCATCTTCACACAGATCTTCAACAGATCACTGGAGCTGTGGGAAGTCCCCTCATGTTTCAAACGCTCCACCATAATCCCCATCCCAAAGAAACCCACGATTACAGGACTTAACGACTACAGACCTGTGGCTCTAACATCTGTGGTCATGAAGTCATTTGAAAAACTGGTTCTGGCTCATCTGAAGGACATCACTGGACCCTTACTGGACCCCCTGCAGTTTGCCTACAGAGCAAACAGGTCTGTGGATGATACAGTCAACATGGGACTGCATTACACCAAAGACTATAGAATACCCAAGACATGTCACTCGTATAGTTTTGAATGGGGAAAAATGCAACGCTAAATATGGCCGCTCGTTTGCAGGAAGCCCCGCCTTCTGAATGAAAGAGCCAATCGCTAATCGGTAAAGTCAGCGCGTCACTGCAGCTGCCGTTAGAAGTCCCGGTTGCTATAGTAACAGTCAGCGCTCTGAGACGCACACTCAGAACTGCGCATGCGCCCTGGTTGATCTAACTTGAGAAATACGTTTTTTATAACGCTATTTGAGCAAAAGAAACAACATTTATGACACAGTTGTTGTCCGATTTCATTGGTGATTTCAAATATGAAATTTAATCATAAGCTTAGTGAACAGTTTTGGAGAATTTGATGTTTCCCCATACAAGTGATAGGAGCTGCTCTTGGATGCCCGAGAGGCGTTTCAAAGATGGCCGCCGAATGACATGACTTGTCTTAAAGAGACTTTGATTACACACTGCAACACCTGGACAGACCAGGGACTTATGTGAGGATCCTGTTTGTGGACTTCAGCTCGGCCTTTAACACTATCATTCCAGACCTCCTCCTGCCCAAACTAACTCAGCTCTCCGTCCCCACCTCCGTCTGTCAGTGGATCAACAGCTTCCTGACAGACAGGCAGCAGCTAGTAAAGCTGGGAAAATTCTCATCCAGCACCCGCACCATCAGCACTGGAGCTCCTCAGGTCTGCATTCTCTCCCCACTGCTCTTCTCTCTGTACACCAACGACTGCACATCTAAAGACCCCTCTGTCAAGCTCCTGAAGTTTGCAGACAACACCACACTGATCGGCCTCATTCAGGACGGTGACGAGTCTGCTTACAGACAGGAGGTTAAGGAGCTGGCTGTCTGGTGACCTGAAGTGGGACATTCACACTGACTCTATTGTGAAAAAGGCCCAGCAGAGGTTGTACTTTCTTCGCCAGCTGAGGAAGTTCAACCTGCCACGGGACTTGCTGAAACAGTTCTACTCCGCCATCATTGAATCCATTCTCTGCACTTCAATAACTGTCTGGTTCAGCTCAGCTACCAAATCTGACCTCAGAAGACTACAGAGGGTAGTCCGGACTGCTGAGCGAATCATTGCTACAACCCTCCCCACTCTCCAAGAACTGTACTTATCCAGAGTGAGCAAAAGGGCTGGTAAAATCACTCTGGACCCCTCACATCCAGCACACAACCTCTTTGAACTGTTACCGTCTGGTCGACGCTACAGAGCTCTGTGCACCAGAACGACCAGACACAGGAACAGTTTCTTACCTTTGGCAATCCATCTCATGAACACTTGAACTCTTAACAATAAACATGAAACACACAACACTGTCATACTTTTTATTTTTATTTTACACACATACTTATTACATTTCAAATTTACACCTAACATACCTGTACATACTGAATTGTCCATTTTTGTATATTTGTATATTTTATTTACTATCTGTGTCCTGTCCTGTTGCTGTCATTCTGTCGCACTGTGGAGCTACTGTCACTAAAACAAATTACTCGTATGTGCAAACATACCTGGCATTAAAGCTAATTCTGATTCTGAAAAGATTCAGAGAAACTGGAGAAATCTCTG
Source organism: Barbus barbus (assembly GCF_936440315.1). Classification (NCBI taxonomy): domain Eukaryota; kingdom Metazoa; phylum Chordata; class Actinopteri; order Cypriniformes; family Cyprinidae; genus Barbus; species Barbus barbus. The sequence continues at coordinate 26,768,644 of NC_136746.1, read as the reverse complement.
TAAGGGACAAGGCCAAAGACCTTTGTTGGATGGCCATGGTCTTCGGCCCTCAGACGACACTGCATCACTCATCGGCATGATTCTGTCATTGACATTACTAAAAGGGCCCAGGAATACTTCCAGAAACCACTGTCGGTAAACACAATCCGCCGTTCCATCTGCAGATGCCAACTAAAGCTCTATCATGCAAAAAGGAAGCCAAAAAGATTTGAGTTGGACAAAGAGTGATATAATCAGTGTCATGCATTTGGTTTGTAACCTCAAACAACCAGTGCAGTGAATCTCAGTCTTTGTCTGTGTTCTTGAGAGCAAACTCAATCCTTCATTGTCTGATAGCTAACAGGTTTGTCTCTGTCATGCATTACATTCTTTTTCTTCTAGGACAATTTTGAACAAGCGTCACCCTAGTTTAGGTGTTTTGAAATTCCTAGTTCTCAAACTGGCATCCATTTCAAGAATAATAGACGCATTGTTTGCAAGATGACACTGCAAGTGACTATGACTCAAAAGCCTGTTTGTCAGTCTTTAAGCATTGCAGCCAATCTACTGTTGTACAGACTTGTAATTGCAATGTCAACGTTAATTTATTTTTGCTGATTTGTTTACCGGGTGTTTTGCAAGCATTGCAAATTGCATGAAGTTTGAGAAATCTGTCAGCAAAAAAATGTTTTGAAATTTAAGATAATTTCCTTCCTTTCTTCCATTGAAAGTGTTGCATGATGCAAAACCTTCTGAAATGTCAATTGCTCATTAATGTATTTTAGACATTTCAGTGTAGATCCATAATCTGTGGTCATAATACAAAATGAGCTGGAATATGATGTATTGATTTGTTCAGATAGGATGCATTTAGTTGATTAAAAGTAAAAACGTGTATAATGTTTGAAAAGATTTCTGTTTAAAATATTATGTTGGTCTTTTGAATTTACTATTCATCAAAGAATCCTGAAAAATATTAAGTAGCAACTGTTTTCAACATTTAAAATAATCAGAAATGTTTCTTTAGCCGCAAATCAGCATATTGGAATGATTTCTGAAGGATTGTGCGACACTGAAGACTGGAGTAATGATGCTGAAAATTCAGCTTTGCATCACAGGAATAAATTACATTTTAACATACATTCAAATAGAAAACATGAATTAAGTTTCACAATATTATATGATTTTACGGTGTCAAATAAATCCAGCCTTGGTGAGCATAAGATCTTATCCACCCTTAACATTTGAACAAAGGCATCAACTGTTATTTAAAGTCAACATAAAAATGAAAATTCATCAGTCTGCATTATTACAAAAAAATAATTAGACATTGACAATGTTGAATATAATTGAATATCCTGTTTAAAATGTCAGTACAAACGGTGTTAATGTACATGGAGTCCCCTGTCAGTAATATGTTCCTCTCGTCTGTCTCTTATTTTAGATGGGAACATGAGCTCCAGTAAATCAGTGGTGGTTCTGTCTGTATTGTGTTCTTTCCTCCTTTGTTCGACGGGTCTTCTGCTATGGTTATACTGTCGTGACAGGAGTAGATGACCTCTCGTCTACACTGGATTCATGCAGACCAAGATTCACATGAATTTCTGGAAATTAACGTGCCTGTGCTGAGCGGCACCTACTACTGCCATTCCAATAGTGCCTCCAACATTATTTTTAGTCTTGTATTTTTTTAAATATAAATGAATACTGCTGCTCTACTAGGCTTTATGTAATCCAGATTATGGAGAGAAGCACGACATCATTTTGAACAAGTTGAAGTGTGTGATTTTTGTTGCAATTACATTGTTTCTTCACTAGCAACTATCCTGAGATGTGAGGTAAAGCCAGAAAAAGTCAATTTTAGGTTTTTAGAGCATTCATAAAAAGAAATAAGAGTGAGAATAATATAATTAGAACCTTTTACAAAAATCATATTTGCTAAATTTATGGTTCCTTTTGAATGGCTGTTTATGGAAAAAGTGACATGACCATGCTAACCATCTTAACAACACTAGCTTGAATTTAAGGCAGGGCTATCAATCTTTTTTAGTCTGTTTGGCACCACCGAAATGACACATTTCAGCTTTAAAAGTGACAGCTCATTGAAGATTGATATATTTAAAAACACCGAATATACAAATGTTTGTGCATGCAATTTACATATGACTGAAAGAATATTCAAGACAAAAACGTATTGTATACCTGCTGATTTTGAAGGATGTTACTATGCACAGCTTAACTGGAGAAGTTTACTTTCACTGTAGCATTAATGTTAACAAGATAAACTGTTTGTATTAATGTATTTTAAAATGTTTGAATTGATGCATTTAATTTTTTTTTTCACTTTTATTAACTTTAGTACAAAAAAGTGATTTTTATATTGATTTTATTTAGACATTTTAAATAATCTTTGGACCAAAACTAAATCTAACCAAAGAATGTATTTTCAGCTCATGAGTGTTTCTTGTTGCTTGTTTGTAAATTACAAAATTAAAATAATGTCATTATAATGAAAATCAGACCAAAAACAACAAAAATCCTCATATAATCCACAAAACATTTCATAGTTTAAGAAATGACACCTCATATGTCCATTCCAACTAGAAGGTACAATCTTTAAAATCACGTCAATTAACATGGTATTAAATAATATGCAACTTGTGTTTTTGTTGTTTAAATATCGATGATGACAAAGATCTCTGGTTTCTCTGTGTCATGTACTTGCATAGCAGAGTAGGTGATAGCTTTCACTTCTGTTCCCTGTAAAACAGAAAAATAAAAGCATTAAAATCTTTGCCCCCTGATGCCTGTTTAAACAAAAGAGTGCATCATTTAACATCTCGTGATGCAAAATGCTGGGAGTCTGTAATAAATCCACTATTAAAATGTTTGTAAACCATTGCTTCCAGCTTCAATACGAGTCCTCTATCCATAAGATTCCTTAACCCTGCAGTGAAAAAGTCATTAGGAGAGAAATATGCACAAATCAAGCACCGTTTAACCCTCCAAAACAGTTCTAATCAAATATGTTGGCGAATTTTGATGCGAGACAACAACTGAATGGACTTTCCTTTACTAGAGGATGCATCATTGATTATAGACTAGTATTTTGGCTGGAAGCAACGATTTAAAGTTGGAGTGGTGTGGATTATTGTGATGTTTTAACAGCTGTTTAGACTCATTCTGACGGCACCCATTCACTATAGAAGATCCATTGGTGAGCAAGTGATGCAATGCTAAATTTCACCAAATCTGTTCCAAAGAATCAAACTACATCTTGGATGAGTAAATGTACTGCAAAATTTCATTTTTGGGTTTAAGCAGCCCGGGCCAGACATAACAGCATTCCATGTGAATTTGGGGCAGGATTATGTGTTTGCTCAAACATTGGTCGTTTTATTCACCACTGATTCCTATCACTTGTTTACTTCCTCTGGATAAAGGGATTTGCTCAGATTAATAAATACAGCCCGTGTAAACGCTTTCTCAAAACAGTAATCTGCAGTGAAATAGCTATAAAGACTCATATGAGCTTTATTACACGTGAAAGCGATCACACTGAAAGAGTTTAATATTACACTATCAATATTTATACATTTGGAGAGAGAAATTAGACCTGGCAGCAACAAACAACACTGAAAACATCCTGAAACTGTGAGAAACCTCTGTCCTTGGCTAAAATAAAACTGCATCATGAGTTTAACATTAAGCTGTATATTAGTCTAGAGGCACAGCATGATTTCACGACTACTTTAAACACTGCTGCATTGTAAAGGAATTAGAGGAATGTGTTCCCCAGACAAATTGTATAACAGCATTTTACAAGACTACTGTATAACACGAGGTAAAGTTAATAGTATGATCATAAAGGACACACTATATAACAGTATTTATGTTGCATATAATATTCACAAGCCAGTATGAACATTTTAATTACTTGAATGGGGAAAGCAGAAATCTGTAAGATTTTAAGGAATTGAATCTGACATTAATTCAACTTAAATCATGCAAATAAATTATGGCAGGTGCATACATCTGCACTATGAATATGAACTGATATCTCCCATTCATTTTATCTCCCATTCAGAACCATCTCTTCCCATTTATATTGTCAATCTCTGTACTCTAATTCAACGCTGCAGAAATAAAAACCAAATGATCGAAGAAATGTTCAATTATACATTGCAACTAGGTTTACCAAGAAGAGTGTGGCTAGGTGCTGTTTGTCCGTTTTCTGTATTCGATGTAAATACTTGAACACAATCTATGTTTCAGAACTTTTTCTCATTCTATCAGTAGAGGGCGCTATGATTGCGAAACCAATAACTGCTACTTATTAATAAGGGAGGTTTCAATTCTGCATGTTGTTTTGGTGAAAGTGTGAACGTACTAAAATATGACATGGACAAAAGTGATTGTGATATGTTTTTATGTTTGAACTAATTCTGACGGCACCCATTCACTGCAGAGGATCCATTGGTGAAATCTGTTTCCATGATGAAACAAACTCAAATACATCTTGGATGGCCTGGAGTCATTTTTCATTATTCTTTAAAGCAGCCAGACCAGAGTTCCAGTGATGAGTCTGTGTCAGAACTATGGCTGAAACAGCGGTAGTCGGTTATTCACCACTGATTTGTAAGCACTTTTATCACACTACATGGTTTAAACCACAGGTTTGCATAACATCTCCATCTACAGCAATTTTGGTTTTTATAATTGCTCCCTTTTGCAGCTTACTGATGATGCTATATTAGGAATTTAACTCCCTAATAATCTAGGAAGTTGATTTTGTTGTTCCAACTTCCATTGTTGTTGCTCACAATTACAAGCAACCCATAAACTCCCCTGTGGATTTCCATAAGGGTTTACAGGGCTGGAAAAGAGATGTGCTACTGTTCAACTAGATGTGATTCAGCAGTGAATGTGTAAAGCAAATAAACCACAGATGTGTTTAAACATCTGTTTATGCTCTGGTGGTCTCCCCCACAGACAAATGGAACGTACCTGCGGGTGCTTGTTTATGTTAAACTCTTCACCCCACCTGCAAATAAAAAAGAATGACTGTAATCTGAAAGAAACATGCACAACAGTCACACAACATGAAGGAATTGTACAAAAATTCAGATTTATTTAAAGGGATAGTTCACTCAAAAATGAAAATTCTGTCATCATTTACATTCAATTTCTTCTACTAAACACAGAAGATGATATTATCAAGAACGTGGGTAACCAAACAGTTTTTAAGCCCTGTTCACACCAAGCATGATAACGATAAAGATACCGATATTAGCGTCCACACCAGCGAACGTCTGTTTATTCTAAGCGCACATGCATCTGCCGCTTTAAATTCTCAAGCTTGTTATAGCAGGATGGATTCTGATTGGCTGTCAGTGTTTTTATCGTTCATCAGCTGGAAAGTGATTCCAACGATATCGTTTCTCTTTGCCTTTATCGTTATAGCTGTGGTGTGGACTCTGCTATACTGAGAACGATTTTTAGAACTATATCTTTATCGTTATCGTGCTTGGTGTGAACGGGGCTATAACTCTTTAAAGTAAAGGCTCCAACAGGAGGGTGATGCTATAGAAAACCATTTTGGTTCCCCAAAGAACCTTTCAGTGAACAGTGAACCATACATTTTTTAAATGTAAAGAGCATTTTAATAATCTTTCCAGTATAAAAGAAGCTTTAGTGCAAGGGAAAGGTTCCATGGATGTTAAAGGTTCTTCATGGAACCAAAGATGCTAATAAAGAACCTTAACTTTTTTTAAAGTGTATGGGGAAAAAAAAAAAAACCTGTGGAAGTCAATGGAGACCAGAAAATGTTTAGTTATCCACATTCTTCAAAATATCTTCTTCTGTATTCACCAGAAGAAAGAAATGTAGTACTGGCATGAGGCTCTGTAACTGAACATTTTTTTTCTCTTTTGGCTGAACTATCCCTTTAACATTTATTTTAGGTAAACGTAATTGATGTTTGTAATTTTCAGAAGACAGACTCTGAAAATCCCAAATCCCAGAGTGTTTAAACACTACAAGACTTGTAAGCTGGAAAAGCCAGACTCTTGTTCGGGAATGTGGGGCCTCTTTCTGAGCACAGGATAGCAAACTGAAAGTTTATTTCATGCTTTACCACATGGGTAATATTACACATTGTAACTTTTGTTTTAATGTGAGAGACTCATCCTCTGGTGAAATTTCACACATCAGAATCATTCCCACTGAAAATGATTCAGCCCACTTTCACTAGAATTCAAATTCCTGATGTCTGGCTATGTAGATTCATTCTGACTGATAGCATCCAGAGAATTCATTCGGGTTCAGACACAAAATGCTAGTGTTCAGTGTTTTTGGCTGAGCATCGACAGGGGCTCTGTGAGTGTATAATGAAAAAGGCTTTCATTATTCCCGGTGTCCTGTTTTAGAGTCAGAACTCACCCTATAGAGCGGATTTTCCAGCGCATTCGGTCTACATTCAACACCTTCACTTCCTGCAAAGCAAAAGACAAGCTTGTTGGAAAACGGAAAATACCAAGGTCACAGGAAATCTAATGTTTGCACATTACCCTGGGAATGAAGAAGAGATCAGCACTGAATTTAAAGAGCCAGTCGTCCAAGAAATGTAAAAGGAGTGACTCCATGTCGTCTCCTGAAACAACAAGATAAAGTCACCATCTGGCTTTTCAATTCATTTCCTTTTTGTCACACAACACCAACAAGTCGAGTCACATTGAGTTACTGTTACTCAGAAAATGTACTATAGAACATTTGCACTTGTGCATTTGACGCTATTTAAAATGATTTATAATTTTTGTAAACAATGTACCATTTTTTTAGTTTACAGTCCACACATGCAGTGCACAGACTTTCTATAAACAATTTATTGCCATTTATGGTGCATTTTCATCTTTCATGAAGCTTGTAACTACCAGGAAAAAATGTATCCTTTTCTTTCTCCTTTTGTGGAGAAAAGCAAGTCTTACTAGGTTGCAGCAAGATGAGGGTGTAACTGATGACAGAATCTACTTCATTTCTGTAATTATATTATTTATAGCCTGTATAGTCAACTAGCAACCTATAAAAGTAGGCCTGACCTCAAAGATATTAAGGTTTCTTACTGGCAAAATAAATTATCCTCTAATTAATAAATTATTCCAGTAAAAAAACTCAGTGTAGGACTTGGCATCACCATGCACCGCTTGATGAAGTGAAGTGAAGTGTGAAGTGACATTCAGCCAAGTATGGTGACCCATACTCGGAATTCGTGCTCTGCATTTAACCCATCCATCATGCACACACACACCGTGAACACACACACACACAGCAGTGAACACACACACACCGTGAACACACACCCGGAGCAGTGGGCAGCCATTTATGCTGCGGCGCCCGGGGAGCAGTTGGGGGTTCGGTGCCTTGCTCAAGGGCACCTCAGTCGTGGTATTGAGGGTGGAGAGAGCGCTGGACATTCACTCCCCCCACCTACAATCCCTGCCGGCCTGAGACTCGAACCCGCAACCTTTGGAATACGAGTCCGACTCTCTAACCATTAGGCCACGACTTCCCCGATACATACACGCCATCATAAATACATAAAAATTTCACTAAATCACAAGTGTATCACTACTGAAATTGTGCTGAACGATAGAAACAGACTGCATGGCTATATTCTGAAAAAATATATACATAAATAAATAAATATATATATACACACAAACACGTACACACACACAGTTCACTCAAAATGGACATTTTTATAATCATTGATTCATTTCTATGTCGTTCAAACATCAGATTTGCCTCCTCTTCTGTGAAACAGTAAAGATACTAGGCAGAATGAAGTTGTGTTCATACAATGAAAGTAGATGGTGAATTTTATTGTTAAGCTCAGAAAAGGTAAGACTGTTTTAGAACAATAGGCTATAAAGACGGATTAGAATAAATCATTTCCAAAATTTCCATTTGAGTGAATTTTATTTCTGTTGTGCGTTTTCATAAGCTATTTTTACTATTTTAACTAAACCACATCCTGTTTTTATATTTGGAAGGCTGCTTCAGAGTGCACTCTTGTCCTGTCATTATAAGCGTCCTTGGGCTTGTTGTTTGTTTATGGCTCATAAAGCAATCAGAGTTATTATTGTAGGCAGGTATTTTGGTATTATTTGATATTTTGGTCTCATTTTAAATAAAAAGCATTTGGAAATTATGATCCATTTCTTGAAAATGTCAGTAGCTCTATAGAAAGATAGAATTGGTCGAATAAATATTTTGAAAATTAATATTTTGCCAAAATTTTTATATTTATTCCAGAACTCCCTCCCCATAAACATCTATTTCAACGACTTAAAAAAAAGTTAACTAAATTAATTTGTAATAACAGATGTTCCAGACTCCGTCTATATTTGCCATATGATAGAGGAGGTCTTCAGTGTCCTGATTTTCATTGGTATTATTGGGCTGTACAACTATTATGTTTTATATTTTATCTCCCATTTTGGGTGGATATGGAATCGGCTGCCATTAATTCTGGCCTGCCTTTAAATTTGTGTTTATATTCCTCAGAATTGAAAGATCTTAAAAAAATAAATAAAAATGTTTCCAATTTTATAAATATGATTACTGTATGATTTGATGTGAAAAAATATCTAGGTGCCTTCTACCCTTTGTCTTGTTTTAGTCCAATTTGGGACAATGAAAAATTTTAACCAGGCAGATCAGACGCATGTCAGCCCTAATCTTGAAACAAGGAAGCAGATCTATATGTTAACAATACTTTTATGTCATTTGATGAAATAGTTAATACATACAATAGTCCTACGAATAGTATTTACAAATAAGAAATGTTATCCTCAAATCACAAAATAATTCCTTCGATATGCCACCAGTCTATTTTGGAAAAAAAGTGACAAGAAATTGTTTTAATAAAGGTTTAATTTCTTCATTATATAATATGCTGGTGTCAGGTTCAAAGGACTCTTCAAACAGTAAATTGAAAGCTTGGAGATCGGATCTCAAGGACGATATTGAGATGGAGGACTGGATGGAAGCTCAATCCCTAACAATGAACACACGACTGAAACTGCTACAATATAAATGGTTGATGAGGATTCATATAACTCCAGTCGTATTGCATAAATATAATGAAAATATCCCAGATACCTGCTTAAGATGCAGCGACTTTAAAGGAACGCTATATCACTGTATATGGGAGCGTGAAGAATGATAGAAAAGATCCTTGATGTTAACATACCACTGTCACCTTTAATCTTTTTATTTCATTTATATCACGAGGAGATCAAGTATACGGAGTATATATATATATATTCTTCAAGAGAAACGGCTTATTTCTTATTATAACTGGAAAAGTATATATGCACCAAATATAGGACGATGGCTGAAACAAATGGTAACATATGTAATGGAAAAGATTATTAAGAGAGAAATACATAATTTTTGATGGCGTTTGGGGACCTTTATAATGTGGTGGACTTGGAAATGTGTTGATAGAAGACTAAAAAAAAAGTGATATTGTATATTATATATATATTTTTGTGTGTGTGTGAGTTTTATCTGTTACATGGAAATTTATATGTACATGTGTATTGTTAAAATGCAATAAAAAGTAAGCATTTGGACTTATTTTGGTTTAATATGGAGTTTGTTTCTAGCAGGATCTGGCAACACGAATCAGTCAAGGCATACGTTTCTTGCAGCTAGCATATTAAAGAGAGACGCATCTGTGATGCACGTTTAAATACATCATTATCTAGTTGTTCAGTTCGGTTCTGTATGGAGTAGAAGTATTGTAAATGCGGTCATCACTGCCTGAGTTTATTCAGTTGTAGAATGCGGTTGTCACTCCTGTAAATTACTGAACTGTGTGTGTACAGAATTGATAATTAACTACCGAACTTAGCTGTGTGTATGTGGAGTCAAATACAGTAGACGCTTATAACCCCAGGTGGTCTGAAAAGAAAAGGTTGAATATACTGTCCCACCTTCTGATTCTACTTCTACAGTGTCAGTGGGTTCAACAGTTTCTGTGTCCGTCATGTAGCCAAACATCCCCATTGCACACTGTTCAAACGCCTCTTCCAGAGAATCACCCCATGAATGAATCCTACAGTGAAGAACAGCAAGCACACATAGTCATTCAATTAAGGGTGTGTTATTTTAAAATCTTGCCCTCATCTTCCACTAAACATATTCCAGCCACAAACTTTCACCAAGAGTTGAGGCAATGTTGAAACCACTCAAAAAGTGTTTAGTGCAGCTTCTTTGCATTTTATTTAAGTAACAGTGCACTAGTCACAGGCAAATACTTACTGGACATCTGCAGTATGATCAAGATCTGAAACAGAAAATCAAATATTGCTTTAATGATGATGCTGATTCACAACCTACATAAATATAAACGTGGCATTGCAAACCCTGAGCAATCGCAGAATTAAACTATTTTACTTCCAACAATGTGAGAAATGTTTCTTTTAACCAGCAGGTTTGTTTTCAAGTAACTAGGCCTAATCAACCGATTCAAGGTCTCGAAGCTTTGTTTTCGTCATTACTACTCCATGCACATTTTGCCATTATTCATCTCGAAATGAGACGTACGTAGTGAAACTATTCTAAAAAAAAAAAAAAAAAAAAAAAAAAAAATATATATATAATAAATTGGTATGTTGCGTGCTGACGTGCACATCTTGGAGCGTCCTATCACGTGACCTAATTAATATTCATGAACCTTTACCAAATCAGAAATCGTACATTATACAGTGCGTTTCTGTAATGCATAGCTCTAACGTAAGACCAGTGTGTATTACATACTTTTCAGCACATTTACGTCTAGTTTCAGTAGGTTTTGTTTGTGTTCTTTACTGGATTTACATGACATGCGAAATAAACAGTGAATTCGATTCCACTTACACTCGTATTTCCTGGTGATAGGAGGATATTTTGATTTGATAGCCTTTTGCGCTTCTGTGAGATCAAGTTCGCGGTCATTCATTGTTCTGTGAGTGATTTTAATGCTCTGTAGGCGTTATTATTTCCGCGAAAACATGCTAGACATATAGTGTGAAAGCAGAAACAGTGAAGCATAAAGTATTATAAGAGTCCGCTGGCTCCTGCATTCGTTTTCATAATAAAAGTCCCATTCCTTATTTAACTAAAATCGTGGTTGCTCGTTTCAGCTATATGTGATATCTCACTTTTTCTATGTATATTGTTTAATGTTACAGTCATATGCAAGGTTAGTGACAATGATCATCTTATTTGGTATAAAATTTCCACTCACTGACACTTAAAACACTTGCAGTACAATAATTCATGTCCCAGTGAATAATATTACACTCCACTTTTATAGTCCAGTAATTGATATATTGTAAGACTTACAATTATTTGAAGTTATCTGAAGTGGTGTTAACCAAAGCAATATTAAACTGATTTGATGGATTGTTACAGGATTTGCCAGATACAGCCATTTATCAAGTTAATCTGACTCACTTCAGTAAAGAAACCATAGTTTGCATTGCTCTAGCTGAGAAACTGGTGGAGACAGATAAACACATGTGTTGTGTAAATCACTGCTGAAATGTAAGGGAGCAGGAAACTTCCTCTGTGAAGTCTCATGGAATTCATTTGTGGACTTTCAAGGTTTGCTTATTTTATAACTGTTTACTTTACTTTTACTGTTTACTTTGTTTTTATTGCAGAACAAGAACACTTGCAGAGAAAGCTACTGAATCCCCTCCTCTTCTAGTGTATAATGAACACGTAATCATAGTTCTCTTAGTGCTTCTACTCTGGTATTTATGATACAAGCAATGTCTGTTTTGGGTATCTCACCTATGTCAGAACCACACTATTAACTCTAATCTGTATTATATAAAGAAGAGATACACTCTGAATATTTCTGGATAAAAAGTGTCTGCTAAATGCATAAATATAAATGCAGAATATCAAATGTTGGTTAAGGTCACAGGGCATCGTTTGCAGTTTATAACATCAAGATATAGGCTATTATTTACATCGAAATTACAAAGTCAAGCATTATATTCTATATTTTGTCTTTGAAACACAAATAGTTCTTTATATATTTTAAGAAGCTTCACTCAGCACTGTGGACACAGATGAGCAATACAAAAACTTCCCAAAAAACACCCCTCCCCAGAGTAGCTGGAAACTAGGCTATTCTTAAAGGCAGGAGGGGGCAGCACTGTCTATTTTTGGTCAAGCTATCTAACAGTAGATAAAGAAGAAGATGCATGCACGAGAAAGTTTTAAATGGATTTGATCAATTCACTGAAACTGTGAATGTTGCTTCTTTGCAAGTAAGTCCTTTATCATTAGGTTTTAAAATGATTAACCGGTAGTTTTTAATAGGTTTAAAGTTCAAAACTATAAAGAGGTGAACGTGAGTTGACAAATGACTGGAAGCTGATCAAAACAGTGCAAACATCTGTCCATGACACTCTTTACAAACATATTGCGAATGTTTTAAGAAAAGTGTAATCTGTTAAACGCAATCTAAATATCATTTAATAACTATGGTTTTGTAAAAATGTGTGTTTTGTAGGCATATTCTTATGCAGGGCTTGGCAAACTAGGTCAATAAGAAGCAAATAAACGGTTCTCTTTTTTTCTCCTTTTTATTATACATGTATATGCATTAAAATTCATTAGTTCATCAATAATCATCAGTATTTAATAAAGGACCAACATTATAAAACTGACCAGAGATTATATAAATTACATGTGTGGCTTTACCTGATCAACTACAAAAAGTGAATTATTTAGTAATATAGTGTAATTATTTCATGTGATGACGAAGCTGAATTTCCAGCATCATTACTCCAGTCTTCAGCGTCATATGAGCCTATAGTATATATATATATATTTGTGTGTGTGTGACCCTGGACCACAAAACCAGTCATAAGGGTCAATTTTTTGAAATTGAGATTTATACATATGAATAAATAAGCTTTCTATTTATTTATGGTTTGTTAGGATAGGACAATATTTGGCTGAGATACAACTATTTTAAAATCTGGAATCTGACGGTGCAAAAAAAAAAAAATCAAAATACTGAGAAAATGGCCTTTAAAGTTGTCCAAATGAAGTTCTTAGCAATGCATATTACTAATCAAAAATTAAGTTTTGATATATTTACAGTAGAAAATTTACAAAATATCTTCATGGAACATGATCTTAATGTCCTAATGATTTTTGGCATAAAAGAAAAATCTATCATTTTGACCCATACAATTTATGTTTGGCTATTGCTACAAATATACCCCAGCGACTTAAGACTGGTTTTGTGCTCCAGGGTCACACACACATACATGTATGCATGTGTCCCCACGTGTCTCAAATCCACCTCCATAATTCCAGTACTAAAAAAGAAGTCACCTGTGTCCTGTTTGAATGACTATCGTCCCATAGCACTGACCCCATTCATGATGAAGTGCTTTGAGAGGTTAGTCATGCATCGCATCAAGTCCAGTCTCCCAAACACGCTGGACTCATTCCAGTTTGCATACCGTCCAAACCGTTCCACGGACGATGCCATATCCATCACTCTCCACCTAGCTCTTACTCACCTGGAACAGAAAGACTCTTATGTAAGAATGCTGTTCATCGACTTCAACTCAGCATTCAACACAATAATCCCACAACAGCTCATCCACAAACTAAACTTGCTGGGCCTTAACACTTCCCTCTGTAATTGGATCCTGGACTTTTTAACTGCAAGACCTCAGTCAGTCTGTGTCGGCCACAGCACCTCGAGCACTACCACACTGAGCACAGGTGCCCCACAAGGCTGTGTGCTCAGCCCGCTGCTCTTCACACTGCTGACCCACGACTGCACTGCCAAGTCCAGCTCCAACCACATCATCAAGTTTGCTGATGACACAACAGTGGTAGGTCTCATCAGCAACAATGATGAAACGCACTACAGAGAGGAAGTGACACAGCTGGCTGAATGGTGTGGTGCTAACAACCTTTCCCTCAATGTGGGTAAGACAAAAGAGGTTGTGATGGACTTCAGGAGAAACTCTGTTGACCACCCCCCACTGACCATCGACAGCTCGACCGTGGAGAGAGTCGGCAGCACTAAATTCCTGGGGGTGCACATCACAGAGGATCTCACCTGGACCACCAACATCACGCCACTCAACAAGAAGGGACAACAGCGCTTCCACTTTCTCCGCCGGCTGAAAAGGGCAAGTCTCCCGCCACCCATCCGCACCACTTTCTACAGGGGCACCATTGAGAGTGTGCTGACCACCTGCATCACTGTGTGGTATGGGAACTGCAGTGCTGCTGACCGCAAGACCCTACAACGGAAAGTGAACACTGCCGCAAAGATCATCGGTGCCGCTCTCCCCTCCATCCTGGACATTTTCCTTGCACGATGCTCCAGCAAAACCAACAGCATCGTGAAGGACCCCACCCACCCCTCCCACAATTTCTTCCAGCTCCTACCATCAGGTAGAAGGTACCGGAGTATCAAAGCTCGCTCTGTCAGATTGCTCAACAGCTTTTTTCCCCAGGATGTGAGAGCTCACTAGGTATAGTAGTTATAGTATTTATAGTATATGTATAGTCAGATGGTTGACTGTTGTATAGCTTTATTGTTTTTCCTATACTTGCATTGTTGTATGTTTATCTTATGTTTAACTAGTATGTAGCACCGTGGTCCTGCAAGACACGACATTTCGTTCCACTATATGTCCATACAGAATGGCAATAAAGCTCGACTTGACTCGGGGGGGGGGGGGGGGGGGGATAAATATATATTATTATTTTATTTTTTAATTTATATTCTTGCATCCTGAAACAGGTTCTGTCACTGGTCCACTGATTTCCATCTGTTGACTCTTTCCTGTTGTTTGCTTGTTATTGCAATAAATGCATAATACGTTTCTCTCAATTCCTCTTAGTCTTATTGAACACGTTTCTTGTACAACAGGCCAAGTGTGGTGTAAGTGGCCAAATAAATTATAGGCTTATTGTATTATTCATATATGGGAAATTTGGGTTTTAAGCATAATACTGTTGAGGAATAAATCTGAATATTTACATCTCTATTCTATCTGTTTCCCTAGTTGATGGACTGGCATCCTGACTGTATCGACATGAAGCCTGTGATCAGAAAGTCTTTTCCTGGAGATCAAAGGTCTGGGTCGAATAAGGAGGGTGTTGAAACTTTGGTGCTGAGCAAAATGGAGGAATCAGGTGTGCTCTTTTGCCAACGGCTGAAATATAAAGTAAAAAGTACTCAGATGCCAGATGAAAGTCCTTTGGATATTAAAACAAAAGCCGAACCTTTCATCTCCCTGCCCTTAAACTGCAGTAAGACTTCTGTTGAAAAAGTCAGCAGTGAGACTCCTGTTAAAAAATACATCTGTAAGCTGTGTGGCATGGAGTATCGCCAGAACATAAGCCTGGTGCGTCACATGCGAATACACACAGGTGAGGCACCACATGTCTGTGAACTCTGTGGAAGGGGTTTCCGTCGTAAAGACTGGCTTCAGCTGCACAGCAGTGTTCACACGGGTAACAAACGAAAGCTTGCGAAGAGCTTCAGTTGCGACGAGTGTGGGAAGAAGTTTACTGGCTCCACTGCACTCCAGAGTCATCTGTACAAACACAGAGGAGAGAGGCCGTTCGCCTGCGCGTACTGCGACAAGACCTTCTACAGTCAGACCAATCTTAAACGGCATCAGGTCGATTCTCATTCTGACGACAAACCGTTTTCTTGCCCAGTGTGTGGAAGCAGATTCTCACGCCTTTTTACGCTGCAGAAACACACGCGGACTCACACAAAAGAGAAGCCTTTCTCCTGTCCAGACTGTGGAAAGACTTTCAGTAATAAAAACTCAATTAATATGCATCGTAAACGGCACGCAGCTAAAAGTTGATGTAATGCACATTCATGCATGTTACATGAATTCCTGATTTATTCGATTTGTTTTGAATTGTTTGAGCCATGTCCGTTTTATTGATGATTTTTCTTCTGAATCTTATACATGTTTAGTGCCAAAATAAAGAACCTTTCTATCACCTTTTCATCCCTGTTTTTCTCACTTGCTTATATTTTACAAGTCATGCCCAGACATCAGTTTCTAGTTTCAGGAACGTGGACACATATTTTTCTGGTTACTAGAACAGACATTCTAACATTTTCTAATGGTTAGACAGGAACGTTTTATTTTAGGTAAATAGACCGCTCACTGTGGTTTCAGAGACATTGCCTTACCGTTCTCGGCATGTTCCCAGAACTTTCTTATTTGGTTACCATAAAAATAATTATATAGAAACATTAGAAGAGCTTTGTGTGTTGGCTACATGTATAACCACTGTTCTATGAATCTGGTAAATTTCCATCACTACCTGAATTCAGTTAATACACTTCATATATAAAGTTATGTCTTGTTTATCTTTTTTTCTAGATTTTTGCAAAGGTTTACTGAGCAACTTTTCCATACCAGAGGGGGCAGCACTGGCTGTCTGTCTTGAAGTGAAGCAGAACAAGTGTCTGAAGTTGGCACAGTCTCAGAGAATGTTCCTTTGAACAGCAACCTTGCAAGTAAGTGCTTTCAGCTCAATTTTCAAAACGGGTTTGTAACCTTTAAAGCACAAATTGGTGTTTAAGTTCAAATTTATATGCATGGGTAAGAGAAAGTATGACTGGGTTGGCAATATAGTTTCTTAAATCACAAAATCGATATTCTGTGCTGTTTTCAGGTGATGAAACTAAATTTCAGCCTTTAAATGTCAGTTTTATCACGAAATTCAAGCAAGAAATGTGGTTTTGATGCTTATCCGCCTCAAACGGTGCGTGAACATCATCTCTTCCTGTTTCTTGGTAGCGCGAAATAAACATGAATTAACATGAGAAGATATTTTGAAAGAAACAAAACTTACTAAAATGCGTCTCATGCAATCGCTCAAGTGTTTCAGCTGAGAAAAGACGGTTGTAAAACATCTTGTAAACAATGTCAGAAAATTAACCATGGTTTTACCACAAATTCAACCAAAAACACAGTAGTTAAACCATGGTTTTGCTACACTGACCATAATCTAACCATGGCATTATATATATAGGTTTCACACACTTAAGGAACATTTTTAGCAAGCAATAAATGTGACCCTGTGCCACAAAACCAGTCTTAAGTCGCTGGGGTATATTTGTAGCAATAGCCAAAAATACATTGTATGGGTCAAAATTATCAATTTTTCTTTTATGCCAAAAATCATTAGGATATTAAGTAAAGATCATGCTCCATGAAGATATTTAGTAAATTTCTTACCGCATATATATCAAAACTTCATTTTAGACAGGCCATTTTCTCATTTAGATTTTTTTTTTGCACCCTCAGATTCCAGATTTTCAAATAGTTGTATCTCAGCCAAATATTGTCCGATCCTAACAAACCATACGTCAATGGGAAGATTATTTAATCAGCTTTCAGATGATGTATACATTTCAATTGCGGAAAATTGACACTTAACACTGGTTTTGTGTGTTTTTTTCTCTCTCTTCTCAAGTCAATCTGTTTCTCTGTCTTGGTGTCCTGATTGCATCGATATGAAGCCTGTGATTAAAACAAGAGAGAAAACGGAGCATTTATCCGAGTCTCCTGTTAAAAAGTTCCGATGCAAGCTGTGCGGCAAGGAGTTCGGTCGCAAGGCACATCTGGTGCTTCACGTGCGAATACACACAGGCGAGGCGCCGTTCGTCTGCGATCTCTGCGGGAGGGGCTTCCGTTGTGCTGACTGGCTGAAAATGCACAGTTCCATACACACTGGTGAGAAACGACAGAATTTGAAGAAGCACGTTTGTGGTGAGTGTGGGAAGACGTTTCCTGGCACCACCTGGCTCCAGAGTCATCTGTATAAACACAGAGGCGAGAGGCCGTTCGCCTGCGCGCACTGCGATAAGAAGTTCTTCAGTCAAACCAATCTGAATCGCCACCACAAGGATTGTCACTCTGGAAAACACTTCTGCTGCACCGTTTGTGGAAGCGGATTCTCACGCCTCACGACGCTGCAGAAACACACGCGGATTCACACAGGAGAGAGGCCGTTCTCCTGTCCAGACTGTGGAAAGACTTTCCCTTATAAATACACCTTGAATATGCATCTTAAACTGCACGCAGCCAAAAAATAATCTGATGAACATTTATGATTTATTTAGTTTATTCTTATTTCCTCTCATTGACGATGCACGTGACTTCACATTGCTTTAATAGTTTTTTATTCCCTCAGTTGCATAGGGTGAAGTCAGCTAAAATGGGCCACGTTTTGGTAAATGACTTATAATACCATCAAATAAGGTTTGCATGAGATCTAATGATATTCTTATAAATTAGCATGGGTCTCTTAAATATATTTTATACTTTTTCACATTTAAAATTATGAGAGTTAAAGTATCAGCAGGTACCTTCTTGAGCCACGGCACAACATTCAGGTAAAATGGGTCGATATAAAAAGAGAACAACAGCTTAAATCATTTTATTTTTAACAGTAAATTGACACTATTGTCTTTAGTGTACCATAGCAACCCCATTAACACATTTCATTAAATAGAAAGTTGAATGAATATTTAATTAAACAATGTAATTAAAAATTAACTGATCATGTTGTGTGTTTCTGTGCATTGGTGTCTTTTGTGTGCATGTACTGTATTTTTTTTTAAGACTGTTAAGATTTTGTATGGATACATATCTAGGCCTATAAACCTATTTTCACCCTCAATTTCTGTCTAAAAGTGTGTGTGTGTGTGCAGCCCATTTTAGCTTAGCAATTTCTCAAAAATCAAAGTTTCTTTTATAAATTACAATCTTAAAAGCCCAACTTCAGTCTACTCATCATCACTTTAACATTAACTGTGTTTGAGATGGCATCAGCCAGACCGATAAACCAACACAGACCAGAAGTTAACTTCGGGCTAGGTGCATGCGGCCGATAAAACGTCTATAAAATATATAATATACAATATAAAAGTCTGCTAAATGACAAAAGTAAAGAGTGTAAAGACCATCAACTCTACCGTGCGACTCCACCGGGCAGGGACACCGGCAAGGGATAGAAGTATCACTTTTTATTTTAGTTTTTTCATTTATATGTTTATTATTGAAATGTTGTTATATGCATGTGTCAATTTTATTTAATTTCTTTATTTTAAGTATGTGGGTAGATAGTATTTATAGAGTTGTAACTTTTAGTTGTAGTTACTTTTTCTTATTTGTAAGTCGCTTTGGACAAAAGCGTCTGCTAAATGACAAAAGTAAGTAAAATGCATGAGTATAAAGTTCTTGAATGCTATGGAAAATTCTTGCTACACATCCATTTTTAACTTTAAGATAGGATCAAAAAGCAACAGTTTTGAAAGTTAGTTTCCTGAGTTTCATGTTTTGTAATCAACCACAAAGAGGGTACACAGGGGTGAAGAGAGCGTTTACAACCTCGAGCGGAGATGAGACAGCTGAAGACAATGAGGAGGAGTGCTGGAAAAATATATAAAGGAAGGACATTCTTCTGTAAACATGAGCTACAGAGACTGGAAGACTGGGTCAACAGAAAGATTGAATCATACAGGAGGCATTTATGATGGTATTAGAATTCCCCAACAAGTAACTGCTTTCAATGTTAACAGGCCTTGGTAGAGTCTAAGGGAGTCAAAGAAAACAGGTTTATCAATAGTATGACTTCATTTTAGCTGATGGATTATTATGGGATTCTGAGGAAGACTAAGGTGGATGAGGATGTAGCCTAGATTTTTTAAAATTTAGAAGGGCTTATGATATTTATAATTTATCCAATCCAAGAAAGTTATTTATTGTGATATATAATCACATTATCTTGTCAGTTTGCAAATATTCTAAAATATGTTCCATGTGCATTTGTATTAACTTAATTGCTAGCTCGTTTCCCATCGCCATCTTTGTTATTTATTAAAACAATAAGACGCTCTTGGACATTTAAGTCAATTTATTTATTTAATTTAAGGTGCATTATCAAGACTAAATGGAGAATAGATGAACTTTTTAATATGTCTGTATTTGAATGATTTAATGATTCAATTTCTATTTATGTGCACACATAAAATTCACATAATATCTACATGTATGTGCATGTTCTTCTACCTGCATCACTGCAATAGGGTGAATTCGGAGACACCTACATTCCAGTGTGTTTATATCCTGTTCTAACAAAATTTTGTTTTGTTGTGTAATTATAATATAGATACAATTCCAGCCAAGTTATCTACTTTCCACAAAAAAGTGCTCCTATCTTGGTCATTAATCTATAAGCACAATTTTTATGTATTTATTTATTTATTTTTATTACTAAATCTTATATTGGTAAAATGTGTTTTTCATCATACCTCAAGAGTAATAATAGGGGCTAAAGAAGCTGGTCTTTCATGCCAAGAACTCTCATGTGTTTACATAATGATGCATTTAAAAGTTAATGGCCATACGTATCATTATAAAAGTTCACAGTGTTGCTGCAGATGAAATATAACGTGGATAACATTAAATAAATATTTTTTCATCAGGTCAGACATTGATTATTTATCACTCAAATCCCTTTCTCTACCTATCCGATATCCGCCATGTTTGTCGTTTTTTAACACTTTTTATGCGTGTTTGTAGTTCTAATCGAATCCTCGTCCACCGCGCAATGTGTTGTGACGTGTCACTCGTATAGTCATGTCTCTTTTTGTCTTAGATCCATCATCGGGCTTTAGGGCATAGGGACGAGCCCTTCCCAATGGATGTGTGCATCGATCTGCTCTTCGAATTGTAACCGGAAGTAGTAGACCATCCGGTAATCTACTTTTTTAAACATACTATGATTTGGGACATAAATAATACGAATTAGGACGGATAGTATGCGAATTGGGGCGCAGCATTAGTTCTTTAACCCTTTTGTTACGTTTATCTGAGGGGAAGAGAACACCACAGTTCTCTTAATTTTAATACATTAGCACGTTTATGGAAAATAATGCACTCACTGAGAAACACTTGTTCGCTCTCTGCAGGAAGGACAGTTAAATTACAGCATCTCGGTTATTTCATCGCCCCTCCCACAGTTGCGTCAGACCGCTGACGCAATGCGCAATGACCACGCCCCCTGTGTGAGATCTTTCCGCCAAAGTGTCAGCCGCCAAGTGACCATCAAGCCGAAACGCAACTGAAAATGACCGACCAAGGGCTGACGAATGAAGCAGCTGCCGCTGCGTGTAAAGAGGGGAACCCCATCACTAAAGTAAGACGCTGCACTTGAGTCCAGAACTAGGGCGAGACCTGTCAATCAAACATGAAGATCGTCGCACATTTCCCTATTCTTTAAAACTACCGCGATTCATACTTTACAGCGATTTATTTGCATCTCTGGGTCTCTTTTAGTTCCTCAGCTGAGTTTGTATGCGCAAGTGCTGTATTGCTGAGTCATATGGATATGAAAATCAATACAGACTTGATTCTGTGTGTAATGCTGATTGCTAGAAGTTACTAGGATGACCTTTGACATTTTACACAGATGAAATGTTGACCTGTGGCTCCTCCAGTGTCACAGACAGAGCAGTGCCTACATATAAATATTACTAGAAGAACACCAACAAACTTTTCATCAGGAAAAACCTAGTAATATTAGGAAATATTAACACTTTTTGTCCATTCTTGGAAAAGCCAAGTCATAAATAATCTTAACATAATTACATATAACCATAACGGCACATCAATAGCTGCTAGAGATGACAGAATAAGATCTTTTGAGTAATTGTAATATTGCAATTCTATTAATAATGTAACTCAAAGGTTTGAAAACAGGTTATTCCACTGTTTATCATTTTTCATCACCTTATCAGTTTTATTTATGCCACTGCTGTAGGACTTCATGATGCAGCAGACGATGCTGCGGGTGAAGGATCCGGTGAAATCCCTGGATTTCTACACACGCATACTGGGAATGACGTGAGAGAACTTCTTCTCTACCAGAAATGGGAATTCAGTCTTGATATGATTCATTTTAGTTTTAGGCTAATTACTTTGTAATATCTAAATGTGCTGTGTATGTAGAAATGTTTAGATAAAATGCATTTTAGTAATTTTAGTAAAGAAGAATGTGAATGGGTTTATCAGTCAAGTACAGTAGTTTGCTGATCTTTGCAATGAAGTATTTTTTAATGCGAATGTTTCGTTGTAGGCTGTTACAGAAGTTTGATTTCCCCTCCATGAGATTCACCCTGTATTTTCTGGGTTATGAGGATAAGAAAGAGATCCCTGCAGATGTGAAGGAGAGGACAGCCTGGACATTCTCCCGTCGAGCCACTATAGAGCTCACACAGTAAGTGTGTGTGTGTGTGTGTGTGTGCTGTAAGGAACAAATGAAAACCTTCCTGGTCTATCAGCCAGTTGAGCACTCATCGTCTGGCTGTTTTTATGTGCCATTCTGTATTTCTCATTTGTCTTTTTATTAGTAACTGGGGCTCAGAGACAGATGACAGCCAGTCTTACCACAACGGCAACTCAGACCCAAGAGGCTTTGGTAAATATAACATGCGTGACACCATTTCTGTCTGTCATAGGCTGGACTATATAGCTAAAAAATATATACATATATGTAGAAAGAGAGACATGTACAGTAGGCAGATATGTCATGTCTATATTTACGTACTTTGATCTTTGTACACTGAACCAGTTTAAAAGGGTGCTTTTTATTAAAGCTGCAGTCTGTAAGTTTTGCCTCTTTGTTGCCATCTGTGTTTGAAAACCTGGAATTGCAGTTACTAATTCCGTGCTTGGGGTTGTACTCTGGCATGGCTCCAGCGCGGATGAATATAATGTTTTGAGGTGAATATGTAGCTGTCAGACACCGCACCGGTGTGAATCCTATACTTAGTAATCACAGATTCTAGCCTATGTCTTGGATTATATGACCCAAATAAGAATTTTCACCGGGTATTGTCATCTGAACAAGTAACAAGTCTGCCACGTTTGTTCTGACCAACTGAGGAAAAAAAGCATTACAATAAATCACGCTACCAAGATCGGTTAGCTCATATCACATCAAACGGTGCAAATTATTATTATTGTTATACTTTATTCTCAAATTATTAATGTTAACAACATCAGCATTGTGTGACTATGAGTATAGTGTGTATTAGCATTTCAATTTCTGTAGTCTAATCTCTAATCGTCATGCCATTCGAATTTCATACCAAGAAATTCTTTTAACCCAAAAAGCAAACTATGCTCTCTTCGAACTGATTCTCTTTAAAATACAAATCTTGTGTAATCCCAGGCTATCTGTAAACAGAAGCACATTTAAAACTGGAATATAATTAAATTTCATTCACATGTGTCATATAATCCTTTCTGGATTATAATCCGCCATCAAAATGCTATAAATGATCCACCACCTGCAGGATCCTTACATGCGATAGCCTACTAGCCGGGACAACTTCTTTATGTTTACAGACGTGACGTAACGATGCAGTGCCATGCTCGAATTTCCAGTGAAAATCTACCTGTACCACTCAAATTAGAAAACATTATTATAAGATAACCGTTGTGAATCGGGCTAAAGTAAGGCGATAGTACTTGCTCAAATATTGATTTTGGATCATTTTTAACCAAAAAAAAAGTTACGGACTGCAGCTTTAATTTATAGAAACCATAATTTCAGCTAAACAGCAATTGAATTCAAAACTTTTCATGTAATAACTGAAATAAACCATATGCCCTGAATATTTTAGTTCAAATATTTTGGGCCTATTTTCCAAATTTCAGTATGTAGTTCACTGTATCAGTATATACAGTATTAAACCGCAATATTTACTTGCATATATTTTAACTAAACTTTTTATTGCACTAAAAATGCCACACGGGGACTTCAGTGAACATTTTTGATCAATAATGCACACTATTCAAATTCACATTTATTTCCTCTGCCATTTTGGCTCCTGAAGTTTAAATCAGAGATGCAAATAAACGCTCCCATACTTGTGATTCACAAAACAAAGGAAGGATTGTGAAACCCAAGTCAGTAGGAAATGTAATGATCAAATGACATTCATGATGTTGCATTATTCTGTATTTTATATTATATGTATTCCATGCATTATTTTAGATGATTGTGATTATGTGAAATATAGTTCTAGATAAAAGTATATTGTAATATCTTTATATTACATTATTAACCTAAAATATGAAAAATATAATTTTTTTTCTTAGGCCATATAGGAATTGCTGTACCGGATGTCTATGCTGCCTGCAAGCTGTTTGAAGAGAATGGAGTGACCTTTGTTAAAAAGCCCGATGATGGTAATTTCTTTTATGTTATCCTATGATTATTTTAAGCACATAGTGTTTCTCCACCTGCAACACACTCTTTTGTAGTGTCACAGAATTTGCATGTTTGGATGTTTATATTTGCATGTTACTGTGACTATATTCTCAATGGCATACTCTTATTTCTGGATTATATAGCATATGTGCTGTGCACAGAGTATGCACATTTTCTGTATACATGCAATACGAAGAAAATTGGATTATAAATGCAAAATAACACACTTTGATCTCCAAAGACCGAATGTCACTGAAATAAACTTATAATAATTAAATTATTTATTTATTTATTACTTGCAGGTAAAATGAAGGGCCTGGCCTTTATTCAGGATCCTGATGGTTACTGGATTGAGATTCTCAGCCCTAACAACATGGTGTCCATCACTTCTTAAAGACTGTTGTTATGCTGTGACCTGATCAGAAGACACTAGTTGTGAAAATCAAGGACAGTTGGGTGATCAGAATGGGGGATTGCTCTGTGGACAGCATGGAAAGCTGTCCACTAAGAAGACTGGCAATCTTTGACATGACAGCGGCAGTGTGCTAGACATCTGGTCACCTGAATATAAGATATGACACTATAATTTGACATTTACTTTTTGAAATAATGCAGTCCTCCATAGAGTCTAACCCCAAAAGTTTACATTACTAAAATAAAATATTTTTTGAATTTTTTAAAACCCTACCTTTGTTAAAATAAAGCAAGGCAAGTATTTTTGTGTCACTCTTTCATTGACTGTTTGAAGGAGTCTAGTACATTTGTTTTAGGATACAATATTGGTATGCGCCCTGTTAAAAAGACAATAAGATTTGTATGAGTTAAATTGAAAGGAAATGCAGCTGCAAACATACTTTTCATATTTGAACATGTCTGAACACGTGGTTTACACTGAACCAGGTTTAAGAAGATAAAGCACTCAAACGGCTGACCAGCATTAAAATGTGTCTTAAAGCAGAGTCGGCTGTTAACACTTGCAAAATGGGGTTGGTCAAAATGAAGAATCTTGCTGGGCAGCAATCCAACCAGTTTCTGTCATCATTTGTGCCAGAAGAAGTAAGGCAGTTGGTAACACCTCTTGAGAAGCTGTAAGAATGCATTATTATAAAGCTACAATAAAAAAATAATTTTAGTAGGGCTTGTCTGTTAGAGCTGTTCAGCTCTCAGTCATAAAGCACAGAAGAGAATTTGAATTTCTACATTTTAATGCAAAAAGAAGGAGTGAGCTGAAATTTAGCTTGGCATGAGTTAGCATAATATTGTATTTTTGTTTAACTTTCAATGATTTGAGCCCCTGTTGAAGACTCCTTGTGGTTTCTTTGTGAGTACTTTAATTGTCCGATTACTGATTCATCATGTAATTAATAGATATAAAGCATTAGGCCTTTGTATTTTAGAGAACAAATTAGGGTTATTATACTTAAATATACATTAACTGAAATACACTTATTTTATTTCATATAGTTGCCAAGATTTGTTTTGTTGTAGGCCTAAAATAGTGGTGCTAATACATCTAAAAGCTCCTGAAATCCAGGTCGATGCAGCACTCAGTCGCAGAATGACGTTATTCCTCCTCCGTCCACTAGAGGCGCTGCAACATTAACACGGAACTTCCGGAGGACAAATTAAAAACATCCGGTAGGTGTTTTTACAGAAGAACAGATGGATTAGTAGCTCTTAACAGATGTGTTTTTAGCATATTTTATTTAATGTTAAATACATATTTGGCATATATTCACTGGAATCAAGTGAATAACGTTAGCTGGAGACAGTTTGAATCTGTTGTAGTGTGGGTGAGTCAGTTTTCACGACGATAACATCGTTTTCTAACGTAACTGCTTTATTTCATTGTTTTGTTTTAACGAAAATAGAGCATTGAATGTGCTCTTATTATTACACAAATGATCAGTCATGGTGTCCGGAATTATGTTTATTTATTTAGTGAATAAACATTTATTAGTGTCAGGACATATCTTATTGAATCATTTCGATCATAATCTGAATCATACGTCATTTTGTTACTGAATGTTATATTACGTATCTATATTATTATTCTTATTGTAAACCGTGTCCTGCATCAGAATGTATATAAATTTGATATTTGATTCGAAATTTTGACAATTTAATTGTATTTGTGAAACTCTATTTACCCTGACTGAGAATTTCAAAACAAGACAAACCAATTAATTAAATATATATATATATATATATATATATATATATATATATATAGATTTCGATTTTCCAAAAGATGAACACTAGCAGTATGGAAAGTGACAGGCGACAGGGGTAAAGAACTAATATACTAAGACATATGTGACCCTGGACCACAAAACCAGTCATAAGTCAGTCAAAACTGAGATTTATGCATCATCCGAAAGCTGATTAAATCATCTTTCCATTGATGTATGGTTTGTTAGGATCTGACAATATTTATGAGATACAACTATTTGAAAATCTGGAATCTGAGGGTGCAAAAAAATCAAAATATTGAGAAAATCACCTTTAAAGTTGTCCAAATGAAGTTCTTAGCAATGCATATTACTAATCAAAAATGAAGTTTTGATATATTTACAGTAGAAAATGTACAAAACATATTCATAGAACATGATCTTTACTTAATATCCTAATGATTTTTGGCATAAAAGAAAAATCAATCATTTTGACCCATATAATGTATTTTTGGCTATTGCTACAAATATACCCCAGCGACTTAAGACTGGTTTTGTGCTCCAGGGTCACATATGATCCTGTAGGAATGCTCCTTTGTACAGTGTTCATTGAAAAATTAAAATGTTTTGTTCTTTATGATTGAGGTGTGAAGGTGTTCTCCAGCAGGGATCATGAGTGACAGTCATCCTTTGCGGCCGATGAGCTCCGCGTCTGAGATCGACCACCTCCATCTCCTGTCAGAGCAGCTCGGCGCTTTAGTTCCCGGTGAAGAGTACAGCGATGTCACCTTCGTGGTGGAGGAGAAGCGCTTTCCTGCACACAGAGTCATTCTGGCGGCCCGCTGCCAGTATTTCAGGTTAGTCTTCGAGAGATGTTTCATGTCTATTGGAGTGTTTCTATTATAATAAGAGCAGAATCCATTAGTAAACGTGAAAGTGAAGTGACGTGGCCAAGTATGGTGACCCATACTCAGAATTTGTGCTCTGCATTTAACTCATCCAAGTGTACACTCAGTAGTGAACATACACCCGGAGCAGTGGGCAGCCAATGCTGCGGCGCCCAGGGAGCAGTTGGGGGTTCGGTGCCTTGCTCAAGGGTCTCACCTCAGTCTAGAGAGAGCGCTGGACATTCACTCCCCCACCTACAATCCCTGCCAGACTTGAGACTCGAACCTGCGACCTTTGGGTTACAAGTCCGACTCTCTATCCATTAGGCCACGACTGTGAAACATTCCTTTTCTTCTTTTTTTTTTTAGCAATTGTTTGATGCTAAACTATTAGATTTTGGTAAAAATAAGATCCCATTATTTAATGTTGTATTAACTAATATTTACAAACAATGACCAATACATTTGTTACAGTATTTATTCATCTTTGTTAATGTTAAGTAATATAAATATAACTAGTTCATTTTAGCTCAGGTCCATTAACTAAATGTACAGATTTTAATTTTAATTAAGTATTAGTAAATGTTTAAATTAGCATTACCTAAGATTAATAATGCTTTAGAAGTATTTCTCATTGTATGTAGTTAACAAATCTTTAAATTGAAAATTGTTATAAAGTATTACCTAAATTTATATATGCATTAAGATATAATCAATTCAGAAAGCTAACAGAATTATTGTTTCACCAGTTTATCTTCGAAAAAGAATTTAATGCTGATATTTCTACAAAATCCACAATTTTTGTTTTCTGCACAAAATCAGAAAATAAAAAATAAAAAGTCATTTTGTTACACGTTAATGAGAAACACACATTTCGAGGCAGTTCAGTTCAAAAACAGTGTCAGTGTTGCAAAGAGATGCCCATTTTGTAGAATGTTTATGTCTTGTTGATAAAAAAAAAGTCTTCATTCATTTCAACTTCTTTTTCTTTGTCTTTCGTTCTGACTCCTCAGGGCTCTGCTGTATGGAGGGCTGAAAGAGTCCCGGGACCAGGCGGAGGTTCGGTTGGAGGAAACGCGTGCTGAGGCTTTTTCCATGTTGTTGCGGTACCTGTACACGGGTCGAGCCACTCTAAGTGAAGCCAGAGAAGAGACTCTGTTAGATTTCCTGGGGCTGGCGCACCGCTACGACCTCCAGCCACTAGAAGGCTCCATATGCGAGTTCCTCCGCACTTTATTGAGCACGCGAAATGTCTGTCTGGTGTTTGATGTGGCTAGTCTGTACTGTCTGAACGGGCTGACCGAGGCCTGCATGGCCTACATGGACCGTAACGCCATCGAAGTGTTGAAGTCAGATGGTTTTCTCACGCTTTCAAAGGTGAGTGATAGAAAATTTGATGGTAGCACTGTATTTTAAGGTGTCCTTGTTACGTGTACTTACTATTATATTACTAAAACTTATGCATAATTACATGCAAGTAACTCTGTAAGCCAACCCCCAATCCTAACTCTAACCATATAGTAAGTACATGTAGGCTTAGTTAATTAATATTACTCAGTACTTAAATGTATAATTACACTGTAAGAAGGACACCTTAAAATAAAGTGTAACCAATTTGACAATTTTAAAACATAATAATTAAGTTGACTTGAGAAAGCCAATTTACTGATTTACTATTTAAGCTGCTTCTTCTTCTGAGACTAAATTTAAAATGAATTTCCTTATAGAGTTTTCAAAATACAACCACCAGTCTCAGGTGAGACCTTCATACTGGGCTGACTTGAATTGCTATATCTTACTGACTGTTTTCATTAAATGGACAATCAAAAATATGAAAAGTTGCATTGAGGGGCTCAAAACTTATACGATAAGACTTCTAAAGTGTTTAAGACAACATGCTAAAGCTGGCTAGCAATGTACTAAAACATGTTAACAAAATGCTAACTGGGCTGTATCCAAAATTGCCCCCTATACCCTCAAATAGGGCACTATTTGAGGGAACAGCCATTTTTAGTGGTGTCTGAATCCATAGTGATCGTTCTTGAGTGCACTCATTCAATCCCACAATGCACCGCAAAAACGAGTGTACAACCGATGTACACTCAATGGCTAGAGATAACCCATAATGCACTGTGAGAGTCGCGCATCGAATGAATCCCTGCGTCTCGCCAGAAGATGGTGCCCGCAGCTGAATCATCCATTCATTCATTTTAAAAGCGCTCATCCACAGCGTAATACAGCTTAATACAACACAGGTACACAAATTCATTGTAAATTGACTATTAAATTGTTTAACTAGGGTTTATACATAATTTCCCTGATAGAGTTCAAGATAAATTCTTTAATCTTACTACTGGAGCTGCCCTTTCAAATGATTATTAAACAGCAAGCAGTGCTTCCAGTGCACTCAGTGTCTGAATTCACTCACTCGTTTTCATTCACTCCTTCAAGTGAACTGTATGAGTGGCCTAATGTAGGGAATAGTGAATGAGGGTATAGGGGGAGATTTCGGATACAGCCATGCTATCAGCACTTCAAACTTCAATAGCATGTTATTCATGCTAAAAACATGTTAGCAACATGGTAATCATGCTAACAACATGTTAATCACGTTAAAGACATGTTAACAACATGCAATCAACATCTGTTTAATTTATAAACTTTCAAACTTCAAGCTTTTACAACTGCTTCGAACTGTCAGGATAGGCTTTCTCAAGCCAACTTCAAAGTTTGTCTTGACAAATGTTTTTGTCTAGTTAAGATGAAAACATAATCTTTCTGTTTCCTCATTTTCCTCTCTGCAGTCTGCCCTGTTGACCGTGGTGTGGAGAGATTCCTTCGCTGCAAGTGAGAGGGAGATATTTCAGGCCCTCTGCCGCTGGTGTCACCACAACGGCGACGGCCCAGAGGCGAAGGAAGTGATGTCAGCAGTGAGACTGCCCCTGATGACCCTCTCTGAAATGCTGAATGTGGTTCGTCCCTCGGGCCTCCTGAGCCCAGACGACCTGCTAGATGCCATACAGACCCGCTCGGAGAGCAGAGACATGGACCTTAACTACCGTGGCATGCTCAGTGCGTTTACTTCTCTCTGCTTATCAGTCTGTAGATGCATAGGTCAAAAACGAGACATCCCAGTTTGGTGTCTGCATCAAATTAAAAAACAAAAGTGATTTTATATACAAAGAAACCACGTTAAATGCAAGTAAAGTGTCTGCTTTATTGTTTCATATAATATTTGTGAAAATAAAATGTCAAACTATGGGTGAAAAAAATGAAACAACATACTTATTCTGACTCGTGCTTATTAAATTTTATTTATTCAATTTTAGTTGAATTCTCACTGTTAACAAGCATGCATATTGACTATTTATTAGTATTTATAAAGCACATATTCTACGCATCTGACCCTATTTTAGATCCCTTAATCAACCCCCATACCTAAACTTAACAACTACCTTACTAACTATTAATAAGAAACAAATTAATTAAGTTTTTGAGGCAAACATCGTAGTTAATAGTGAGAATTGGACCTGTGTTGAGGGGGTTGCACTGTGTCGAGTCTTTTAATGACATCTAATGTTTCTGGTTCTAAATATGCCTAAAAAGAGTATGATTTTTTGTTATATGAACTATTGTTACTATTCCTTTTAGTGGGTCTTTCTGTATATCATGATAAAAATATATTATAGTCATTATTTTTTTCCTTAGAAAAAAAAAATGAAACAGGACACATTATAATGTACGGGAAAGAAACTAAACATGTTTGAGCGGAGTCAGATCCCGAGGCCGAAGAAATTGAAACTGCATGACCACAAGTCTGTTTTGGTGTGATAAAATGTTTCCACTGCTGTGCTCTGTGTGTTGTAGTCCCAGAGGAGAACATTGCCACTATGAAACACGGTGCTGTGGTGGTGAAGGGTGAGATGAAGTCTGCTCTGCTGGATGGAGACACGCAGAACTATGATCTGGACCACGGCTTCTCAAGACACCCCATAGAAGAAGAGGGACGAGCCGCTGGCATCCAGGTCCGCTTGGGTCAACCCTCCATCATCAACCACCTACGTCTGCTGCTGTGGGACAAAGACAGCAGGTAATGCAGCATTAATGGGTTAGTTCACTCACAAAAATGAAATTTGTCATATAATGAAAGGGAATGAGAATAGATGCTAATGAGATAATATAGATAATATATATAGTCTGTGATGATGAAATATCATCATCACAGTCCCTTCTCACCCTGGACACGACCTGTTTGCGCTTCTCCCCTCAGGCAGACGCTACAGATCTCTGCACTAGAACATCTAGGCATAAAAACAGTTTTTTCCCCCATGCCATCTACAACCTAAACAACTAACACCGGAATTATTACCTGTATCTTGTAATTCATGCCTGTAATTCATTCCCCATCTCTAATTATTGACTCTTTCCCTAGTACTTTGTAAATATATATGCATATTTTTCATATATATGCATAATGAGGCACAAATCTGCACATAAATCTTCTGTTCCAGATTCTTACACATTATTATTATTATTATTATTGTTAAGTCTTATTTAAATGTTTCTGTTCTCATGTCAGATATGTATGTATGCATGTATGTACCAAGAGCTTCTTAAAAACCACAACAAATTCCTCGTGTGTTTGCACACACTTGGCGAATAAAGCTGATTCTGATTCTGATTCTGATGAGCTCCAAAAAGGCCAAAAACTATATGAACCATAAAAGTAGCAATATGAGATATGTGACCCTGGACCACAAAACCAGGCATAACAGTACATTTTTTGAAATTGAGATCTATATACATCATCTGAAAGCTGAATAAATAATCTTTCCATTGATGTATGGTTTGTTAGGATCAGACAATATTTGTTCGATACACAACTATTTGAAAATCTGGAATCTGAGGGTGCAAAAAAAATGTAAATATTGAGAAAATCACCTTTAAAGTTGTCGAAATGAAGTTCTTAGCAATGCATATTACTCATCAAAAAATAAGTTTTGATATATTTACAGTAGGAAATTTACAAAATATCTTCATGGAGCATGATCTTTACTTAATATCCTAATGATTTTTGGCATAAAAGAAAAATCATTAATTTTGACCCATACAATGTATTTTTGGCTATTGCTACAAATATACCCCAGCGACTAAAGACTGGTTTTGTGCTCCAGGGTCACATATGATAGCTTTGGATACAAGACACAAGAACTAATGTTAAACTTGGCGCAACGTCTTCTTGTGGCTCATTTTAAATATATAGAATATCTTTACTAAACTTTTTGTTACATATTTGTCATATTGTTATATGTGGTCTTTCTTGCCCGTAGGTCATACTCGTACTATATCGAGGTGTCTATGGATGAGCTGGACTGGGTGCGTGTGGCGGATCACTCCAAGTTCCTGTGCCGCTCCTGGCAGCATCTTTATTTCCCAGCACGAGTCTGCAGGTAGAACTCGTTACACAAAACCAAATGGGCTTTGTTTATCTTTGAAAAACATTCTTTTGTCATACTACTTCCTCTGTCGAAAACATCAAGTCTCAATTACATTCAAATTAAGGTAAGGCTAAAAAAGACATTTTGCAGTTGCAAATCAAATTTTTTGTCCATCAAATTTATTTCTTGCCTACTGATATAAAAATGCCAAAAGTAATATTTTTGTATGTACACTAGTGTGTATAATAGAAAAGTAGCTGTTCCTGCATTTAAGAAGTGTTTTTAATAGATGTAATTGAAATGACACACAGAAATGTCAAATTCCACAAAATTTTTGTTGGAAGTCAACGAAATATTGTATTAAATCTGCTAAATTGTGATGTTAAAAAAAAAAAAAAAAAAAAAAAGGCAAATAGAGGAAGTTTGAGTGGTCAAACCCAAAACTTGGTATCTCGGAAACGTTTAGGATGTCCCATGTGGCATGTATGGTCTCAAAGATATTTACTTCAAACAAATATCCACTGCAGAGAACAGAAATGAATTACTGTGTTGTAAGATGTTAGATGTTATACTAACTGATGTCTGTGTTTGTGAACATTTCGGTTTTGTGTTTTTTGTGAATGCAGGTTTATTCGTGTTGTGGGGACACATAACACTGTCAACAAAGTGTTTCACTTGGTGGCTCTGGAGTGCATGTACACACAGCGACCTTTCACGTTGGAGAAAGGCATACTGGGTAATGCAGTTTTCCTAATTTCAGGAAGTTACATACATCAGCTTGGCTCCTGAAACTCATCCCATGTCTCCCTGCAGTTCCCACAGAGAACGTTGCGACTGTGCAGGCATGTGCGAGTGTGATAGAGGGTGTGAGTCGCAGTAGAAACGCCCTGCTGAATGGGGACACCAGCCACTATGACTGGGACTCGGGATACACCTGCCACCAGCTGGGCTCTGGAGCCATCGTTATCCAGCTCGCTCAGCCATACATGCTGGGCTCAATGCGGTACGAGAGCTCATGTTCAGGGTTCAGTAGAAGTCATAATTCTGTCTCATGTTGATTCCGTATGAATTTCTTCTGTGGAACTTAAAAAATAACATTTAGATGATGATAAATTAAATTCTCAGACTCTGTCCAGCTCAAAACATTACTTAAAAGTATCATAAAAGTAGACCATATGACTTACACGATCAATAGGGCATGAAACAAACTGAAATTGAATCAGTTGTTTGCCAAAAACCTGCTCTACCACACATCTCAAATCTAATAACAGTGGATACAAAAGCCCTTACAGTGGAAGTAAATGGAAAAAAAACAGGGTGAGGTAATAAACCACACTGTTTCAGAAGTGTAGCCAAAAACATAGCCGCAAGACATGTTAACACAAGAGGGACTAAAATGACAGTCCTACTGCTAAAATAATGATTTATACAACATCTAGAAAAAAAAAATCAACTTTAAATCAAAATCAAACCTGTTGTATTTTTAGTTTACTTTGCACAGTTTCTATACATCCTGATTTAGAGGAATAGTTATGTGTTATACCCATGTTTCAGAACCCAAAACATTCCTTCAAGTTGGATTCACCCTCAATATGCCTTTCAATCATTGAAGTCTCAGTCTTTGGTTAAAACATACTGACTCTGTGTGTGTATAGGTTGCTGTTATGGGACTGTGATGAGAGGAGCTATAGTTATTACGTGGAGTTGTCCACAAACCAGCAACATTGGGTGAGAGTTGTAGACCGCACTAAGGTGGCGTGCAGGTCAGTAAATAGTTTTTATTATCTCATTATTTGCTTGCATTATAATTTTGATGTTTTATCTCCCCAGTGTTTACATATAATTGTAAGTTGGTTCTTGCATGTAATTCTTACAGGTCGTGGCAGACTCTGACGTTTGACAGACAGTCTGCATCCTTTATTCGTATTGTAGGAACTCACAACACATCTAATGAGGCGAGTAATCTCTCTGAACGCTCTCACATGATGTTCTGTGACTCTATCAAGCTTCACGTTAAAGGAGAAGTTCACCCAAAAATGAAAATTCGATCAAAATTTACCCTCATGTCATGCAAAATGTAAATGAGTTTGTTTTTTCATGGGAACAGATTTGGAGAAATATAGCATTACATCACTTAATCACCAATGAATCCTCTGCAGTGAATGGGTGCCGTCAGAATGAGAGTCCAAACAGCTGATAAAAAACGTCACAATAATCCACAAGACTGTGGTCCATCAATTAACGTCTTGTGACGTGAAAAGCTGCATGTTTGTAAGAATCTAATATATCCTTAAAATGTTTTGAACCCGTTATCCTCATACATCAAAATCCACCGACATATTTAGATTTTTTTCTGACGTTGTGGCTTGTAAACGGTGCTTGATCTGTGCATATTTTTCTCCTGATTCAGACGTGAGAACTTTTTAACTAGTGAAAGCATTATTAACAGTTTAAAGTAAAAAAGCTTTTATTGATATGTGTCTTAAAAACACACAGCTTTTCACTTCACAAGACATGGATGGACCGGTATTACTTGTGGATTATAGTGTTTTTATCAGTTTAAACTCTCATTCTGACGGCACCCATTCACTGCAGAGGATCTAAGCGAGTGATATGTTTCACCAAATCTGTTCAGATGCAGAAATCAAATTGAGCCGGCTTAACTGAAAATTACAGCAGATCAAATTACTGCCCTAATGCAGTTTTTCCTCATGCTGTCTCCATTAGGTGTTCCACTGTGTTCACTTTGAGTGCCCCGCACAGGCGGACATGGTTGTTAAAGAAGGAAGTCCTGGACCAGATCAGCCCAAACCAGAATGCAGCTCCCATAACTTAGATTCACAGAGCCTGATGTCCCAAAAACCCTCCTCATTTCCACACACATAAGCATTGGATGATTTCTCCATGCTGCTCACTTGGATTAAGTATGACAAGACACACTTGAGATGCTCAATTTAAAAGGCTGTTCTCAAGGTTATGTGCTGCTAAAGAAAGGACTATTTATATTTATGAGAAAATACTTGGGCTGAATGTAACATGATGGTGAATATAATAATGACAGTCACATGCACTTGTTTTATTATGTTCAGATGACTATAAAAACCATAGTAATAAAAGTATTACAGACAATGTTTTTGTGATACGATCTCATTTATTAGACATAACCATTGTTTAATATAGAAAAGTACACAACAATCCAGGTTAAAATTAAACATTTAAATCCCCATGAACTGCATGGTCTTTACTTTGAACAGTTTTGTTCATGTTTTTGATGTTGTCATCAAACCAACTTCTGCCAAATGACTGTTTGCATTGAAAAAATGTAGAGTTTGATTGGACGTGCAGTCTTTGACGTCAGCAAAAAAAAGATATGGGTGTTTTCTCTTCCCTTTTTGAAGTTGCTGAGTCTTTTTTTATTATTTTGCTATCTTCACTAATATAAAAAGCAATATTATGTAGTTGCATTCTATTATTTGCATTTAGCATTGTTTTGTTTGTTATTCTTTGCTTTCTCTGAACCACATTAGTACAGACTTGGGTTTGAACCCACCAAATAAGAATCACTGGTTCTGTTCAGGATGCTCACAAATGAATATCATATGAGTTTTGTTTTAATGCAGTCTAGAATTTGACTGATTTATTGTCAGGTGATGGTGAGAAACACAGACAATGAAAGAGATCGAGACTCTTTAGTCAAATCATATATTCATATGCTTCCCTCCGTGAGGACATCTAATAAATACTGAGTTTCAATCAGACACGGAAGGGTGAGAGACACCATAATACCACCAGGAACAGACACACCCTATCAAACTTCCTCGTCGCAATCAAGAGACTTCCCCAAGGGCTGGAGAAATATAGAGACAGACTTACAGGGATTGTGAGGTTGAATGAGACTCGCTTAACCCTATCAAACCTACTGTATTACATTTGATATGCAAGTTGCTTAGGCCTCTAAATTATTGACTGGATCAAAACTTTCAAAAACGTTGTTCACAGTGCTCTACTTGCTTTCTGTCATATGTTATTTCAATACGTGTTAACAAGTAAAAGGCCTTTTAGTATAAATGTAAAAACAAAAAAAACCTCCAACCTCTGGTTGTGATGCATGTGTCAGCTTTTAATGAACATTTACTGGAGAGAAAGAACTAAGCTTTACTTGATTATGCATCATTTATTGGAAAATTGAAGTTAAAATGTATCCGATATGATACATCGGGCTTTTGAGGAACATTTATGTGTATTTATTGTATTATATGTTTAGAAAACTAAGCAGTTAAATATAATCTTACTAAGACATTATTTCTATGCATTTTATGTAGTCTGTTACAAACTATCAGAATTTAATCTAACGATTGACCGTGTACATTGCCACCAAATTGCACAATTTTGCTCAGTTTGGGTGTTTTACGCCATAAAAGCCTGACGTAGGCTACGATACAAAACATAAAACATGCATTTTTTTCATTTTTTTAATATATTTTGCCTAAAGATAAATAAATATATAAAAAAAACTTTTACCATTACATTTGTATCACAAATTTATTTGTGACGCATTCAAATCCGATTAATTTGCAAACGAAACGTTAACATTAAGATGGACAGGTTGTGACGTCCTCATCCTCAAAAACAAGATTACACAAGATAAAGGATAAAATAACCCACACTAAACATAAACGTTCACGTTAAGGATAAACGTGGTCTGTGTCGACTAAATTGTCGACACAGATCTGAAAGTCTGAAGAAATTATTTTAGATATTGTTTAAATTCAGTGTTTGATTTTACGGACGTATCTGTTTAGGCCTACTTTTATGCTAAAATATTTTTAGTTTGGGTCACCATTTGATGTCTAATGCAACATTTACAGGGTTTCTTTAACAGTTTAAAGAGTCTTAATTCGCCCCTTCCACAAATTAAGGCTTCAAAAGTCTTAAATCCAGCGGCAAAATGAGGAGCTAAGCATAGCATGGAGCATCTGACCAACTGCAGAAATGAGTAATTGAAGCCATTTAGGATTATTTTAGTCAAAACGGCTGAAAAAACATAAATAAACCTCTAGTAATATGATTTATTGTCTTATCACGTTTGACCAACAGGTGGCACCGTTATCAAATCGATGTGGTGTGTTCTGTTTGAGGTGACAATGGCACACAAAGTTTGGTGTCAATATGGCAAAGCATTGCAGAGATACGGCCTCAAATGTCATTTTGGCATCATGCCTCAAATTCATTGTTGTTGTATGGAAAAACAGTTTTGTCTATCAACACAAAATCCAGAACTTTTTGTCAGCATGGTCTGAAGATGATATGATTTGATTTTGGTGAAAATCGGACCAACGGTCTAGGAGGAGTAAGAAAAAGTAGGTTTTTAAAGAGAATCAAAATGGAAGTTTGGCTGACTACGGCAACATTGGTATCACTGTTTTCAGCCCGACCCAAGGAATCTATTAATACCAGTCTCATTACAATAGGCAATATTCACAGTCCTTCGAGTGTGCTCATACATATGTGTGTCAAATTTGGTGAAAACATCTCATTTTGTTTTGGAGTTAAACACATATTTGTATATGAGTAGATGAAAAATGACTGTTGACTTTGTTTGCATTTTTGTGCCACTTACTATCAATATTGTGGCAAATAACATATAGCAGGCACGCTATGTTTCCGAATTTCCTACGATGGTTTTGTGTCGATCGGAGTAACAGTTTCTAAGATATTGGCAAATATTTTTTTAAGCGCTAAAATGCAACGTAGCACAAACCATAAGGCAAAATCTTGCAAGTTTGGTATCGATGGACTCGGCAAGGATTCAGGAGTCTACAAATATAACTCTCGTGAAAATAAGTCAACCCCACCCGAAGTTATAAGCATGTGAATATTTGATTTTACCCCTAGTGGCGCTGCCTCGAAACTTCTCAGGCTCCTTCAGGGCATCGTGCTGATGACCCATACCAAGTTTCGTAACGATACGTTAATGCGTTCATAAAATATAGCATTTTACAACAAAATTCAACATGGCCGACGCCCAAAATGGCTGACATGGGATATGGATATGGTTTGACTCGGCATGATGTACCGAATTTAAAGAGACCATTTATTTTTTATTTTTGGCCGAATCATTCAGAAATTATAAGTAAAAAAAAAAGCAATTTTTCGTATCTCCTGACCACTAGGTGGCACTGCGCCGAAACACTGCAGGTAGCCTCAGGTCATGCTTGTTATAACAGTCTATGGTTATAACACACACCAAGTTTGGTCTCAATACGCTAAACCGTTGCAGAGATATCGCCTCGCATCCATTTTTGCGTGCTTTTCGTAGAATGTGTTCCCTTATTATTAGAAAACTGCTAAACGAATCAACTTAAATTCCATAACTTTTTGCCAGCATTGTCTGAAGATGATCTGAGCCAATATTGGTGAAAATCGGACGAACCGTCTAGGACGAGTTCGAAAAAGTAGGTTTTACTTTATGTTCACTGAAACATAAGTGCAATAGCCACAAAATGACTCATCATCACAGTGGTTTCTTTCTCATGACATAGAGATTGAAACCATTGAATGCAACATTTTTACTTTAATGTACGTGTATATATTTTTTTTTCATTTGCGCGATCAGGATATGGAGGTTTCCGTAGTGTAGTGGTAATCACGTTCGCCTAACACGCGAAAGGTCCCCGGTTCGAAACCGGGCGGAAACATAGTTTTGCAACCATCGGAAACACATGATTATTATTTTTTTTATAAATGAGTTTAACACAAGCTTATGAATGTGAACGTATAAGATCTGTATAAAATGTATATTAAAGACTTATGCTGAATTCAGAACAACATACTAGCTCACTGCTGTGGTAGAAAGATAATAAGAGTAGTATGCTAGCATGCGGTACTGGATTAGCATAGCTGGATTAGCCGACACAAAGTTTTTCTTAAACTTCATTATACTAAAAATACTTATTTTTCCATTAAATGGCCTAATGTACTGTGTATTTATCTATGGTAAATAGATGTTAAGTGTCATTATCTTAATGTTTTTGACTCACACTTATAAAGTAGTTATTTTTACAAATCTGAGAGAAACATTTTTAAATGTTTTTCAACAGAGAAAAGCCTTGTGAGAAGTGATGGGAGCAAATCGTCCATGGCGAAAAGATCTAAATGACTCTTATTCTCAAAACATTTACCACAGTTGTGAGAACAGTTGCAAGCTTCAAATTATAACCTAGTAGCCTTAAAAACTAGTTATTACTAATAGAACAAAAATTAAGAAATTAAAGTTCTCTTTACAAAACAGCCAAATGTTGTTATTAATTCCTGGATTGCAAAGAAAATTTATATTAGACTTGTAATAAGTAATAATATCAGACGAGTAGGTTTCCGTAGTGTAGTGGTTATCACGTTCGCCTCACACGCGAAAGGTCCCCGGTTCGAAACCGGGCGGAAACATAGTTTTGCAACCATCAGTTTATTTTACATCCCTGAATTGTTCCAGCCTTTCTCATTTATGCTATAGTCTTTTTTTTTTCAAAGGCCTGCACACTAAATAAAAAATCCCTCTGTGTTTATAGTGATTGTAAAACTCAACTAAACCTCCACAAGATGGCGCAATAGAACCAGTAATGCTGGGTAGTCTTGCACTCATCAGCAGTCTGGTTCTCACACAGTGTTGATCTTTCTAAGACATAACTGTTATTCTTGAATACATAGTGGGTCTTGACTCTCCTAACCTCTATCTCATTATTATCTCTTCACTCCTCCTGTTTTAACATCTCTTTCTTTCCTTCCATTGCATTTGCTGAAGGTTTTTCTCGGTATTCCCTTTGATCTTCGTTCTTCCTCTTCCCATGCCCTGTAGAAGCTCTAATACAGGGCTGTCCAAACTCGGTCCTGGAGGGCCGGTGTCCTGCAGAGTTTAGCTCCAACCCCAATTAAACACACCTGAAACAGCTAATCCAGCTCTTACTAGGCATACTAGAAACTTCCATGCAGGTGTGTTGAGGCAAGTTAGAGCTAAACTCTGCAGGATACCGGCCCTCCAGGACCGAGTTTGGACAGCCCTGCTCTAATAAGACTCTTGCTTTGGCTCTTCGTGACCCGTCAGCCACAGTCAAATTCACATGACCAGACGTGAACGTGTTCTGTCCACCTCCATTTGTTTTTTTCCTTTTTTCGGTATTTGCACGCGGAGAGAAACAGTCTTCGTGGCTGCTGCAGCCGTCTTGTTTGCCTTCTGTAGTTTCTGGCAGTTTAGCAGCGCTTTGATCAGTGGACTGAGTGATGGTAGATCGGCCTGCCCTGACACTAGCTAGGTTGCTCCGCTGGTACGCTGTGCCACAGAGTCTGCAGTCTGTTTATTGGCACCGATGGAACAGAACAACTCAGTGTGCCAGCAAAACCCAATACATCTCATTAAGGGGCCAAGCAGTCAAGGTTTGATACATTACAGGAGTAGTTCACCCAAAAATGAAAATTTGCTCAGTAGTTACTCACCCTCGGGCCATCCAAGATGTAGATGAGTTTGTTTCTTCTTCAGAACAGATTTGGAGAAATTTAGCATTTTAGTACATTTTCATTTCTTTTAACACATTTGCATGTAATGAATTTGATGGCAAGCATGCCACAGGAGAAAGCATGTATTTTCTTTAATCTGCTGTTGGGTTGTGCTTAGTCACTGTGACTGGAGTGTTCAGAGAAAACGGTGGACTAAAAAAAGCTGTTCAATTTATTATTTTATTTTATTTAGCCTATTTTTTTTTTTTTTTGATGATGCTGTAAAGTCAGATTTGCATCACATGAATAATATATATTCAAATTCAAAACAATTTTAAATCATTTCACCATATTATTGTTTTTACTATATGTTTGATCAAATAAATGCAGTATAAGAGATATTGTGCTGTGGTGGACACTAACATAGTTATAGTTATAATAGTCTTTATACTTTTATTTAAAAAAGTTTTTTCAGTGGTTCTTTATTTATTGAAAAACTACTTTGCACACTTAGTCTAGTTAGGTTATGATTAACATAGTAAGAGGGACATTTTTCTGAACACCCCACACCACAACCCCATAACACATTACATTACTGCAACAAGAGTCCAATCCAGTTATAACCAGATTAATCTTTCTTATAAGAGGGCTGCTTTCTGTTATCCTATCCACAGCCCTATAAACACTGAAACACTTGTCAATAAAGCCCTCGCTCTTTCTTGGGAAGGAATTAAAGGATAAGAGAAGCACTCGTTTATGGAGAGACATGCACACAAAGATTTCCCATGAAATCCATGGCTGTTTGTATCTCAACATCCCTCTTCTGAAACTGGCCCTCATGAGTCAAGCAGCTATATTGACATGCTGAGTTTCTAGAGCAGCACGTGCCACATTTTCTTTCATTTTTATAACTTTAAATTAAGAATATCTATCCATCCATCCATCCACTTCTACCGTTTTAAACTCTGGATGATTGCCTGGTCAAGCCAACATTTAAAGTCAAACTTTCTTTTCTAGTTAAGTCTGAATCATAGCAAGATTTGAAGACAAATACTTGAAGAATGTTTGTCCTTAAAAAGTGACACTTTAAAAAAAAAATAAAGGTTCTTTATTGACATTGATGGTTCCATGAAGAACTTTTAGCATCCATGATCGATGCACTTTTAAAAATAAAGGTGATTTTTTTTTTTTTGCAGTGATGCCATAGAAGAACCATTTTTGGTTCCTCAAAGAACCTTTCAGTGAACACTTCTTAAAAGAACCATTTTTATTTATATTTATTTTTTTATCCACTTGTGATCAGATCGAAAACACATCTTAATACCAGGTGCATTTTGCATGATAAAGAACCATTTGTGCAATGGAAAGGTTCTTTATAATGGGTAATGCACCTGGTATTAAGATGCGTTTTTGATTGTGGAATCTTTCCATTCCATGAGATGCTCTTTACAGTTGACAAATGTTCTTTAGACTATTAAAATGTTCTTCACACTAAGAACTGTTCACTGAATGGGGAACTAAAAGTGGTTCATTTATGGCATTGCTGTGAATACCTCCTTTTGAAACCTTTATTTTTAAAAGGGGTCATCGGATGCAAAGTTCACTTTACATGTTGTTTGAACAAAAATGTGTGTTAGAAGTGTGTGTACACATCCACCCTATATTGATAAAATTCCACCCAGTGTTTAAAAAAAAAAAATATCCCTATTTTAAAATCTCCTTTCTCAAATCAGGCTGCTCTGAGAGTCCTGTCAGAATGATGTAGTTCTGTACAGACCGCTCCTACGATAGTTGATTGACAAGACCGTCTTACCTTAGGCCCGCCCTGAGTGAGCTGAGAGCTGTAAACAGTCCGACCACCATTGTGTCGACTCCGGTGCAGGGAAGACAAGATGTCTCAGTTTAAGCGATTGAAGTGCTTTGTTGTTGGATGTAATAATGAATATAGCATATGAATATATGAATATAGAATATATTTACTCCCGACATCTGAGCTGCTGAAGATGCAGAGGATTAACGTTACTTTTGTTTTTGAAGGGAATGCACCGATCCCCGATCTGCCTAAATGCGTCTATGTTCGCGCGAATCATTCATGATCCAGTTTCATCTACAGAAGAAGTGAGTATAAGGGTTTTTATGAATCTTTGCAAATCGCCTTTCCTTTACAAATGTTCTTCGCATGAGTTTGCTTACTTGCTTTGCCAAAGCTTAACATGTCCACCCTGTCGGTATAAAATATGCCAGAAGTGAATCGAACGCTGTATTTTCAAAATATGCAAGTTTAAATATAGCAAATTCTCTTCAACAACCAGGCTAAATATTAAGCTAGTTACAGTTTGTTGTAAGCTAATATGCTAATTGAAGCTTAAAATGTCCACCCTGTCGGCCACTTAGACTCATGACAGCATTCAATTGTAATTAATATTGCTAAAAACTCAAATGAATGTGGGGGGGGGGTTATGTGATTGAGGATGTAATTATATTATTTATTATTATATTTTTTTTTTCCGAAGTTGAATAAATGTTTAATTTTCATATTTTGTCATGATTTGTGTGTTCTGCATTATGTGTCCACCCCGTCATGTGCTGGTCCACCCTTTCATCTTGATATTTTACAGTAATATTTTAAATAATTCAATCATCTCTATATAATCCAGTGTATTCAATAGCTAGGTGTGGGAGCAATAACATGCAAACAAAAAAACTGCATCCAAATATCAGTTTTCTCCAAATAAGAAAAAATACATGTGCGAATTGTACGAGTTTCTTTAA
Organism: Barbus barbus; assembly: GCF_936440315.1. Lineage (NCBI taxonomy): Eukaryota > Metazoa > Chordata > Actinopteri > Cypriniformes > Cyprinidae > Barbus > Barbus barbus. The sequence goes on along the minus strand of NC_136746.1, from coordinate 26,724,544 downwards.
AAGCACTTGGTTTACATAAAATTGTTTATGTATTTATAATTTAAAAGCAAAGTCATAACCCTGTTTAGGAAAGGGACATCATACAGAAAATATAATTTGCATCTTAATTTTACAATGAAAATGTATTTAACAGTAATATATATGTCCATGACAGGGTGGACATACAGCATCTTATGGTTTATGCTTAGAACAATGGCCCATAATTGTCTAAAAAAAAAAAAAAATGTGTAGGAGCTCAGCTAATGTGTTTCTATAGTACTTGAGTGTCTACTATTTATATGACAAAGCGAATGGGAAATTAAAACCAAAATTTTTGAGTATTGTGAAGGTTGAAATGCACTCTATGGTGACATTGACCCATATGTGAGCCAGGAACTTTCCATTGTGTCCTAGAATAAAACCCTTCATACTAGTTTGCCAAGTGTGTTTATACCTGCAGTAGCTCTGCTGAATTGCATTGGACCCACTGTATAACTCTGAAAGGAATCATCGTTCAGTGTAGCGCTTTAAATAAGCTTTTGAATCAGGGGCGTTTCCTCCAAGGAGGCAAGGGAGGCAGTGTCTCAAAAAATTGGATGAGAAAATAATTGATATTACAAACATAAATCGCAAATATTACTAAATATGGCATTAAACGTATAAAAGTAACTAGTTTTTTTATAAAGTAACGCTGTCAAACAGCGACACCCGCAGGTAAAGTTACAGCGGAGGCTTGCCTCCCCTCGGTCCATAGACTTAAAACAAGAGACCCTAAAGCGTGTGGTGACTTTTCTGGAGGCTCATTGAAATGAATGGGGGAAAGTCACGTGAGAGGAGGCAATGCCTCCATCGCACTATAATTGGATATGATTGGATGTGATTGGTTCCTGCGATAAATCGGAAGTCGTGGCCTAATGGTTAGAGAGTCGGACTCGTAATCCAAAGGTTGCGGGTTCGAGTCCCCGGCCGGCAGGGGTTGTAGGTGGGGGGAGTGAATGTCCAGCGCTCTCTCCACCCTCAATACCACGACTGAGGTGCCCTTGAGCAAGGCACCGAACCCCCAACTGCTCCCCGGGCGCTGCAGCATAAATGGCTGCCCACTGCTCCGGGTGTATGTTCACGGTGTGTGTGTGTTCACTGCTGTGTGTGTGCACGTTGAATGGGTTAAATGCAGAGCACGAATTCCGAGTATGGGTCAACATACTTGGCAGTATGTCACTTCACTTCACTTCACTTCACATAAATCCCGCCTCTTGTTTTCGTGCGAACTCTCGCCTGAATGAAGAAAATGTGATTGAATAATTATAAAGCAAGTAAACAACTCTCCAGCTTAGATACCACTGCTCACGTCAAAATAAAACTTGAAATGGTCTGAAAACGTGATGACTCAGTTTTGATTGAGCATTCAGTGTGATGAAATGAAAGATATATCTTCGTGTCTGTGGCAGTGTTTACGTTGCTTTTATGACGATGATGACCCGAAAATAAGTTGACTATTAAAAAGAACAGCTGAACATCAGTTCACAAATAAAAAATATTGGTAACACTTTACAATAAGGTGTCATTTAATATAACATGAACAAACAATGAACATTTATGACAGTATTTAGCCTATTAATCTTTGTTTACATTAGTTAATACAAATACAGTTCATTATTAGTTCATATTAGTTCACAATGCACAAACTAATGATAACAAACAACTTTTAATAATGCATTAGTAAATGTTGAAATTCATATTAAGATTAATAAATGCTATATACATAGGCTATTGTTTATTCTTAGTTTATGTTAACTAAAGTAGTTAACTAATGTTAACTAATGAAACCTTATTGTTTCCAGAATATTGTTCGAATTGTTACTGCCTTTAGTTATTATTCTGGAATAAATCTAAAAATGCATAAAAACACTATGAAATGTATAATTAGTATTAAAAAGTTTAAATAAAATACAAAATATAAATATATTTGTTTTATTTTTTTATGTAATATTTATTTACCCAGGAAAATGTGACAACATTAAGTGTAACAGACACACACACAAAACTGCCTCCTCATTTTAAAACACCACCGCACGCCACCTACCTTGATTTCAGGACTTGAAAACGAAAAAAACAAAAAAGTCAATCGGTTCACTCAGAGAAGAATCGATATTTTAACGTTTCCGTTCCTGCGTTCCTCTGTATTATTACCGTTCCGAAACCGGTTCGAGTAGAAAAAATAACGGTTAATAACGTTATTTTTTAAATCGTCTTTGCCTATATTAATAATAATAAAGTACAGTGTTTTCTTTACACCAAAAAAACAAAACAAAGAGATGCTATCTAAACCCGCTGCGCTTAGTCACAGCATCATCTTTTCTAGATTTTTAAATTTCTAAATGTAGGCTACTTAAGAAAAATTAAAAATAAATCTATTAATGCTTTAAAGACATTAAAGTATTTTTTAAAGATATATTTAAAAATGCTGCATTGTTAAAACAACGCTACTTGTATAAAATTGCGTTTTGAGAAAAAAACAAACAAAGGCTAAGCCGCATCGCATTGTATTAGGTATCCGATTCAATGATCTATGCTAAGCTAAAATAAAAGTGCTACCGCCAGACCCAGAGATCAGCTGAATGGATTGAAAAACGCTAAATCTCAAGTATTTAACTCTAGAGGAGTGGTAAAATGAGCCTATTTCCAAAAAAAGTGGAGTGTTCCTTTAAATGGAATGATAAAATAACGTTATTAACCGGTTAATGGCCATTTCAAATTTTCAATTCTGTTCGGAACTATAAAATTTGATTTTGTTTTTGTTTTTGTTTCTGTTCCAGTCAAAATTTTGTTCGTTTTCCTTGAACCGGTTCAGAGACCTGCTTGATATGAAAGTTAAATCTGAGTATATTTTACTCAAAGGCCTTGTTACCGTGTTTTTGAAAAGCATGAAAGTTTACCCGTGTTCATCAATTCACTGCAAAATCATCACAGTTGTTTTCCCCCTCTTCCAGGCACCTTTCGGTCTCTTTTTTTTTTGGACATTAATGCATCTACAAGGTCCCGCTGCACCGCACCTTCTGATTTTCCCCATTAAATAATCAAACCTCCTTTGAGAGCGTTGTCTTTGTAGTCTCTCTTCAGGCAGGAAACAACACGGAGAGTAAAGGGGGATTTCTAACTCTGCAAAAAGTTGACGTGAACTCTTGTAAACCATCATGAATGTGCACATCAGCCTGATGGTTATTTTCCTGAGTGACTGGTGTTTGTGTGCGACTCGAGTGAATGAAACGTTGTGAAAGAAAGCAAATCTGTGTCACTCTTGATGAGCTCAAGCTACATTATAGCTATGTCATCTTTGAAACAGTTTCTCATTAATTCCTAAAGTTCTGTGTGTAGAAACGAGGGGAAAATTGACTTTGAAGTTGTGTGGAGCGTCTCAGGAGACCTGGAGGCCTCAGGCTGGACTTAGCCAGTGATGAGGAAGATGTTGCTTTGAAAGGGAGTCGTTTTGCTCTCCGCTCATGTTCAGCTATCACATGATAAAGAAAATATAACTTGCTCTAATGTTTGGTGGGTCATGATACAGTGACTGCATTTGATTACACATTCTTTAGACAAAATTCAGATTCATACCCTGAATATTTGCAACATATCAATGTAATACTGAATACTGTAATACAGTAACATGCTTTATGTTGTAATTTTGTTATTATAATTATGAATTACAGTTTGTAGTTGACACAATGAGTTGATATATTGATATGTTACTTTTTATATTTTTGCAGTTTAATGAATTATACTCTTACTGACATTGGGGCAAAAGGATATGTTTATATGTTAGAATTTTTTATTAAATATATATTTGCTGTTTAATCAATCATACTCTTACAGCAATTGGGACATCAATATTTAAATATCAATATTTACAACGAACATGTACTTTTTATTTCTAGGGCAACGTATTTATTAAGAAACTATTAAGAAATTGATTTTTTTTTTAAATTAAGAAATATTCACTGGATCAAAGAGTGTAACAGCTATCAACTATCTCCAGTTTCCGTTATAATATAGTATTTATGTGTATGAAGTGTACTCTGGTTTTGCTAGAGTGTTATAATTATATCAGTAAATATCTATCTATCCATCTATCTATCCCTTACAACTTGAAAAATATGTAAGTATTCAAAGTCTATTAAGCATATACAACATTAAAACTCAAAATTAGTTTGAGACATTCAGGTGAACCAACAACATATTAATGCACTTTCCTTTTCTAGTTTTAATTCTTCAAGTGTATATACAAATATAGTTTTGTACCTGAATATTTTCAACACAACAACTTCTAAAAAGGTAAAAAAAAGTTAAAATGTTATCATTGGAATCCCCCTTCCAACAGAGAGAGAGAGAAAGAGGCATTACTGTATGGCCTTGAGCTAGTGTGTTGTCAGTGTGCAATTCCGTGTCATCGATTTGTACTGTCATTTAATACTTTTAATGTAATTTTTGTGTTTTGCTTCAATATGTGTTGTAGACAAGGCCATCGCGAGCGGTTCATCTTATATAGGGGTCTGTAGCAGGTCTTGTTCTTAAACAGCTTTAAAGCACAAATCCCCTTTACAAACAAGGAATACAGCTTGGGACGTTCCACTTTCTTTTGGGGGAACACTGGTTCGCTAAAACGTTATTAACACGTAATCTTAATGTATGTAGACCAACATTTAAACATCGTATTATATAATTACATTTTTAACAACAGGATCTTGTGAAAATATGAGAAACTAAAATATCAGCATTTAAATGGATTTTACTCATGCTTAACAAAACCCTATTCGGAAGTTGGTATCTTCCACTCGCCAGCTGATCGGCCTCGACTCCCGGTGCGGTCCGTCGGACTGTACGCGGCCGTTAATTTCTTGATTTTTGTCTAAATTACGTCGAATTCATAGTAACGGCCGCTCGTGTCCTCATCCTTCACTTCTTACGCTGCGTTTTCAGCTCGGGGATTTCGTTGTAAAGCACTTTTGATTAAACGTCGAGCCGAGGAATTCCCGCACAAGCACTAGGCCGCGAGCGGATCCCCGGTGTTTCCTGCAGAAACCTGCCGCCTTCACATCGCCACCATGGGGGACACAGGAAGCGAGCGCAGCAAGCCGCCTAGTATTCCTCCCCGCTGCCCGTGTGGATTTTGGGGGTAAGACGATTCATTTTACACGTGAGTGTACCTGTGCGCCGAATTTGATGCGGAAAAGGCGATAAATGTGAATGAAATGTGTAGTGTTTGTTGTTCATTGTTGTAGGCCGGTGAATGGGGGTGGGGAACAACCACTCCTGTTTTTCACATCCACAGCTGCTGTTTCCCCTCGAATACACACATAAAACACACACATCCATGAAACACACATTACAATTAAAAATCCAGGCACATCAATAGCAGATTTGGGCGATTTAGGGGTTTTTAACGAGCCTTGTGAGCTGGACTGACAGATCATATCACATCACTCATGTCACAATCATTGGCTGTGTTTGAAAACCTTATCTAGGTAGGGTTTTTGGCATTATAGATTGTAAAATGTGTGTGTGTTTGTATTGAAAAAGCGTCTTGAACTTGACGCTGTTGGCATCATAGGCGTTTGCAGGATTTTTTGGCATCAAAGTGGACGTCGTTTTTTGTTATAACAAAACATTCATTGCCAGCATTAGAGGGTGCATCAATTTTTGGCTGTATTCAAAATCTAGTTTCCTGCTTACCTAGACAACATTTTGAGCATCAAAGGTGGCATAATTTTTGGATTGTAACCTAGTAAGCTGTCTACCTAGACGAGCTTTTTAGGGCATCACAGGTGACATTGTGCTGTCTCTTTAAAAAAAAAAAAGTATCTTGCTTCCTTGATGCTATGGACCCCGAATGTGATCATCATTATTTGAGGGACCCTCATCCTACAATTAAAAAGGCAGCTATGTGTTTTATGTAAAAGATCCCATTTATGCAGTGAAAAAATTATAAAAAAATTATTTTTATTGTTTAAATTTGGAAAATATTTAGTTTCTATTGCATTACAATGTTACACATTTTTTCCTACTGTATTCATTTTTTATTTTTTTGTAAGTATTAAATCAATTATTAATTCATATTTAAAAATATATTTTTTATTATTATTTATTCAGATTGTTTTCCATGGACCCCTATCACTTCCTTGTGCCCTCTTTGCCCCAGTTTGAAAACTCTTGTCCTAGACAACATTTTGGATTTTATTTTGACATAGACAGCATTTTGGGCCATGTAGTTGCTTACATCAGGTTTTGGCATCGAGGATAACACTTAAGTGCTGTGTGTCAAAACCTATTTGGTGACCTATCTATAAGCATATTGATCATTTGATACACACCTCCGATGACTTGAAATGCTGTCTAGGTAGACACCTCCCTGGGTTTTGAGACACAGCCATGAAAGGCTAATGACAGATTGACTTTTTCTTGAGTGACACATCAATCAGGGCTCTTCTTCGAGCACGTGTCAGGCTCACAGGTGCCGTCATTTGACACTCCTTGCTGTCTGTGCTCTGAACAAATGCATCAGATTTGAACAAGACCAAGACATACCTCTGACAGGTGATCATTCAACAGCCTTTATCTAGCCATTTTTCCATTTGCTTTCATTAAAAAACAAACAAAAAAAAATGATATAGTGATGGTTGGATCAAATGCTGATGATACACCAGTGATTATATGTTTCATGGCTCGTGTATCAGGTAATTTAATCACATAAAGCCCCTCTCACTTTACCCGTGACTAAGCTATTATAAAATTTTAAAAGGCTCAACTTGCTGTTTTGTGTAAATTAGATTGTAGATCTATTGATGGTGTCCTTGATTTGTTAGGTCAGGGTTTCACAAATAGGCATTTAGGGAACTGAATGTAATAGAAATGTCTACTAATTCTACATACATATTTTCAAAATAGACTAATCATTGGTAGATCCGGCACATTTATCAACTTGTCCTCCAAAACCCAATTAGAAGCCCATTGTGGTCCATCCAGTCCAACAGCGCAAGCTTCACTGAACCAATGTTGTGAGTTTGGGATGGGACTACCTGTTTGAAGACCTGTCATTTTTTTGCGATTCTATTTGGTGCTGCTAGTGGCGGAAAATGGCAAAATGCAATGTCATGTTTCATTCCAGCTAATGTGAGAATAAAATCTATTCGGTGTTTACCATTTCATAAACTGTTTTACTGGAAATCTTACTTTTCACAGAAATCTACAATGCATTCATGTTAGGTTCTGTTAAGATGAAGTTTGAGTAAAAAGAAGTAATAGCAATAGTATATTAATGACCCAGTCGAGTGCTGTCATTGTCATTTGTTCAGAAGCATTTTCTGGACTGAAGTCAAGGTTTACTTGAAGGTGTGTGTGAGTGTACATAGGTGTGTGTATTTTAGTAGATAAATGTGATGACACATGATGAATAATCTACAAATTGGTCTCTTCATCATCATTATGCTCACTGTAGTCATTTTCAGCTCTCTTCTTTAAATGTGTCATGTTTGTGTGACTGAAAGACTCAAATAGATTATAGCAGTGGTTTATTTTGGACTCTTTATTCAAGTGACACAGTTGCTGTCATTGAAGATGAACATGAGATTTGAAACTGGACGTTAACATAGCACATCATATCTGGCTTTTGATGGCTGTGTATCCTGAAGATTTAAACCACAGGCCATCTCTATTTTGATTCTTTGACTGTTTTTCCCATTCAGACTCAGACTTTAATAGACTGACTGGTTTACTTTGTGCAGAGATATAAGAAATGAGACAGTAAATGTCCTAAAAGGTGTTTTTAGTTTCACTGTGGTTTTTATTTTAAAATAACTGCAAGTGCCAAAGAAACCACAATTTTAGGTATGATAAAAGTCCACTTGACATGTAGTAGTTTTATGTGATAAAGAGGCCAAGATGTCAATATTTGTATTATTCGGCATCATACAGTTTGGGAATGACATGATCATAGTTTCATAATTTGTAAAGTTCGATTCATTTCTCCTTCAGTTAAAGCTGCCCATTTGTTTGTGTTATTGCTTTCGTCTTTGTTTACTATGCAAAAACTATCTGGTAGTTGTTGTTTTATGGTTTTTGGTGTATTGGTGCACATAAATGACAATGATTAAACAGCATTCTTGTGATTGTTTAGTATAAAACTGTGCAACTTTTACTCTATTTCAGCATTATTAGTGTACAAATGGTGTTATAATACCTGTTGGGTCAGAATTGTTAAAAAATGATTTAATTCTAGGCCAAATTCATGTTATAGTTTTAAATGTGTTAAGTCAATCACCCAACCGTATAAACAGTGAAGGGTTTTGTCTCTGTTTTCAAAATTTCCATATTACTCAGATGGTCAAATGAAGACCCACAGCCTGTGTTATATAAATAATTTTCTTATAAATGTCCTCCATGCTTTGTTTCTCTTGGTACTTTGCTGCACCAATATGAACATTTTCCTGTTTATATCTGGTTTTAGCTTTAATTTGAATGGTCTAATGTGGACTAAATTGTAGTTTACTTTAAATACTAATGGCATCTGATGTCAGTGGTCTTGTTTTTCATCAAAATCTGAAGTATAGGCCTATATTTGTTATCCCTGGCATGCTTTTGTAAGTTAGTTATTTTGATTGGGCAAAACATAAAACCTAGTAAACCGATACTTGATGGAAAGGTTTCGGCTAAACTGTTGCATGTGTAAAAGCCGTCTCAAAACGTGAGTGGTTCTTCCCTCAACCTTGTGTAGACTTGCCCAACTGGTGTTGAATGACACAAGCAAATGTGGCTATGTTTTGATAACCAATGTCAAGAAAAATTGTGCACGCCTACTTCAATTGTAAAACAACAGCACATCCTCACTAACATGTCAAGATTAAACCAACGGCTATGAAGTATCTGATGGGAAGTCACGTGAGGAAACTCAGCCCATCTTTAGTGCATGTTATCTGAAAATGTGGTTAACTTTTAGATGGTGTACAAGTAACGACAATAGTTAAGAAACAAAACCGGTTGCTGTGTTGATTCAAATCTTTTATTAAAAGGGTAGTTCAACCCAAAAAAGGACAGTTATGTCATAATTTACTCACCCTCAAATTGTTCCAAACCCTATTTGAGTTTCTTTCTTCTGTTGAACATAAAAGAAGATATTTTGAAAAATGTGTTTAACCAATGCTGGTCCCCATTAACCTCCATATGATGGAAAAAATACAATGAAAGTCAATGGGGACCGTTAACTATTTGGTTACATTGTTTTTTTCTTATGTTTGTGATGACAGAATTTTCGTTTTTGGGTTAACTATCCCTTTAAGGTAATTTTATGTCATGCTAACACTGTCAAATTATAAAAATTTTCATGGAAAATTGATTAAATAAAATAATGTTTATTTATGGATGATCTAATGAATTAAATATGTAATTTCACTTGATCGTATTTAAGTTTTTGTTTAGATCTATATGGATGCAAACCAGAAGATCAAATGATTCGTAACAAAAATGTCTGGTATAAAAGTTATATCTATAGACATTTCTCTGTTTGCGTAGATAGAGGATGCTACAGTTCAGAGGGGCTGAAGTGTGAAGGGCAGCAGTGGCGTTTCATTTTTCATCCCATTTCCGAACTTCCATCTGGCATCTTCCATTTTAACACCTGTTAGCACGTCGGTCTTCTCATTTTCAAGCATGCATTATCTTTTGGGAGCTGGTGCGGGCAGGGAATAAGTGTGGATAGTGAGATCATCTGTTGTGTTTGGATGCGCCATCCCCTGCGATTCCCACAGAATACTCTCATTATTTCTAAAGAAAGCCTTCACCATTTCAATGTTGCTATAATTTTCTATTCAAGGTAAGTGCAGTAATATCAGTCCTTGAACAGCAGCTACTTTTTAAAACCTGTAACATTCTTGATGCTTGCTGAGACTCTGTAGTAGATGTTGATCTATGCACATAGAGACTACACATATTATTAATCATTTAATATTTGGGGTTTTAAGTTCCTAACCATATGTTGAATGTGGTGAGAAAAGACTGTTTCATGAAATAATACAAAGCTAGTTATTTTAAAGGAGTATTTCACTCAAAAATAAAAAATTACTCACCTTTATGTTCTTCCAAACCTGTTGAAGTTTCTTTCTGCTTTTGAACACAGAAGAAGATATTTTTAAGTATGTTAGTAACCAAACAGTTGCTGGTAGCCATTGACTTCCATAGCAACCCCCCCCCCCCCCCCCCCCCCCCCCCTCCACCTTATTTTTCCCGTAAGAATGGGCGCAGCCTTTTGTAAATTTCATGTGTTTGGCATCCGGTGTCAACCGCTTCCAACTATTTTTAGCTGTACAACACAGCTCGTTTTGCTACTTGATATTGCCAACTGGTGTGTCTTACCATATTATTTTAATCTATTATCTTTATGATAAACAAACTGGTTTGTAGTGCAAACAGTTTTCGCGTTTACTGCACGTTGTTATTCTTCTTATTTCCCTACAGCGGCTAATGAACCGGAAGTCTTGCACATTCACAGAAAACGGCTTACTTCCACATTGAAAAATAAGGTAAAAAAATAGGGTTGGTGATAGCGCAGTGGATAAGACACATGCCTTTGGTGTGAGAGACCCGGGTTCGAATCCACTATGAGACACCAATGTGTCCCTGAGCAAGACACTTAACCCCTAGTTGCTCCAGAGGCGTGTGACCTCTGACATATATAGCAATTGTAAGTCGCTTTGGATAAAAGCGTCAGTTAAATGAATAAATGTAAATGTAAATGGATAGAAGTAAGTGGCTACCAGCAACTGTTTGGCTACCAACATTCTGTTCAACAAGAGATAGATACTTTTTAGAACAATTTGAGGTTAAATGATGACAGAATTTTCAGTTTTGGGTGAACTATTCCTATCAATCAGTCTAAAAGACTCCCGAATTTGAGTTGCTTTTTGAAAGCATTTGAGACTTCGCTGAGAGTGATAGCACATATTACATCATCTTTTGAAGATACACATTTGTTGTTTTTGTAGATAAAGTTTTTTTTTTTTTTTTAAATGAATTAAAACTTACAATAAAATGTTAATGTTGTTTTGTTTAGTATGTAGTTAGAGCCAATTATTGGCGGGTGGGTTCATTCTGTAGGAAGTATATCAATCACGTCTCTGAATTAGATTGTGTTATTGTGGTTATTTAGTAAAATGGCTTGATTAGTGGTGTGATGTGATTTGTTGAATATGCCACACACACAGTGACTCTTCAGAAGGTGGGCTGAGGTGTGTGTGCTCTGGAGTCTTGATTGGGCTGTTGCCTCTTTTCATAAGCCGTAATTGCAGGTGACATTTAACAGGAGATGTCAGATTAATCCGGAGAGAGATCGGTTTGATTGGCTCGGAGTCAGGAAGACCATGTGCGCACGTGCACACATACATTGATGCATTTCCTGAAAATATCTAAAAAGTTTGGCTGCACAATTTGTGTAAAATGTCATTTATGTTTTAGGTAAAGCGTGTGTGTGTTTTGTTTTATCCAACAGAAGTTGAATGTATTGCTAATGTTTTTTGTTATTTTTACAGTTATGTTATTTTTGAGATTTATTTTTATCAAGATGTATTAGATTTTATTTTATCATCTTGTCTTTTTGACATTGTTTTTTTGTTTTTCATGCAGTCATTTACAATTTGATTCATTTTACAAAGATTTTTTTATCTAAAAATATATGCATATTTTTTACTTTTATGCACTTTTATTTACAATTTTTACAATTAATATTGCAAACATAAGATACTTTTATCTATTGCAAAACAACTTTTTATGCAATCATTTATTCAATAGCTACATAATATAGTAGCAAGTGTCTTTTTTGTTACTACTAGCTATCATTATATAGCTTTAGTTATTGATAATCACCTTCTTAGATCATTAGCCAGCAAATTCTTGGTAAACATTGCAAGGGTAATGAAAGTCTCAAGTATGGAGTGTTGCTTTATTTAATCGATCCAAGTGGCTGCTCGAAATGAACTCATTCACTGATTCTTATGTTCGTTGCATTTCTTGATTTGATCGAAAGTTGAATTGAAGTGACGAGTTGAATTGGGTGAGTTGTTTACTCTGTAATTACTTGATTGTTCCACCAGTGTGATCTATTTGAGCTGATTTGTGGATGAGTTTCAGTAGGTGGGCATTATAGCATTGATCAGCCAGTCATAGTGCTCAGGAGGCACCTGATGTGTTTTGACAGATTTAACCATTTCAGCTTATTTCAAGGACAACCGCCATACATGTTACTCAATCAGCACTGTCAATTACACCTTTTTATTGCTCATACACACATGGCTACCCCTTCGGTGTGTTCATGTAGTGATGTGCTCGTCATGCTCATCTTCTTAATATGCATTATTCCTACCCACAATGCCCTACTCTCTCCCCATGCTTCCTTCCGTCTCCTTGATTGGGCGCTGATTATGATTGCTCTTGATTGTGCTGAAGAAGGTCTGTTGATGTTGTTTTCATTGCTAACCTGTGTCATTCTGAGAGAGAGTTTCGAGGCGCATGCAGGAAGTGCAATAGCTGTTTGCATGTGTGTAAATAAAGTGTTTGATATGTCACCACCCTCAGCCTGCAGGTAAAGAACAGTGAAGGGCTCTCCACTGAAGAGGCGTCTGAGGCTTTGTTCACACTGCAAACAATTCAGATTTGTTTTTCATATGTCCCCACTAAAATATCTCATTAAATAGGGATTGCTTTTGTGTAGAGTAATTTGATTGCAAGCCATAGTGTTGTTATTTGTGTGAGCTTATTGATCTTTTGAGGTCTTTTCAGTGAGTCAAATGAATCTATTCGGAATCATATTTCTGAATCCAATTCATTTATAAACATCTTTATCCATTAATCACAAACAACTGAAGGGTCATGCAGGAAATGCATTGAATAAAAGCATGGGAACCTTTTAATTTGTCTTTTTTTTTCTTCAAAATATTCAATATTGTATACAAATATAAAATATTCTATCATATATAAAAAAATATAAATATTAAAACTATTATTAAACTTTATATAAACTATTATTAAATAGTAAAATCCACAGAACACTAGGTTTTGCTGTGGTATTGAAATCTGTATCAAGAATCATGAAATATTATTAATATTGGCTGCAACTACTAATATTTTGGTGTCATGATGGTCATTTCATAATAGAGATGTGGTTTAGCCCTATACAGGTATTTCAAAGAATATCTCTGTCTTTTCTCTTACCAGGTCCAGCAAAACCATGAACCTTTGCTCTAAATGTTTTGCTGGTAAGTTTCTTTCATCACATGGTCTATATAATTCTGATTATTCTTGAATCAGTGTGTGTGGGAGACTCTCACACTCTCTCTGTTCTCTCCATCAGACATACAGAAGAAACAGCCAGACGAGGACTGCACTCCAGAGCCTGGCCCCAGCTCAAGCAATAGCCAATCAGCAGTTTTCTGTAATGAGACGAGCAGCAGCAGTAGCCAAACCCTGTCCTCCAAGCCAGCCAGCTCTGAAGAGCCCTCAACAGAAGCCACGCCTCTCCCTGCACAGGACGGTGAGGACACACAAATTCTAATAAGTCTTCTAATAACAGAGATGATATTTCAGCGCTCATTGCATTTAGTCTCAGGTGGGCTCCAATCATTTTAATATCACACAGCAGTCATAGAGAATGATAGACCACTGACACATAATACTGCAGATGAAAAAGATCCACGGGCATATTATAATGTGTTTGTTTATTAACTTTTGGGAATGTCAAATGCCAAAATATGACTTGAGGGCAACCAGAAAGTCTGAAACCTTAGCGATGTAGATTAGTGGTTCTCAAACAGTAGGTAAAACTCTGCTAAATAGCAATGCCAAGGTCATGGGTTTGATTTCCAGGGAATGCATGAACTGATAAATGCAATATACATCGCTTTGGACAAATGCATCTGCCAAATGCATAAATCTAAATCTTATCATTCTCTCTCTCTCCCAGAAGTCTCCAGTACAGACACAGCTCGCGGCACGCTATCCACTCCTACAAAACGACCCTGCGACTCAGGTACACCTCACCACCGCTCTTGTGTATGTGTGTGTCTGACAGCTTTTTATAGTCTAGCACATCACACCGCTGAGGAACTGAGTTGTAAATGTACAGCAGCATACAAATGTTGTTATAAAGACTCGAAGCAGCTGTTTGAAGGTAGTCAGGTGTTACAAGTTGCACAAAAGTTATCTTCATCTATAATGTTTTGTTGTAGCATTTGTCCTATTGTTTTTAGCAAACATAATTCAGTTAATTTAAAAATTCAGTTGTCAAAAATGTAATTTTTTGGAGACAATGTAGAAATGTGATATATCATTACTTCACACATTCCTTACCACCTGAAAGCTCTGGTTTAGACTGACTAACCAAGATCAGAGGGAGCAAAATCAATAGAGTTGAAGCTCTGGTTAAACCATGCTGCTGTCTAGTGTATTTGCAAACTTTCTGCTGCCTCTGACATTCCTTTGCAGTGGGTCCACATTATACCCACTTCCTAGGGCTGGGTGGTATGTGTGTGTGTGTGTGTGTCTGTGTGTATATGTATAATATAATTTTACATCCAAATCAGGTGAACGGTGTAGGAATTACAACAGTTTGCATATGTGCCTCCCACTTGTTAAGGGACCAAAAGTAATGGGACAGAATAATAATCATAAATCAAACTTTCACTTTTTAATACTTGGTTGCAAACCCTTTGCAGTCAATTACAGCCTGAAGTCTGGAAATTCCTCAGAATCTTCATTCTGAATATAAAATTTTTAATGAAAATCTTACAAACCTCTAACCAAACAGTTTACAGTAGCCATTTTCTTCCATAGTATGGGAAAATATATTATGGAAGTCAGTGGCTACCAGCAACTGTTTGGCTCTGAATATTTTCCAAAATGTCGTCTTTTGTGTTCAACAGTAGAAAGAAACTCCTACAGGTTTAGAACAAGTGGAGGATGAGTAAATCATAGCAAAATGTTTATTTTTGTGTGAATTATCCCTTTAAATGCTACTGTTAAATAGACCTGAAAAACTCATTAACTTATATATTCATAAACTCATATAAGGTCTTGCATACTGAGTGGCAACACCTTAGCAACCAACTAGCAACCAGTCAGAACCACCTTAGCATGCACCTTGCAAGGCCTACATCCTTTAAACCTCAAATGTGACCTGGACCACAAAACCAGTCTTAAGTCGCTGGGATATATTTGTAGCCAAAAATACATTGTCAAAATTATTCATTTTTCTTTTATGGCAAAAATTATTTGGATATTGAGTAAAGATCATGTTCCATGAAGATATTTTGTAAATGTCCTACAGTAAATATATTAAAACTTAATTTTTGATTAGTAATATGTATTGCTAAGAACTTCATTTGGACAGATTTAAAGGCAATTTTCTCAGTTTTTAGATTTTTTTTGCACCCTCAGATTCCAAATAGTTGTATCTCGGCCAAATATCGTCCTATCCTAACAAACAAACCACACATCAATGGAAAGCTTATTTATTCAAAATCTCAATTTAAAAAATTTACACTTATGACAGGGTCACAAATAGCGACGCACATGCAACTGCAAAACCATTGAAAAGTGCGTGTTTGTGTGTTCAGCCTCAGATTCGGAGAGTGAGTCATCTCCGGAGAAGCGTATTCGTGTGGGAGAGGCCTCATGTTCTGAAGATTCTCCACGAGTTCCCAAGCAGAAGAACCGTCGGCGGTGCCATCGCTGCCAAACCAAACTGGAGCTCGTACAACAGGAGCTGGGGTCCTGTCGCTGTGGTTAGTATGGGTGTCATCTTACGGCGTGTCGTCTGCGAGATGATGTGACAAAACTCTAATGCTTCCTGATTCGCATGCGTGAAGTCTGGACAGCTTTGTTGATGACAACGAAAGTTTTCTAGTTTTATCACATCACTAGTTCTGAGACGTGCAGAATTATGTAAATGATGGGCTTTCCGATTCTGCCGATTCCATGCAGGCTTGTTCATTCCTCACCTGACTGTTTGCAATTTCAGCGAGAACTTTTAGATCCCTACAGAACTAAAGGAGTATATTTAACCCCCCTCGGGCATTTAAATTTTAGACATTAACTGTAGGTAATGAAATAAAGGGAGCATTTAAACATAATTGCGCAGTTAACATCAGTCATCCTGGCTGTGCTAGTTATTTTTTGTCTTGTTTTGTTAAACTGAAGGTGGCATTGTAAGTCATCAGTCTAATGACAATTCCCACTGCTCTGCTAATACACTTATGGATCTGACTGTTCCCGTGACAGCTCGCATCTGAGTCATTATCCCGCCGGGGTTTATCTCAGACAGGACTCCTGCCGTTATTTGACGCCGAAAACTTTGCCGCATCTTCCTCCTAGGGTTCGTAAAATCTGTTTGGATGCAGTTTGGATGTACAGTAACGTATAATAACCTGCAGTCCAGTGAGTGAGTAAACTGAGTCAATGTAAAGTAATTGTTTACCTAAAAAAAATTACATTTGCTACAGATGTACTCGACCTCAGGCCATCCAAGATGTAGCTGAGTATGTTTCATCATCAGAAAATTGATCAGTGCAGTGAATGGATTCCGTCAGAATGAGAGCCCAAACAGCTGATAAAAACATCACAGTAATCCTCCAGCCCATCAGTTAACATTTTGAGAAGCGAAAAGCTGCATGAGAAACACATGTGTCATGAAGAAGTTTTTACTTCTGGCCATAATCCATAATGTCGCTTTCTCCAGTGAAATAGTCAACCCTCTCTCGTCTCCTCGCTTGGAAATCCACCGACATATTTGCATCTTGGATAACCCGAGTCATTTTTCAGTTAATTTTCATTTTTGGGTGAACTATTGCTTTAAATGTTTGACTGATTCAGACCTCTGCTAATCGAATTAATAAATTAATTAATACGAACTGCTTCATTTGAGCGAATCTCTCATGAATCAGGCAGCACATTATGCTTTGTTCATGGTTGCATGCAGTCAGTGAGAACAACGCCACGTTATGTTTTTCTTTCTCATCAGACAATTCAAAAGCTGACAGATCATTATAATATATATGCACATTCTTTTTTACCGTGTGGTTGCAGCTTCAGCGACGTGGCTCCTGAATAGCGCTACATGATGCACTGGTGTGTGCAGTGCCATGCAGCTCTTCTGTGGCTGCAGTAATTGAAACATTGTAAGCTTTTAATCATCTCTGACTCATTAAAAACACCATGTGTATTAATGAATAT
This sequence comes from Barbus barbus, assembly GCF_936440315.1. Lineage (NCBI taxonomy): Eukaryota > Metazoa > Chordata > Actinopteri > Cypriniformes > Cyprinidae > Barbus > Barbus barbus. The sequence continues at coordinate 26,707,303 of NC_136746.1, read as the reverse complement.
ATTACACTGCTTAACGAGACTTTCTTCTTAATGAGGCTCTTAAGACAGAATGGATCGTCCTCCGTGTGCAGAGCTGATTTTTATTTACTTGGAAATGAGCTCAGATCAGAGATTTTACTCTAAGAAGTCAGCTTACTTTTTGCTTATCTATCCACCTTATTTTTCCCGTAAGAGTGGGCACGGCCATGAGGAAATTGTATAGGTCTAGCTTGTGGTCTCATTCGCATCCAGCTATTTTTAGCTTTACAAAACTGCTTGATATTGCAAACGCGTCTTTCCAAATAATTTTTATGTATTGTTTTAATTATGAACACACTGGTTTGTAGTGCAAACAGATTTACCATTTCTCGTTATTTCCCTATAGCGTCTAATGAACCGGAAGTCTCACCCATAGGCTTACTTCCGCGTTGAAGAATAAGGTGGATAGTGGTGTTTGCTAGCATATATATTACTCAACTTGGTCTAAAGAATTTGATGTCCAGTAAACTTATTTTTTAGCTACTAATGCAGCTAAGTTATGAACAAATATAAATGCACAACTTTTGTCATGCCAGTCAAACAGTTAAATTACTCTGAAATAAAAGCTAAAATTTGAAATTTGATCCCAGCATCATGCCAGTGAATTTTGCAAGCACCACTAAAATCTAGTTAGTTATATTAAAATGATCTCATCACAGTTTTTACACTCCCAACCTATGATTTTCTCATTTTTAGTTATAGTGGTGTTTGTCTGCATAGCTATTTCTCCGTGTGGTGTTAGGGATTTTAATGCTGCACATTGTGTCTGGCAGAATGCCCTTCTTTATTTTTCAAATTTTAAATTTTTTATTGTGTTTGTTTACCCTATTTATAAAATATTTAGCATTTTATATACACACATATATATATATATATGCAGATTTCAGATTATTTAGCTTCTAACACAGATTCTGAATACCCAAATTTTGTCATGCCAATAATACATTCGAACTGAAATTGATTTTGGAGAGAATAAATGACCAAAAAAGAGAGACCAGAGCTATATGTAGAGATTTGGGGTTATTTTATTGAATTTACATTTTTTAAAAACTTTATGTAAATTTAAAGGGGTCATGTGACGTTGCTAAAAAGAACATTATTTTGTGTATTTGGTGTAATGTAATGTGCTTATGCGGTTTAAGGTTAAAAAACACATTATTTTCCACATACTGAACATTATTGTTGCTCATCTCAGCCCCGCCTTTCTGAAACGTGTCGATTTTTACAAAGCTCATCGTTCTGAGAAGTGAGGCCTGCTCTGATTGACCAGCTATCCAGTGCGTTGTGATTGGCCGAATACCTCAAGCGTGAGCCCGAAATATTACGCCCCTCACCGTATTGTGATGCCGTGTCCCGGTGCAACAACACAAAAACGATAAAACCCATTATAAACGATTATAAATGTTGCATCCAGTGGGGACATAATTACTGATTATAATGACTTATACTGTCTTTTCACGCATCGCGCCATTGTAAACATTACCATGTCTGCAATTGTGATCGGAGAAATGACAAACAACAAGCACTACTCTACACTGCTCAAAACTCACGTTTGAATCGTCAGTAGCAGAAACGTACTTACAGGCTGTGAGTCAGAAGCGCCAGACTGTCCTTGCAAAGTTGGAATTGCTTTATAGAAACAGCCTTTGTGCAAGCCAGCACTGTAGGCTACTCTCCCAGGTTACGTTTGGCCGGTGTTTTGCAAATCTTCCCACACCGTGACGTAGACATTTGGGGACGTGGTTAAATGAGCCGTTTCGGGGGGGCGTGGAAGAGTCTTAACTTTTATAAAGAATATCTCTTTGGGTTTAAGACTTTAGTCTTCGCAACTTTAGGGATCTTATCTATGCACAAATAGCTTGTAACACTCCAAAGAGAAAGGAAAACTTGAAATCGCATCATATGACCCTTTAAAAAAACTAACAAAAAAAAACATTTATTTTATTTGTTTGATTTGAACTATTTATTAAACATTTTTAATTCTCACATTTGATGTTTTACTTCTAAATAATATGAATAGCACCCTGGTGGCAACTTGTGCTGACAACTTTTTTTATTTGTTTGTTTGCAAATTATTTATTAAATATTTTTGTTTTTCATTTCTCACGTTTTTCATCTCATTAAGCTGCAAGCAAATCTAGATGCGCAATTATTTTCATTCCAACACTAAATTAAAAACTGAAATTTGGAGAGGTAAAATAATGGCAAAAAAAGCATTAAATAGAATTGCACTGAAGGATGGCCTGAGCACTATTTAGCTTTAGGATATAGAGACTTGGAGGAGGCTCTATTTAATTGTTCCAGTTTGTAACCACCTCCTACAACTCATCTTGCCAGTGTTTCACTTCTTTTTACTTCAAAATGATCTGAGATCATTATAATCTCTGTGCCAGCTCTCTGGCGTTCGTTTAAAAAAGCCGACACTTCAGCAGGGTTAACGGTGACATAATAAGTGACTTTTCGGAGCCATTCCCGATGTCTCAAAGAGGCGGCGCGTGTGGGGAACAATACGTGCTCTCAAGCATGCTGTTAAAATTCGTTAAACGTGCCGTGCTATTAAAATCAACCTTGAGCAGATTATACAACACTTTCATCTCATTCTGATCGCTCTCCCTCTCTCTCTCGTTCTCAGGTTATGTGTTCTGCATGTTGCACCGGTTGCCGGAGCAACATGACTGTATGTTTGACCATCTGGGCCGTGGCCGAGAGGAAGCCGTGCTGAAGATGGTGAAACTGGACCGCAAGGTGGGCCGAACCTGCCAGCGCATCGGAGAGGAGTGCTCTTGAACGCCCCCCTGCACACACACACACACACACTCATGCGCAAACACACACACACACACACGTATCCACCGATCACACGACTCACTCACCTGTTAGTGGCATCTTTTTTCCTCCAACACATCTCAGAGGACCTACACCCCTGCTTGACCTCTGACTTGTGACCCCTCTCAGTAGCCTCGTGCTCATCACACACAGGCGACCCGCACAGCCTTAACTTTCTGTTATCTGTCCCTCCACACACCTCCAAACGCAGGTCAGACGAATTTGGCGGTCTGTACTTTGGAGAACTGCTCTCGTCTCAGAGGCTGCGATCGACTCCAGGGGAAACACATCGATCGATCGAGACCTCTGGGAACTTCTGCTCTGGACGTTCCGATGGCAGACACCGACCGAGGGAAGGGGGGGCGACCTGGATCGCACGAGTCACCCCATCCCGGGACAAAACGAAAAAGAAAGGCTGGCTCTGCCGCGGCCCGTGGGCTCGAGCCGTATCAGAGCCGTGGCCGTTTCACTGGTGTACACTCACACTCACATATGCACTTACAGCCGTGTTTTCAAACGCCGCTCGGCACGAGGGCCGAGGGGAAACCAGACGGTACCCTTCGGTTTGGGTTCGGTTGGGAAAGGGCCGCCCACAGCTCATCTGAGAACTAGTTCGTTCAGGTCTGAATAAACACACTCTGTAACCTCGTATGACTCCCATCAGTCCTAGCATCATGCACTCTGCCTCTTTTAAAGCAGCTGAAGATCTCAGTGGCTTTTTTTGCCCTTTTTTCTGTCTTTCTCTCTTTCATTCTCACTAGTTCCTGTACTTTCTCCTGCCTGCTCATGCTAACCTTTCTTTCTGTATTCTCTTGATGCGTTCTCTCTTTTTCTTTCTTTCTTTCTTTCTTTCTTTCCTTCCCTCCCTCACATGCATTGCGGAGGGATGTGTTCAGCTCTGGTGGGAACGAGGAAGGCAGAGTCTCAATTTACCTGCGCTTTTTTTTTGTTTGTTTCAAAATGTTTTTTTTTTTTTTTTTTTATTACTTTGACTGGTTTTCTGTTGAGATGTCGACATGGACAGAACTGAAGAAAAGAGATGAATATTGTGTATCTTAAGAAAAATCCTTATTTAACCTCCTTTGTGTTTCTGGTTAACTCTCACTCTAAGCATAGAGCTGCATTACTTTGCCCTTTTTAGGTTAACATAAAAAAAAAACATTAAAAAAACGAAGATATGGATAAGAGAAAATTCTGTAGCCTTTTTTGTTTTCTTGTTTTCCTTTTTTTCCTTTCCTCTTTTGCTGAAAAAGAATAAAACTGGATTAGAGGATGTGTGGTATGCTTTTCTTTTACTATATTAAGAGTGTTTTTCATTTACATACACAGAGTTTGTGCAAAAACATGTAGATTTAAACCGCTGCAGAATGAAATATGTGAAGAATTCATAAATATACTAATACGCTACCAAGTTTGGGGTCAATATAGGTCTTTTAATGTTTTGGAATGAAATATCTTATGCTCACTAAGGCTGCATTTATTGGATTCAAAATACAGTAAAAACAGTAATATTGTAAAATATTTTTACAATTTAAAATAACCGCTTTCTATTTTAATGTAATGTAAAATATAATTTATTGCTGTGATGCAATGCTGATTTTTTTAGCATCATTACTGCAGTCTTTAGTTACATGATGAAACATTTATCATCATCAATGTTGAAAACAGTTGCAATGCTTAATATTTTTGTGAAAACTAATGATCTTTTTTTAAGGATGTCCTTGTAATGTTTTACTTATGTAAAGCATTTTGGGATGTAACATTGAAAGGCACTATTGAAAATAAAGATTATTATTATTATAATGAATAGAAAGTTCAAAAGAACAGCATTTATTTGAAACCTGTTGTAACATTGTAAATGTTTTTACTGTCACTTTTGATTAATTTAATGCATCTTTGCTGAATATAACTTGCAATTTCTTCCTCTTCTTTGAAAAATATCTTATACAGACCCTAATTTTGAGTGTGTGGTGAATCTGTACTTAAATATAAATTCCAAAATGGCTGCTGGGTAAACCAACTTTCTTCAATAAAGGTTTTAGCCATAATAAATCATTACAACGGACCTTTTATGGGTAGGAGATACTAAGAAAAAGACAGAGCTTGAACATGCATGCCGGTCCAACAACAGTTCTTGTATTTTTAATGTGGTTAAAAATAAAAATGGTCAACCAGCATAAGCCAAACATCAATTCCTTTGACAAATAGGTTAGCTGTAAAAGTTGGAAGCACAACCGCAGGACAGACAGAAATTATCGGGCTGGAGGAATGGCTTCATAAATTCCCCTGGATGGAATGAACACCTGTGACCCAGTTTCTACAAAACCTGCATCATGAGCCCCGCAAATATGGGTCTGAGGGCTACCATTCATAAAGCGCTGCTGTTTAAGGTCAGTGATGTGTAACCTGTGGTGGAGAAGCTCTGATCCCGGATCCCGTGAGTGCATGCAGCGGAGGCTACGGTGGTCTGGAAGCTTTAAACCTAGCTATAATGGCTGTGTCTGAAACCCAAAGACGGCTGTCTTACTGCCAAGTCAGCCAGTGACTTAATACAGGGTTTTTTCTTTTATTTCAGTCACAGCCAACATTTTGTTGCGTCATATGGTGGTATATAAATAAAGCTCTGCATGTTCCATGAATATGCTACATTGTAATGTCTTCCGACTTTTTTATTATGAGACCTATTGCAGTGAATTTAGATCAGTTGGAGGAAATTTCATCATTGACTTGACTTGGAAAATGTCTTAATTATACTGAATTCACCTACAACATGAAAAGCATCTGTTTTTAAATGCATTACATATCTGTATGCCCTTTTCAACTGCAATGCAAAGACAGTGTGGTAATAATATGATTCTAAAAAGTAACATTCCTTTTTATTCACTAATTCATTTTTTTAACATTTAATCATTTTAATTTGTAGAATTAACAAAACACATATCAGGGTTTTAAACGGCATTTAGATATATTTGCCTGAATTTTGGTGACATTCCTGCTAAATAATAAATGTATTAATATAAGTTTTCAATTGTGTGTGTGTGTGTGTGTGTATTATAATACAACAGAAGTCAAATAAGAAGTAAAAATATATTAAAAACAAAACACAAATTCTAATATTCTGATATCATTCTAATAAGCGGACATAGTGCCCATTATTATCAATTATCCATTTATTGTTGGTGCTTCAATTAATAATTAATTCATAATAATAATCTTGCTATCAATGTTTCAACATTAATAATAATTTATATATATATTAGCAGCAAATCAGCATATTAGAATGATTTCTGAAGGATCATGTGATGCTGAAAATTCTGCTTTGCATCACAGGAATAAAGTACATTTTAAAATATATTCAAATAGTAAACATTTATTTTAAATTGCAATAATGTTTCACAATATTCTTTTTTTTTATTTTTTATAAAAAAGCAGTCTACATAAGTAGTAGTGTGTTTGTGGAAAGTGGCCAGCAGTTGTCAGTTGTGTGGTGATGGATGTAAGGTAAGCGGATGATGAGTGTTGAATCTTCTCAGACATCAGTCTAGCAGCTCTGTGTCAGCAAAGACAGGAATCTCTAATCAAATAGCACCTTCAGCTGCAGCGCGGCCAGCCGGTGTGCTGAGACTCAAACAGGGCCACTGCAGCACTGGCAGCCACTCCAAAGGCAGATGGGCAGATCAATCAAATAAATGGAGACAAAATATTCCTCATAAACAGCGACTTTTGATAAATATGTGGCTTACTGTGCCGAAACGTTCAAACAAAGAAATTGCATTCTGTGCAGAGTTCAGCATTTACTGAACAAATAAAGATGAAGTTTATGATCAGTCATTTCATGTTTATATATATATACTGTATATATAGGTAAATTTGAAAATTTAGCAAAAATTTGTAGCCTACTGTATTATATTTTAGCATGGGAAAACAAGCAATTATTTATTTATTTACTTTTTACTACAATTTATTTAAATCCAGGTGTTCCTTTATGTTTACATTCTTAAATGAAAATGTTTCAAACAAAACATTTTGTTTAGCAATTTATATATATATATATAAACTTAACTAACACCAGCCACTTGCTTAATGACAACATCCAGGAAGTGACATCACTTTGGAGGGAACTGATGAAATCAACAGCACAAACTTTAGTAAGTAATAGCAGTGGATTTGATGAATGGCTGGCATTTTGTGGTGTGTGTTAGTTTGTCTCACATCTTGTTGGATAAAATTGTAGAAATCATTTTGATCATCATTTCAGGATGATTAAAACAAACAAACAAAAACAAATGATCTTTAAGTTGACACACTCATTTAAAACAGCTTTCTGAGAAACTTAGTTCTTCCTATCCAGTTAATTTTCTTGCCTTATTTAAATAAGAATGGAAGGTATAAATAAAGGTAATTGTGACCTATTTATCTCACAATTCTCGTTTTTTGCCCTCAAGATTGAGATTTCCCCCCCCCCCCCTTAGAATTCCAAACAATATATCAGAATTTTATCATACATAAACAAAAAAACTGATTCAGAGTTTCGAAAAGCTCAGTTTCTCCCATCACATGCTTTTTAAAATCATTAGTTCATGGCTCAGATTGGCTGTGAGTCCCCATCAGAGCCGGTTGTAGTCTTATCTTGATGGGATATCGTAGTGCTGTAGCGGATTTGTCCACTTGTAATCCACTCAAACCCTGATCCTCTGACGGCCAGCGGTGGGCCGGTCATGCGGCTGTAATCCAGGCAGATTCTTCGCAGCATCCGGTAACAGGCGTCCCGCTGCGTCCTAATGCTGTTCTCCCCCAATTAGCCTCATGTTTCTCTTGCACTTCTTGCAAATGCTTTCCTGAGACGGAACGATTTGTTCTGGCTGATAGCAAGTGAAAGCAAATTACCACTGGATTAATGGAGTGAGTGTGTGTGCGCGCTTGTAGGCCTTATGTGTGTATGAGGATGTTTTTCTAATCAAATTAAGATGGCCAGTAGTGGACATCCTTATTTACTGTCATATTCTGTGTGGAGGATGAGGGAGGAGAGACTGCAGGGTGTCTGATGTGATTTGCGTTCATTATCTCTAAGAGTCGAGCTGAAATTACATCTCTTGTTAATACACACTTTGTTCACTCCGAGTCTTAAAGGAACAATCAATCTTAGGCTTTTAGTGTCGACAGTGACCTCTCTCCTATCTCTCTTAATCTTCTGCTCTTTGCATGTATTCAATATCATTCCTGCCACTTAATCTATGATATATATTATAATGAGTCAAGTAACTTTTGTGAAAATAAAATGTCAAAATATGGGTGAAATGTTGTTCCAATATAGCAGATGTAAAAAATGAAACATACTTATTCTGACCTGTAGGCCCTACATATTAAAAAGTGAAAGTGACATACGGTCAAGTATGGTGACCCATACTCACAATTCATGCTCTGCATTTAACCCATCCAAAGTGCACACACACACACCGTGAACACACACACCCGGAGCAGCAGTTGGGGGTTCAGTGCCTTGCTCAAGGGCACCTAAATTGAGGGTGGAGAGAGCGCTGCACATTCTCTCCCCCCACCTACAATTACTGCCGGACCTGAGACTCGAACCCGCAACCTTTGGATTACGAGTCCGACTCTCTAACCGTTAGGCTGTTATATATATATATATATATATATATATATTGCTGACAAATGGCTAAGACCTAGTGGTTTCCCTGAAAAAAATTATACTACTTTTTTTTTTTTTTTTTTTTTTAAAGGTAAGTGGTTAAAAACAATTTATTTTAGCATTTAAATAATTTTTTTTTTTAAACTTAGTGAACTAATTTTTAAAAAAAATGTCGCTAAAATAAATTGATTGCAGCCACTTACCTTAAATTTTGTTTACTAAATTCAATTAATAATTTTTTTTCAGTGATAGTGGCAAAGATATGTAAAGATTTAAATGATAATTAATTAGTCTTAATGGGCTGCACTGTGATCCTTAAATTGAGTCTTTTAATGTCATCTAATGAATCTTGATATGGCTGACAAGATTTTTAGTTTTTGGTATATGATTTTGCTTAAATAAATCAGGACACATTCTAAAGTATGAAAAAAATGTAAAGCCATATTAAATTTCTATTTTTTTTTATGCTTGATGGTTAAAAGATTGTGTAATTTATAGATTGTGTAATTAATTTTCTGTCATTCATAATGTTCATTTTTAGAAAAAAACAAAACAAAAACAAACCCAAAATAACACATGGTCACATGATCCTTCAGAAATCATTCTAATATGCTGCTCAAATACATTTATTATTATTATCAATGTGCTGCTTCACATTTTTGTGGAATTTCAGGAGTTTAAGGCTTCTTTGATGAATAGAAAGTTAATTTAAAACATTAAAGCATTGGTGTAAATAACAAACTGGTTACCACCAATTAAAAGTAATGTTTTTCTATCTAGAATTATTCAAAGGGAATTAGTTTCTACAGCAAAACTTTGTGGCTCTCAGCAGGTGTGTGACGGTGGGCTTCTGAGTCACTGTATTACAGACAGCTCAAAAACAGCCACTTTACAGATGCTGTGTGGAGGTCTTTTGCAAGTTCTTCTCCCTATTATCATCTGAGCTCTCTCTCTCTTTATCTATCCGTTTCTATCTTGCCCCTTATACGGGCTGCTGAGGATTACTCGTGGACAGCTCAGAGATAAACCAATAAAATGGACAAATATTTAATGACACATCGGTACTGGAAGGGATAAAACAGATAAGTGAAGGGATTCACTCTCAGATGAACAATAGTTGTGAGGAGAGAGGTTCAGCTGGATAAAGGAATGATGAGTGTTTGGTGCTCAAAGACGACAGTCATGTCAGTGAGATGTGGTGACCTGACACACGTGACCTTTAGTGCTTCATTTTGAGTTTTTAGTTGTCAGTTCAGCAGTTTTATTATTTTTAATTTCCGATTTTTTTTTTTTTTTGTAATCTTGTATGTTTTATCATTTGTATTTTTTTTTAAAATGTTTTTTAAATGTCTATATAGATTTTATGTTTTAGTTTTAGGTTTTGTTCTTTAGTATTTCAACTCTAAATAACAAAATAATAATACATTTTTTTTACTATATTAATAATTACATTTAGAATTTTACTTTATTTAAATTTTTTTTTCATTTTTTTTTTAATTGAAAAAATGAAAATGTTTTTGCCTTCATGGTGAAGGTTTTACCTAAATCGTCCATTTATGTGTTAGATTGCACAATACTTACAAATTCTCATGAGATTTGTGTTTTGTTTATCCTGATTGATTGGCTATGTTTGGAATACTACTACCATACTATTTCTGCAGCATGCAGTGTGTAAAGTATGCAACTTCTGTGTTTTACCATAGCATTATGCTTACATCTTTATCCAGTTTAATTTTGCAATAACAGTATTTCACAGTATTCAGTGTATGTGCAGTATGCAGTAAGCTGTGCCCTAGTAACTCATGCACAATTCATACAAACTGATGAACGTAAAGGTATTAAACTTGGTTTAATAAATAACTATTTAGTGCTGCAATACCTGGACACCACTGCAATGTGACAACATGGCACACAGCTGTTTCACAACATATTCAGCGTTACACAATATATACAGTTAGTAGGTAGTGTGCAGTATATAAGCAGTATGTTAGTATTCCATTCCCAATACAGCCCTGGTGTATTTTATTTGCTAATTTGTAACAGAAAATGCATTTAACTCATTAATGAGGTTAATTTAAAGATGATCATGGTTAATTATGTAAAAAAAAAAAGTGAAATACAATACAGAATGCTAATATGCTATAGCCTATATGTGTGGTGGTTTTGCTCAGTTAATAAGAGGTGTTGATTCAGAGTGACATTTGCGCTTCATTAACACAGATTTCTGTTTATTGAATGCAGTGAATCGCTATAATCCGCCTCATTTCAGCACACGTGGTCAATATGTTGAGTGTCTGTCTGACACATCAACACCATTAAATCCCTCATATAGTGATCCTATAGTCAACATCAAATGTAACCCTGTTGATGTGGAATGTGAAGTGGACACTGAACTGTTTGTGGACTGGAAATAAAAGGACATGACTGCATGTACAAAAGGGGAGTTATAAAATATATATATGATGCTCATGTAGATGGTGTAAATTCATAAATTTCCTGCCTAATCACAGCTAACAGGGAACATTCTTAGAACTTTGACTAGGCTAATGTTCTAGCAAGGTTCTCTCAAAGTTATGAACAAACATTCTTCTTGGAATGTTGATCTGTTGGTCGTTAATAACTTTTTTAAACAGCATTATTCAAAAGAAGATTCAAAAGTAACTTTCCATAATGTTTGCAAAATGATAAAATGCCACTGAATCCCATGGACTCCATAAAATGCAATGAAAAAAAAAGTTTTGAACAATCAAAAATAGCGTTCTCATAACTTATCGGGGAAGCAAGCGAAACGTTCTCATAACATTTTTATTGTTGTCTCATTGCCTTGCTACTTTTATATTCACCGATATTACCAATAATAATAAATCACAATCACAAATGAATGTAAAATTATTATTTTTCTTTAATACAATTACACAACACAAAAAAATGCAACTGTAAATATCAATTGAATGAGTTTTCGCATTCCGTTTTAAACATTACATTCACATAACATGCAACCCCTACAGACACAAATAAAACAACAGTTTTTGTACATCAATTTCTTTAAAACACAAAACTGTGTAAACTAGGTACTGTAGATTCATATTCTTTGTCAACATTGCAGCATCATAACACTTTGATTATTGCTACATGAGAATCAGTCCAAACATTGTGCCATTAAAACTAAGCCAAACAAAGAGACCTACAACAGACATACATGTGACAAAAAATTAAAACGAGTGGCCAGACACCTCACACATGAAGACTCATGTCCATCAATATGATATACTGCATGCTGGAGAAACTCCCAGGAAGGAAGATGTTAAGTGTAGCTAACATCAAGCACAAAAAAAGACTTGCAAAAGATAAACAGCCTCAAGCAACAAGTCCGTTTTAGTGGCATGGCCTGAAACAATGGCGAAGGTATGGGATGTTGTTGTCTCGTCACCAAAGCACAAAATGTGCAGGGATGCATTAACATGTTGGTCCCCACCTGTTAATTACACGACACTTAGTCTTGCAACATAACTTACATTTTTACAAGTTGTAACATTTAAGTGTATTTTATGGAAATCAGCCAAACCAGCCAAAATTTCATCCAACCAACATGGCATAAATGATGGAGTATTTAAAGCCCCCAATATATATATATACAGTACTGTGCAAAAATTTTAGGCCACTCGTATTTTAGCCAGCTAAAAAAAATGTTATAAGTTAGTTATTGTGATCTTTTGCTGTAATGTGTCAGTAGGAAATATCAGTTTTCATTTCCAAACATTAATTTTGTCATTAACTGTAATAATCCAGTGAGATTTTTGTTTGCACACAGAGATCTGATCTGATCATCATCCAGTCTGTCTGGAATGACACGAAGAAACAGAACAAACTGAGACCGACTCAATCCAGAAGAATTGTGTCAACGTCTCCAAAATGCTTCAAGAAACCTCCCTGAAAAAAACTCTGTTCGAGTGCACCGAGGGCAAAAGCTGCTTTAAAAGCAAAGGATGCTCATACTAAATGTTGATTTTAATTTATTTAATAGAAGTTAATTTATAAAGGAAATCTATTTGACATTATTTTTGACAGCATCCTCATTTTACAGCATTTTTTCAAAAGTGTCTAAACCTTTTAACAGTACTGTAGCTTTGCAGGTAGCTTTCATGAAGCATCTTGGAGATGTTGCCACAGTTCTTTTGGATTTAGTCTGTCTCAGTTTCTTCATGTGATTCCAGACAGACTGGATGATGATCGGATCAGATCTCTGTGTGGAGCACTGGCTGTTGTCAGACATTCACTGGATTATTACAATTAATGGCAAAATGAATGTTTGGAAATGTAAACTGATATTTCCTATTGACACACTACAGCAAAAGATAGAAATAACTGACTTGAAACCATTTTTAACTGATGAAAATACTAGTGGCCTAAAACTTTTGCACAGTACTGTGTATAGAGTAGAAAAAGTTAAAAACTTACAGGTTGTACGTTAAATGAATGACTTCCAGGATTCTGTGGTTGTGGGTCTGAAGACCTTTCCTCCGTTCTTGAATATTGATTGGGGAAGCAGAGTGGGCAGGACACTCTCCCTTTTAGCATCTAAACCATAAAAATAATACAGTGCAAGCTGTGAAACTGATCTCACAATCAAAACGACACATTGAAACACTTTTCCTGTGAAAATGTCTTCATTCCTTTAAATAGCTTGGATCGGATTGGATTGGATTTAAATAGATTGGATCAGAAACAAATGACACAGGCAGACCAAGTGACAATGGCACGGCTGAAGTGTGACTTCGTCAGCCTACGTTAATGACTTCCTGAGACAAACATAATGTAATTTTATTAGGAATATGTAGATGTTAGTGACTTTCTGGCAGAGGTGCTGCTGCTGTGAACACTCACAGAAAACAATGTGCTCAAATTTGAAAGATGTGGGGCAGCTCCTGTAATATCGCCTTGACTATCGACAAAGACATCAGCTCTCAGCGATATCTCTGACTATCGTCAATACACTACTATCATCTATCTGCACCACCCTACTAACAATTTAACCATTTCAAATTTCTGTAAAGAAAACCATAATATCAGAATAATTTTTTACCATGCCAAGTTTTCCTAGAAGCCTGGGGAACTCCTTCAAGATTTCTGGGATGCTTGTAGACCCATTGCTGCAAATCCACCATTTCTCAATTTTTTTTTGGGAGGCAAAACAGATTCTGTAAAATAAGGATGAAAAACTGGGTTAAAAGCTAGCAAAACCATGCAGTATGCCAGCCAAGAAATCCAGTGACCTGCCTATTATTCATCAATCTCAAATACAAATGATTTCTTACAGTAACATATAAAGAACACTTTACATGGACTCTCTAGCTTCCTGTTAACCTGGATAAAAATCTGATTAAAGCAACAGCATTCACTAAAATAGAGGAAGAGTAAAAGGACCTCAAACAGAGATTAAGTGACAGATCAAATAAAAAAAAGACCTTAAAAGATACATTTTAGTACGAAATTATCGAATTCTGACAAAACATTACAAAGCCATACAGAAACGTTACACAGACAGTAAATGAACTGAACTTACCCCTGTATTTCTCACCTAACTATAGTTCATACCTTTTCCATGAGGCGTTAAAATAAGTATATAAAACTTTGCACGTACACACACACACACACACACACACACACACACACACACACACACATAAATATATAACTTTTATAACGATAAAGAGATTGAGGCCTTTTTTGTCAACAGAAAAATGTAGGCGGCTACTTCATTCACAGAATAACGCTAACGTTTACCCGCACAGTGACAGATCAAATATCACATTAACCGAGAAATCAGTGGGCTCTTACCACAGCTTATTAAAAATAGAGGTAAATAATTATATCATATTATTAATTTACTTTATAATCCTGCTTGCTGCGAGTTGCTTGACCGTCTGACGACGAGACGAGTGAAGAATCCAGAAAATTCAATGAAGAGGAAAAATAAACCAACTGCTTGTGCCAAAATAACCCAAACCAGGTGTTCAGTGATGAAAGAACCGCTTGCAGTCCATTTGACCCAACATGAACAACCCAACTGTGTGTTTACAGTACCTCAAACAACCCAGAATTATGACCCAGCACAATCAACCCAACAATGTGTTTACAGAAATAACCCAGCACTTTTGCTGCAATAGTTGATTTGACTGCAATAACTGACATCATGATGGTTTTAAGAGCTATTTAAATTCTGATCATGTTTCATAATCAGACCCGGTGTTACTTTTTGTAGTCTTGCATTGCTAGTCTAGTTTGGTCCACTTTGCAGCTTTTCAACAGGAGCAGGAAGAGAATGCCTGACCGACATGAACAACGGCCAAAAACATCTAGGTCAAATTGAATTAGATCAGATCACAATAATAGACTGCCAGAGAAAAGATCTCTTTCGAAATATGGCATAGAAATCTCCAGAGGAAGCACAGAAAACAGCAGAAGTACTGAAACAGCGGGTCTACAACTATAAAATCGTAAAATATTGTTTCAATAACTGTTTTGTATTTGAAAATGTATCAAATGTGATTCATTCCTGTGATGGAAAGCTGTTTTTCAGCATCATTACTCCAGTCTTCAGTGTCACATGATCCTTCAGAAATCATTCTAATATGTTGACTTGTTACTCAAAAAATATTTTTTATTATTATCAATGTTGAAAACAGCTGTGCTGCTTCATATATTTAGTGGAAATGGTATAAAATCTAAATCTTTTGTAACATTATAAACGTCTTTTTTGATCAATTTAATGCATCACTGCTGAATAAAAGTATAAAAAAAGTATGAAAAAAATCTTACTGACTCCAAACTTTTTAATGGTAATGTGATATCTTAAAATAAAATGGCCAGAGTAGCTCTGCAAAGTGTAAGATTGGTGTGTCCGTCAGGTAATTGTGTGCAGATATCTCTGTTGCTGCTGTTCTCATGATGTCCATGATAATAGGGTTTGCAGTGAATTTCAACATTTTAATTTCTCCTGTCGCGCTCCCTCTGTCTTTTCCTCCCTCTCCTCCTCTTTTTTTTTCTCATCATCATCCTCTCTCTCTCTGTGTCTCGGTGGCTTCTCTTATTGATTTTTCTGTCCTCTGGACTCTTAAAACAAACCAAAGTGGAGAAGATTGTTTTCTTTGGAAGAGTTTCTCTCTCTCTCTCTCTCTCTCTCTCTCTCTCTCTCTCTCTCTCTCTCTCTCTCTGACAGGGGGTCTTTTCCGGTGTCTATCTGCTTTCTGTTGTTCGTGAGCTGAGAGGGCACTGGTGTCATGGAGAGCTTTAGTGTTTGGTGCGTTCGGAGGGAACGGCTTTGGAATATCAATCAGCCGCTGAGAGTGAACCAGCAGGAAAACTAACAGACTCATCTGATGGCAGACTGATGGAGAGAGAGAGCGAGCGAGCGAGAGCTCCTCAGCCCAGGGGGACTCCAGCTCTGCCTGTAGCCGCTCACATCTGATTGGTGGAGAGATAAAGGTGGTTCAGTGCCCACCTACGACCACACAGCGGTGCTTAAATATCCGTGAACGCTCTCGAACATCATCTTTCTTTAATCCCCCCTCTCTCTCAATTCAATTTCAGTTTTCAATTTAGTGTGTTTTATTGGCATGATGACAAATTGGAAATTCATAGTTGTTTGGATCTTAAATATTATTATTAATTTAACCTTATTCTTAATTGGACTAATAATAACATATTTCATTTTTAATTTAATTTGTTTCTTTTTTATTTTAAACAACGTTTAAAATCATGTGGCAAATGAAATCTAGTAGTAGTACTAGCAATAAATAACATTTTCAATTAATATTTTAATAACTTTCAAGTATTATTAATTTAACTTAACTTATATCAATTTAATAATAAAAAAAATTTGTAATAATAATAATAAATAAATAATTTATTATTATTTTTACAAAATGCTCTTTTTTGGTCATTTTTGTATAACAGTCACTGCCATGATGTTTTTATGGTGTTGTGGGTGGTTGCCAGGATGTTGCATTGCATTTGCTATTTAGTTTGTAGCTGTTTGGTTGCTAGGTCCCTGAGTTTTTTTGTTGTTGTTGCCTATTCTGTCATCCACCAGGCACAAATCATCCATTTTATTGCACTGAATAACAGCAATAGCACATCTCTCCTGCGCGTCAATAGCACAAGTAATGCAAGATGAGTTAGGCTACATGTGGGAACTTTAATAAGCTTAGTGGTTATGTCATGCTGTAAATGTCTGCATAAACGAGGCCTGCGAATTGATCCATGCATGTATGCCTCATCCATTACTCTTCAGTGAAAACCTCTGATCATTATTGATCCGCCATTGTCAAAGTGTGTGTCTCTTCACATTCACACATGTGATCTTTGTCGGTGCAGTATGGAAAACTCCCAGTAAAACCCCTCCTGACCTTATTTAGCTCTCATGTTTACATGTACCTGCTTCTGTGCATGTGCTAGATCATAAAGCTTTACTTATTTGTCAATCTCTCTGCCATTTCCTGGATTCCATTACCAACAAACAGATAACATTTCCTAATGATATAATTTCACAAATGCACAAATAATCTACAGTAATTGCTAATTGCTGAAAACTTAGATTACAGAAGAGTAGTCTGTGTATATAGGGTATAAACAGTGCCTTGCTAAAGTATTCATACCTCCAATAATGACAAAGCAAAAAACAGATTTGTGGTAACTTTTCAAACTTATTAAAAAGGTAGAACTGAAATAATTGCTTTGCATAATTATTCATACCCTTTTCTTTGACACTTGGTCAAAATTTAGGTCAGGGTCATTCTAGTTTCCTTGGATCAGCTGTGAGATGTTTCTGTCCTTCAATTGGAGTTAACTTGTGGCAAATTCAGTTGATTGGACATGATTTGGAAAGGTGCGTACATGTCTATATAGGTCTGTAACAGCTGGAAATGTAGCTGGTAGACCTCATAGATACTCAGGCCATGTAGATCTGTTTATTTCTTCATTGGAACAGATTTAGCATTATATAACTTGCTTACCAATGGGTCCTCTGCAGTGAATGGGTGCCGTCAGAATGAGAGTCAAAACAGCTTTTCAAAACATCACAATAATCCACACCACACCACTCCATTCCATCAATTAACTTCCTGTAAAGTGAAAAAGCTGTGTATTATTTTCAGCATTTGTACCATGCTCACCAATTTTTAATGAGTGTAAACTTAAATGGCTGAAAAGTTCTTGATATCCATTTGTTCTGCACCATTCTGCTTCCAACTCTTTTAAGACACAACAATGTGCTTTAGATCATACGTTATTTTGGTTGTAAGGTTAAAATTATTATTATTTTTAAATGACCATTTTAAAGCATTTCAGAGCTTATGCATAAATATTGAGATGCATATTGGATTTTGAAAATATTTATTTAATTTAGTTTATTTAGTTCTATCTCCCAGCCTTGCTAACTAATCTTGCTGGCACAAAACAGGAAAGGAATACTAATTTACCCTTAGCTTTCTGTTTTATTTCCTCTGTTTCTCACTATGTTGATCTTCTTTCTTTTTTTCTTTTTTTTATTATAATGCAACATAGGTTAATGTTCCTTACTGGTGCATCCTATTTGCTTAAAAGTGCATGTTTATTGTAGTTAACTGTGTACATTTCAATGGATGCTGACAGACGGACGGATGCATTTCCACAGAAGGTTGTAACAATCTGAGTTGAATTGAATGCAGCATTACTGCACATGGTCTGATGCATCGAGCTGTGGTGCTCATGTGGGCGATGTGTGTTTGAGTCTGGCTTGAGACATTCCTAGATCCCATTCCTCTTTTTCACCATTTCCTGTCTTCCTTACAAAAATAAAATGAAAAGATGAGCTGGGAGACATCGATTCACTTCCCGCAAGTGCATTTCTTCAGCTTTTATGTAAACAACCGTTTTGTTCCATCTTAAGTAGTAATGATTGTGATATAAAATATGCTGCATTGAAGGACATTATGTCAGTAATTGGATTATTGGCTCAATCTGTGTCTGGGAAGTCGTCTATAGTGTTCAGGATGAGCCACTGAGATAATAGGATGGTTGTTACACATCCAGCTTTCGTTTGGACCTTCATGTGAATTGATTTCAGCTCTCATTTCAGGCCTGTCAGCGGCGTGCAGCAGATAAAGAGATGCGGGGAGGGAAGGGGACAGTGAGGGGAGGAAATGAAAGCTAACAGCTGGGGCGGCCGGAGCGTGACTCCTCTCTCTCTCATTCCTCTGTGTTACGGCAGATCACAGGAAATGCATTCAGATAATGTGTTGAGGGATCACACCGATGCTGGATGTGAAATACTTGTCTGGCGAGTACCTGAGGACATTTCAAAGGCAGATTTGCATGTTTGATTAGTTTCAGGGCTCCTAGGGGTCACCAAACCTATAATTGTATAATTATTTGCAGTAAGGGTCAGCAAATTAGATTTTAAAAGCAGCTAAGAGACTAGCCATGTAAAGATTACACATAAACCACACTGCCCTTTGTACATACTTGCTAAATTATGTAGTATGTTGCTAAAATTCAAGCGGTCAGTTGGACTAGAAGTAAATTTTTGACTTTCAGTCCTGGGTTCATTTGTTTTTTTGCTTTGTTTTTTTAATGAGAAAATGTTTAATGCAAGTTGGATGTGAAAAAAGGAAGGGGTTTATAGTAATATATACAAATAATTAAATATGTATATGCTGGGTAGATTGCTTGCAAATTGTAGTCTGTGACATAATCCATTACATTACACATTTTAGGTAAAATAATCAGAATAATTTTAAATTACTTTTAGATTACATTAAACATTACGTCAAAGTTTCCCAAACTGGGGTTTGTAAAGGAACTGCAGGGGTTTTGTAAGTTTAATGAAAAAGAAGGATTATGGAGAATCAAAACAATTATGAATAATTTATTGCTATTGTGCGAATAACGTGTTATCTGTTATCATGTAATCAATAAAAAAAGTACCAGTAATCTGATAAATTTTTTTATGTAATATAATCTTTTATATATATATATATATAAAGATGAGAGAGGCCTGTAATTTTCATCATAGGTACACTTCAACTATGAGAGACAGAATGGGGGGAAAGAATCCAGGAAATCACATTGTCTGATTTTTTATGAATTAATTGGTTAATCACCTGCTTGAACTCGTTATCAGTATAAAAGACACCTGTCCACAACCTCAAACAGTCACACTCCAAACTCCACTATGGCCAAGACCAAAGAGCTGTCGAAGGACACCAGAAACAAAATTGTAGACCTGCACCAGGCTGGGAAGACTGAATCTGCAATAGGCAAGCAGCTTGGTGTGAAGAAATCAACTGTAGGAGCAATTATTAGAAAATGGAAGACATACAAGACCACTGATAATCTCCCTCGATCTGGTAACAAAGGCTACCATCAGTAACACACTACGCCGCCAGGGACTCAAATCCTGCAGTGCCAGACGTGTCCCCCTGCTTAAGCCAGTACATGTTCGGGCCCGTCTGAAGTTTGCTAGAGAGCATTTGGATGATCCAGAAGAGGATTGGGAGAATGTCATATGGTCAGATGAAACCAAAATATAACTTTTTGGTAAAAACTCAACTCGTCGTGTTTGGAGAACACCATACCTACTGTGAAGCATGGGGGTGGAAACATCATGCTTTGGCTGTTTTTCTGCAAAGGGACCAGGACAACTGATCAGTGTAAAGGAAAGAATGAATGGGGCCATGTATCGTGAGATTTTGAGTGAAAACATCCTTCCATCAGCAAGGGCATTGAAGATGAAACGTGGCTGGGTCTTTCAGCATGACAATGATCCCAAACACACCGCCCGGGCAACGAAGGAGGGGCTTCGTAAGAAGCATTTCAAGGTCCTGGAGTGGCCTAGCCAGTCTCCAGATCTCAACCCCATAGAAAATCTTTGGAGGGAGTTGAAAGTCAGTGTTGCCCAGCGACAGCCCCAAAACATCACTGCTCTAGAGGAGATCTGCATGGAGGAATGGGCCAAAATACCAGCAACAGTGTGTGAAAACCTTGTGAAGACTTACAGAAAACGTTTGACCTCTGTCATTGCCAACAAAGGGTATATAACAAAGTATTGAGATGAACTTTTGTTATTGACCAAATACTTATTTTCCACCATAATTTGCAAATAAATTCTTTAAAAATCAGACAATGTGATTTCCTGTATTCTTTCCCCCCATTCTGTCTCTCATAGTTGAAGTGTACCTATGATGAAAATTACAGGCCTCTCTCATCTTTTTAAGTGGGAGAACTTGCACAATTGGTGGCTGACTAAATACTTTTTTGCTCAACTGTGTATATATATATATATATATATATATGCTAAATATACAATGCTAAAATGTGAATCAAATGTGAATCTTTAGCATAAATATAAATACAGAGATAACTGCGGTAACACAAGTAACTTAGTATATGAACAATCATCATGTAACTTCACTCTTATTCTGTGCAGATGAGCATCTAAAGGTCAGTTTCATTCTTCCATTCCCCTGGTGTTTTATGGACTATTCAGTGGATGATACTGATACACCTGCTATATATAGAAGTAGGTTTGTTTGTGAGTGTGTGCATGTGTGTGTATATGAGAAGTTGTGATGGAGTATGTCAGTGAGAAATGCAGTCAACCACCTCCACCGCCCTTTCCTCTCTCACTCTCGGGGAAAGTTCTGTTTGATTGAATGCTGGATAGTGAGAAAGAGCAGTATTTCCTAGGACTGTGTCTGTTGTTGTTTCCCAAAGCTCTACTTGCAGTCTGAGTGAAATGCCAACAGATTGTCTCAATAAACGCCACCCAGGACCCCAGCTCAGGTCTGAAGTAATGGAGGGAGGAACAGAGGAGATAATGAATAGATGATAGTTCCTCTCTTTGGGAGAAAAGTCTTGAAAACTTGCTTGCATTTTCAGGCTCAGTGAGCTAGTTTTGACAGAAATCTGAGTACTATGGTGAGAGTATCTATCTATCTATCTATCTATCTATCTATCTATCTATCTATCTATCTATCTATCTATCTATCTATCTATCTGTCTGTCTGTCTGTCTGTCTGTCTGTCTGTCTGTCTGTCTGTCTGTCTGTCTGTCTGTCTGTCTGTCTGTCTGTCTGTCTGTCTGTCTGTCTGTCTGTCTGTCTGTCTGTCTGTCTGTCTGTCTGTCTGTCTGTCTGTCTGTGTCTGTCTGTGTCTGTCTGTCTGTGTCTGTCTGTATGTCATTTGTTTTATTGTCTCTGTCTGTTGTTCTGTCTGCATGTCTATTGTTCTCTGTCTTTCTGTCTGTCATTCTATCTTTTTGTATATATTTCTCTCTATGGCTGTTGTTTCTGTATGTTAAATAATAATTATAAGTTTATTTTATATAGCATCTTTCTAAAAAAAAAAAACACTCAAGGTCACTTTATAGTAATATAGCAAATAAACATGACCGCAAGGAAACTATACCATTAAACACAATACATAATGAGAATCAGATCATACAATCAGGATCACACAGTCAAGGATCAGATCAAACAGTCAGGAATCAGAGAAACAAAATGTGAAAAGATATGTTGTCCTATCTGCCTGCCTGTCTGTTCTGTATGTCGTTCTATACTTCTATCATTCTGTCTGTTGTTCTCTGTCATTCTGTCTGTTTGCATGTCTGTTGCTCTGTCATTCTATTTGTCTGTCTGTCATTCTGTCTTTTTGTATGTCTGTTTGTTGTTGTACCTGTCTGTCTACATTGCTGTTGTTCTGTCTGTCATTCTGTCCGTCTGTCTGCATACCTGTTCTGTATGTTGTTCTATCTGTCTGTCATTATGTCTGTCCTTCTATTGTTCTGTCTACATGTCTGTTGTTCTGTCTGTCTGTCTGCCTGTATGTCATTCTGTTTTTTGTATGTCTGTCTGTTGTTCTACCTGTCTGTCTGCATTACTGTTCTTCTTACTGCCATTCTGTCTGTCTGCATATCTGTTATTCTGTATGTTGTTCTATCTGTCTGTCCTTCTATCTAAAGATTTATGTTGTTCTGTCTGCATGTCTGTTGTTCTGTATGTCCTTCTGTCTGTCTGTTGTTCTGCCTGTCTGTCTGCATGTCTTTTGTTCGGTCTGTCGTCCTGTCGGTTTGTATATATATATATATATATATATATATATATATATATATATATATATATATATATATATATATGGGGACAGGGAGATTGGAGTTAAGAGCTCTCACAGCCTGGGGAAAAAAGCTGTTGAGCAATCTGAAAGGGCGAGCTTTGACACTCCGGTACCTTCTACCTGATGGTAGGAGCTGGAAGAGGTTGGGGGAGGGGTGGGTGGGGTCTTTCACGATGCTGGAGGCCTTGCTGGAGCATCGTGCAAGGAAAATGTCCAGGATGGAGGGGAGAGGGGCACCGATGATCTTTGCAGCAATGTTCACTGTCCGTTGTAGGGTCTTGCGGTCAGCAGCACTGCAGTTCCCATACCACACAGTGATGCAGGTGGTCAGCACACTCTCAATGGTGCCCCTGTAGAAAGTGGTGAGGATGGGTGGCGGGAGACTTGCCCTTTTCAGCCGGCGGAGAAAGTGGAGGCACTGTTGTCCCTTCTTGTTGAGTGACGTGACGTTGGTGGTCCAGGTGAGATCCTCTGTGATGTGCACCCCCAGGAATTTAGTGCTGCCGATTCTCTCCACGGTTGAGCCGTCGATGGTCAGTGGGGGGTGGTCAACAGAGTTTCTCCTGAAGTCCATCACAACCTCTTTTGTCTTACTGATATTGAGGGACAGGTTGTTAGCACCACACCATTTCGCCAGCTGTGCCACTTCCTCTCTGTAGAGCGTTTCATCGTTGTTGCTGATGAGGCCTACCACAGTTGTGTCATCAGCAAACAGCAGCGTGAAGAGCAGTGGGCTGAGCACACAGCCTTGTGGGGCACCTGTGCTCAGTGTGGTAGTGCTGGAGGAGTTGCAGCCGACACGGACTGACTGAGGTCTTGCAGTTAAAAAGTCCAGGATCCAATTACAGAGGGAGGTGTTAAGGCCCAGCAAGTTTAGTTTGTGGATGAGCTGTTGTGGGATTATAGTGTTGAATGCTAAGCTGAAGTCGATGAACTGCATTCTTACATAAGAGTCTTTCTGTTCCAGGTGAGTAAGAGCTAGGTGGAGAGTGATGGCTATGGCATCGTCCATGGAACGGTTTGGACGGTATGTAAACTGGAATGGGTCCAGTGTGTTTGGGAGACTGGATCTGATGTGATGCATGACTAACCTCTCAAAGCACTTCATCATGATTGGGGTCAGTGCTATGGGACGATAATCATTCAGACAGGACACGGGCGACTTCTTTGGTACTGGAATTATGGAGGTGGATTTGAGACACGTGGGGACGACTGCCTGGCTCAGTGAGGTGTTGAAGATGTCTGTTAGGACATCCGTCAGCTGTGCAGCACAGTCTCTCAGTACACGTCCAGGTATGTTGTCAGGGCCTGCAGCCTTTTGTGGGTTAATCCGGGACAGGGTCTTCCTTACATCGGCTGGAGAGAGACAGAGTACCTGGTCGTTTGGAGATGCGAGTAGTTTTTGTGCAGGTGTGTTGTTCTGTATCTCAAATCGTGAGTAGAAGCGGTTGAGCGCATCTGGTAAGGATGTGTTATCGTCACTGGCCTGTGGCGGGGGCTTGTAGTCAGTGATGGTCTGAATGGTTTGCCACAGGGTCCAAGTGTCTTTACTGTCTGTGAAGTTGTTGTTGATTTTTTTTTTTTTTTTTTTTTTTTTTTTTTTTTAGCATATTGATGTTTTGCCTTCTTGATGCCATGAGACAGATTGTCTCTTGCTGTTTTGAGGGCTGCTTTGTCTCCTGATCTGAATGCTTCATCTCTGGTCTTTAGCAGCCCACAAACCTCTGCTGTCATCCATGGCTTCTGGTTGCCACGTGTGGTAATGGTCTTGGTGACTGTCACATCATCTATGCACTTTTTGATGTAAGCAGTCAGTTTCTGTGTACTCCTGCAGGTCTGTGTGGTTGTTGTAAGTGGCTGCCTCTTTAAACATGTTCCAGTCTGTGTCCTGGAAGCAGTCCTGCAGTGCTGAGATGGCATTGTCTGGCCATACTGTGATCTGCTTTTGAACCAGTTTGGCGAGTTTGAGAAGTGGTCTGTATGTTGGTATTAGCATAACAGAGATGTGGTCCGTGTACCCGAGGTGGGGGTGGGGTTCAGCTTTGTATGCGTTTTTCTCTGTTGTATAAACAAAGTCCAGTGTGTTGTTTCCCCTTGTTGCAAAGTTCACATGTTGGTAGAACTTTGGTAAAACTGTCTTTAGGTTTGCATGGTTGAAGTCACCGGCTATGATGAAAAAGCCGTCAGGGTTATTTGTTTGTTGTTCGCTTATGGCGCTGTACAGTTCACGAAGCGCGTCCTTAGCGTTTACACACAGGGGAATGTAAACCGCGACAATAACAATGGCCGTGAACTCCCGCGGCAGATAGAACGGTCGACACTTCACAACCATAAACTCCACCAGTGATGAACAGTGTTTTGATATTACCGCAGCATTGTTACACCATTCTTTGTTGATATACACACACAAGCCACCCCCGCGAGTCCGGGATGTTGTCATTTAGCCATTTTTCAGTGAAAACAAACACACAACAATCCCTTGCTTCATGCTGTGTTGACCGACTGAGTTGAATTAGGTCCAGTTTGTTTTCCAGAGAGCGAACGTTTGAGAGCATGAGTGTTGGAAGAGCCGGTCTTGTGGGGTTAGCTCTTACCCTAGCTCGTATACCTCCGTGCTTACCACGCTTCCGTCCTCTCTCACACCGCGTGCGACGCTGCCTTTTATGGGTAGCGTCAGTAGGCGAGGCTGCGGTCTTGAGGTCCGGCTTCAGCAGTAAACAAAGGCCTCGTAGCTTCTCAGTAGCCGCTGACGAGAGTTGGTGTTTGTATGCGTTGCCGATATCCAAAAGACTTTGCCGATCATAGATGTGTTTTGGAGTGATTTCCTTCTGAATTAGCGGTAAACTGACACTATTTGGAGATGAACAGATGATATTAAAAGACATAAAAGCACCGACTTTGGGACCCGGAGTAGCCGCTGCATCTGACCGCGCCGCCATCATGTTCTGTAAGTTGTTCTATCTGTCTGTCATTTTGTCTGTCTGTATGTCTCTCTCTGTCATTCTATCGGTCTGTATACATGTCAGTCGTTCTGTCTGTGTGTCTGCATGGCTGTTGTTCTGTCTGTTCTATTTGTCCTTCTGTCATTCTCTCTTTCGGTATATCTATCTGTTGTTCTGTCTGCATGTCTGTTGTTCTCTGTCTTTCTGTCTGTCATTCTATCTTTTTGAATATATTTATGCCTGTGTGGCTGTTGTTCTGTCTTTCGTTCTGTCAGTTTGTTGTTCTGTCTGTTTGCATATCTGTCTGTCATTCTGTCTGTCCTATTGTTCTGTCTACATGTCCATTGTTCTGTCTGTCTGTCTGCATGTTTGTTGTTCTGTAAGTAATTTTCTCTCTCTGTCTGCCTGCCTGTCTGTCATTCTGTTTTTGTATGTCTGTCTGCATATGTTATTCTGTATGTTGTTCTATCTGTCTATCATTCTATCTGCCTGTATATCTGTCAGTCCTTCTATCTATACATGTCTGTTGTTCTGTCTATCTGTCTGCATGTCTGTTGTTCTGTATGTCCTTCTGTCTGTCTGTTGTTCTGTCTATCTGTCTGCATGTCTGTTGTTCTGTATGTCCTTCTGTCTGTCTGTCATATTATCTTTTTGTTTTGTTTGTCTGTTGTTCTGCCTGTCTGTCTGCATGGCTGTTTTTCTGTAAGTTGTTCTATCTGTCTGTCATTCTGTCTGTCTTTATGTCTCTCTCTCTGTCATTCTATCGGTCTGTATACATGCCAGTCATTCCATCTGTTTGTCTGCATGGCTGTTGTTCTATTTGTCCTTCTGTCATTCTCTCTTTCTGCATGTCTGTCTGTTGTTCTGTCTGCATGTCTGTTGTTCTCTGTCTTTCTGTCTGTCATTCTATCTTTTTTTGTATATATTTCTGTCTGTATGGCTGTTGTTCTGTCTTTCTGTCTGCATATCTGTTTGTCATTCTGTATGTCTGTCTGTCATTCTGTCGGTCGGCCTACATGTCAGTTGTTCTGTCTGTCTTTCTGCATTGCTGTTGTTGTGTAAGTTGTTGTATTTGTCTGTCATTCTATTTGTCTATGTTGTTCTGTCTATTTGTCTTTCACAAATTGTCTATGTGTCTGCATGTTTGTTGCTCTGTCTGTCTGTGCTAGACAAATGAGATTTATGCAGTTGTACAGTGTTCTTTTGTTTATAATACAAAGTTTTGCTCCTAATACCTCAGACTGAGGTATCTGTGAATGTGGCTTCTCTCTGTAACCTCTCTAAGAATAGCAGGAAGATGCTCTCTCTGTTTTTATTTTAACTGGGACATGAGTGATCTTATCATTAGTGCAGCTCACACCACTGTCAGATGGAGAGACAGCGAGACTGAGAGAGAGAGAGGGGACGCGAGCATGTGTGTAGCGTGTGGCAGGGAGAGGTGGTCTACTAGCCATGTGTAAACTCCTGCTGTGTGATGCATCATTTCCAGATTCAGATATGAATTCTGCCTCCCACCAATATACTGATGCTCAGACAACACCTGTCAAACGCCTCGGCCAAAAAGTATGAGCCTGAAAATGCTGTTTCCATTTATATGTGAGTGATCTTTCCATATACATCTGCAGTGTGTATCTTGTGGTTTCTGTTACTTTCAGAGTCCACATGTGGTCGGCAATAAACTAGAAGGTGCTGAAAAAAAGACTATTTTCAGTATAAGGACACTTACATATGTCTTCATTTTTTTTGCATTAGATACAAAATATCAGACACAGTGGCATCTATGCTCAAATGATGATAAAACTAACTTTTTGAAACTAACTAACTTTTAATACACTTCTATCCAAAAGTCTGGGGTTGGTAAAGGGATTTTTTGAAAGAAGTCTCTTCTGCTCACCAAGGCTGCATTTATTTGACTAAAAATATGTAAAAACAGCAACATTGTGAAATATTATTACAATTTAAAGTAACTGTTTTATGTAGATATATTTTAAAATATAAAATATGATTTATTCCTTTGGTCTCAAAGCTGAATTTTCAGCATCATTACTCCAGTCTCGGTGTCACATGATCCTTCACGAATCATTCTAATATGCTGTTTTGAAACATTACTTATTATCAATGGTGAATAATAGTTTTTAATTATTATGATGTACAAAAGAGCAGCATTTATTTGAAATAGATTTTCTTCTGTAACATTTTAAAGGCTTGCTGCATAAAAGTATTACTTTAGAAAAATCTCACTGTTCCCAGTCATTTAAATGGTGGTGTATACATGGACACAAACACACACAAAACAAAACAAATGCCAAAAAGTTGCAACATCTGTAAAATATAAAAAATGCATATTTTTGCTGCAGACAACTTGTCTTCCGTTCTGTAGTTCACATCGTCTCTCCTCAGGAAGTTTCTGTCAGCTCTGCTGTGCACATACTATGCCAGGCGTGGCTTGGGTCATGAATATTAATAAATGTTCTGTGATGTTTGGGCGAACTGATTTGCAGGAAGGCAGATTTTGCTGGTTGAGTGTTAGCATGAGGCACCCCAGGGAATTCTACAATGCAAGATGATAATTATCAAAATCTTATGCAGTAAAACATACACTCTTAAAAATTGATTTTTTTATTTATTTATTTATTTTTTGGCTGAAATGCCATAGAATAACCATTTCTTGGTTCTTAAAAGTACCCTTTTTACTTGCGCAAAGAACATTTTAATAAAATAAAGAACTGTTTTCCGCAGTGGAAAGTTTAAATGGATTTTAAAGGTTCTTCATGGAACCATCGATGCCAATAAACTAAAGAACCTTTATTTTCAAGAGTCTGTATATTATGTTATTTTCTGAGTTTTAGTTGAGGTAGGCAAACATCTGGATCATTGCATATGCATCTGCTCTTCAATCTGCCGTAGCCATGGTTAACATCAGTACACAGCGTCCATGACGCCTTCTGCTCGATTCACTGACACCTTCTCAGCTGTTATCTAACCTACCGCAGAGCTGTCTACACGTGGTCCGTTTTAACACAGGAGCCTGTGTGATTAACACTTGTGTATCTTTAAGCCTGAGTGTGTTTGATTCACGTCAGATGTGGACTCGAGGACAACTGTTCAGTCCTCTTCCTTCAGCCCTGGCAAAGATCTTTTTTGCATTAATTATTAATGCCTGTCATACAATATGCTTGTAGCTTGTGGTCAATGTAAGATTTGAGGTGTAACCCTCGCTGCCATGGTAACTTTGCAAATGTGAAGATGTCCTGAAGGGTTTTATGTGCTGCTGCCTTATAGATTGGAGAGAGATTGTCCTTACAGAAGCCGGCAGATATGAGAATCTAATCTGAGTGACTGCTGTTCATTGTGCACGGCTGTGTTAATTGGTCTTTAAAATCATCTGCAGGCTAATTGACTGTCTGCTGTTAAATGCCATTAACTGCACAACCTTTGCACGGCCAATTCATCAATAAAAAGTCGTCAATTATATAGTCGTCATTCAGATATAACGAGCAATCTTCCAGGCTTCGCTATGTGCGGAGAGAATGATAAAATTAATGCTTCCACCCTTTTAGGCTATGTGGAAAGTTGAAGTTGGAATAGAGCATTTCTATGAATGAGGATGAGAGTATGTGTTATTTTGCTTTACCATTCATTATATATTACAATATCTTTGTGCATGGCTAGGACTTTATGTTAGGATTTACATTATTAACATGCAAGAGCAACAAGAAACATGTCCTGTTTTATGTGCAGTTTTACACCTTAAGCTATTATAAGCTATTTTACGCTTTCTAAAGTGGCTTATCCAATCTAAATCTTTTTTTTTTTTTTTGGTTTGCCTGTGGAAGTTCTGAATAAAAAGAAAATATGCAAATGAATTGCCTTTCAGTCAAATACCAAAAGTATTTTATTTACTGAATTTTCAAAAAACTGCATTACCACATGGTTATTTAATACACAAATCATGCTCACCAAAGCTGTATTGATTTGATTAAAAATACAGTAATATTGTGAAATACTACTTCCATTTTAAATAGTTTTCTACTTGAAAATATTGTAAAATGTAATTTATTCCTGTGATGCAAAGCTGAATTCTCAGCATCATTACTCCAGTCTTCAGTGTCACATGATCCTTCAGAAATCATTCTAATATGCTGATTAGCTGCTCAAGATATGGTTCTTCTTATTATTAATGTTGAAAACAGTTGTGATGACTAATATTTGTGTGGAAACTTCTGTTTCAGGATTTTTTGATTGATAGAAAGTCCAAATCTAATGTAACATCATAAATGTCTTTCCTCACTTTTTATCATTTCTCTCATCAATTCTCTCATTACTTTTTATTACTGCAGAAAAAACTTCTTAATGAGCCCAAATTTTTGAATGGTCGTATTAAAAATATTTTTTTTTCTCACTGAATTTCCAACAAAAATACTGTTGCCATAATAGAAATCTGCTCATACCATGATTTGCCAGTTACCTAAACATTTTGGTCATACCGTCCACCCCTAGATGTGTTTCTGCTGTATTAGAGCATGTGATGGTCATGTTCAGTTACTGTTATCATTTCCTCATAATGCCACTTACTGTCCACTTTACTTCCCAGCTGTTTTCGAGGCCACTGAGAGATGCCATCGCTTGCAGTCTAATGTCTGATATGCACTTATTCCTCATTTGAAAACTGATAATTAACCACTAATCCTAGTTTTTGAGAGAAAAAAGGAAAAAAAAGATTATTGTCTGACATTTAGAGAGTGCTGTACACTGCTCAGCTCAAGTGACCTTCTCTCTCTCTCTCTCTCTCTTTTTCTAATAGTCTCTTAACAGGTCCTTAACTCAGTTTGGCCCATGTTTGACAGTACGGTCATGTGAATAATCCCTTTGTATACACACTTTGATGGTTTGTTCATTAGCTCACTGTATGGTCTCCCTCTACATCCAAACCCACTCTCTTGTAATTCCCAGAGGTTGTGCTCCCTAATTTACTCTTGTGGGTTTTAACAATGACCCTGATGGCTTCTGAAATGGCTTGTGTGCATAGGCTCTGGAGCTTTTTTTCCTTGTCAAATGCTGTGCTGGTTGTGTTAAACAGGTTTTTTGGCCTTTGCCTCTTTTATTGGACAGAAATCGAGAGAGAGCAGTTTCTTGGGTAGAGAGAGGGAACAGAATCAAGACACAGGCCAGACTTGAACCTGCACCAAAATTTCTGTGTTTTATGTAGAAGCAACATCTCGTTTTAAAGGAATGAATTTAATATCACACAGCTTACATTTTGATGAATGTCAGATCCGCCAGTAGCCAGTTTTTAAAATATGTAGCATAATATTAATTGCCTCTTTTTTTAGGTATATCTGCCAAGTTGTAATTAGATTTTACTTTTAATTAAATATGTGAGTGCTGCTTTTCTGTGTGGTAATTTGGCCTGAGATTTACATTTATGCTGCATTTGGCAGATGCTTTTATTTTAAGTGAATTGCATTGAATGCTACACTTTTTTTAGTGCATGCTTTCCTTGGGAATCAAATCTCAGACCTTGGCATGCTATAATGTTTGAGATACAGGAATGCTTTTTTTCAGTATTTGCTAATCCATTGCTCTGGTGTTCTGTGTGGTCCTTCGTTGGTCAATTTTCTTTTTTTTTTTTTTTGTTTAAGTCAAAAGAGCCACCTTCAAGTCTCTATGATGCTTTGGTTTCTAGATACAGCTGGGACCAGTGTGTTGATGGAAGTCTATGAGATTTTGGACCCTGTATTCACTGGTAACCAGCTCTGTCAAGGTCTAGAAGGTGAATTTTAATACCAGCTGTAAAGGAACTCAAAGTCTATATTTTCCCACCAATTTTGTGATCCACCAGGAGAAAATTCAAGTCTGATTGTTTAACCTTAACCCTTAAACAAATACAGTTTGGAAACAAAGGGAAGTTTTGGATAACATTATAAATCCTTACCATTTCTGGATAATCATTCAAGCATAAAGCAATTCAAGTGCAACAATAATGATTTAATGATGTTCTGAATTCTTTTTTTGTAATTTAATAAAATGGTAAAGATTCCTTTTTTGACATTAGTTAACATGAACTAACACTGAACATTAATTCTACAACATTTATTAATTTTAGTTAATGCTACTTTCAACATTTATTAATAGATTTTTAAAATTAAAAGTTATATTTGTTAACATTAGTTAACATAATGTGACCTAAAACGAACAAACAATTGGAACAATTGTATTTTTATTAACTAACATTGACAAAGACGATTAAATAATACATTGCTCACTGTCAGGGTTATTATAGTTAACTAAAGCTAAATCAAAATAACTAAACTTTAAAATTAAAATCTCTAAAATTAAAATAAAAAAATCAAGTTTCTCGATACTAAAATAGCACTATTAGTTCATGTTAGTTAATGCATTAACTAATGTTAACAAATGTGACCCTGGAGCACAAAACCAGTCTTAAGTCGCTGGAGTATATTTGTAGCAATAGCCAAAAATACACTGTATGGGTCAAAATTATAGATGTTTCTTTTATGCCAAAAATCATTAGGATATTAAGTAAAGATCATGTACCATGAAGATATTTTGTAAATTTCCTACTGTAAATATATCAAAACTTAATTTTTTAAATGTAATATGCATTGCTAAGAACTTCATTTCAACAACTTTAAAGGTGATTTTCTCAAATTTAGATTTTTTTGCACCCTCAGATTCCAGATTTATAAATATTTGTATCTTGGCCAAATATTGTCCGATCCTAACAAACCATACATCAATGGAACGCTTATTTATTCAGCTTTCAGATAATGTATAAATCTCAATTTTGAAAAATGTATCCTTATGACTGGTTTTGTTGTCCAGGGTTACAAATGTGACCTTTATTGTAAAGTGTTATCAAAATGTTTTCATAGTTTGTGTCATCATCTTATAAATGCAAAGTCAACATAAAATCAAAATTGATGTTGATATTTTCCAATGATTCTTGTCCTCACTTTACCTAAGGGGTTTCAAAATTTTTTGTGTGTACATCTTTACCAAAAATAACCCAAATTAAAAAGTCAATTTGTCAAAGCGAGATTCAAGCCTGAATCCAAATATGTATGTATATATAGATTTGCTCAAATTAAAGGTGCATGATGTCTTTTTAAAGCAAGTGTTAACCTCACGGTGATTTGTGAGGTTAAACGCTCTGATATGGTAAAACAACAGTGTGAGAACCATATCGCAAAACGGGCCACAGCGAGCTGTGATCAAGCCACCAAAGTTTGCTGGCGTTTTGTGATATCTGAAGCGTGAAGGTTCAAAAGCTGAACTCTTTAAACAGGTGTCTATCCACTCTGAGCATCTTCACAAGAGCTTGGACTCAGCCATCATCCTATGCCTTCTTCTCCTGCGCCAGCTGCTCTCAGATCAGTCAGATAGCCGTGTAGTGGGAGGGCGTCTGCTGTGCTGTGATGTGAGATCAGTATAGCTGACAGTATCTCTGAAGGCGGATCTATAATCAGTGATAGTGAAGAGTGGCCATCTCTTATCAGAGAGACACACAAAGACACAGTCGTTCAAGAACACAGAATGCATGAGAGGCAAACAAGAGCAGGCACAAAGAGAGATTGACTGTGTGTGTGTGTGTGTGTGTGTGTGGAGGTGAAAATAATGCCATTTCACATTTAAATTTGGTTAAGATACAGATGCCTTTCTGTTTTTGTTGAACTTGTTTCATCTAAAAAAATCACATTTATTTTTGTCTCATTTTATAGCAACAATATCTAAGCATGCAAAACAAGATCAATTTATTTGAGGTAGATCTTTAAATCATATAATATCAGAAGGAACAGAGGAGCAACTAATGCTTTTTTAGCCGATCAGAATCAGAACTTGTCATTCATTTTATGCATTTGGCTATCTTTGTCTTATTTTCTGATACATTTTAATAAAATGTAAGTATTTATGTTATATTATTTATATTATATTTTAATAAAAATAAAAAATTTTTTAAAAGCAAAGCAAAAACAGTGTAGTGATCCATACTTTTTTAATCCAATTAGAAACATTCAAGTCATTTAATTTTACACGTTTGGGCCATTTTGTCTTATTTTCTATAATACTGTATGCAAATTCAAGTAGATTTTTATGCATTTGGCTTTGGATTTTCTCACTTGATTGGTGAGCAGGGGTCTGAAGTTTAAGTTAGTAAAGTGGCCCCCGCTTACAGTGTACCTTTACTTTATGTGTGAGTGTGTTTTTTCTTATCAGAGTGTATTGAAGTATCCGAGTAACACTGTTGATTTCTGTTTTTAGACTCTTTCAAGGGCTTGTGGATCAATATGGAGCCCAGCTACCAAATGAATGCTTCTTAATGAGAGGGAAAAAACAGGAATTAGTCTGTGTCTGCAGCAGTGCTTATAGATTTCCAAAGACTTGCCCTCAGCCTCTCTGTCACTATCTGTTTGGAAATCAGTTTTTTTTTTTTCTATTCAGGATAGTCTGATAAAGGATTAGGTGAACTATTGTGAATCTTTTTTGAAAGTCACATATAATAATTTCATTATTTATTTGTTCCCTCCCTGAGGTCCACTTATAATGTTATCAAGTTTTTGTGCAAAAACGAACTTAAACTTTAAGACAATTTGTAAATTTGTGATGTGTTGTTGCTGAATAAATGTGGGTGGCTGTGCTGAGATGATTTTTATGCCTGATGTCGGTCACTATCTGTATGGAAATCTTTTTTCTTTTTTTGCTGGACAGCCTGATAAAGGATTGAACGATTGTGAATCGTTTTGAAAGAGTCACACAAGTTTTGTTATTTTTTTAAGTTTTGTCCTCTGAGGTCCACTTACAATGTTGGCAAGTTTTGTGAAAAAAAATGAAAAACGATTAAAAAAACAAACAAAAAAACATATATATTTATATATTATTGTTAAATAATATAAATTATTGTTGCCATTATTTCTATTATTCATAAACATTAGAAAATCTAATGACAGAAGACAATAATAGGGATGATAATGGTAACAACAATAATAATAATTAAAAAATATATAAAAAAGGCCAAATTCATCCATCACAATGAGAAAAACCTAAGAGTATAGTCCTGAAATACAGAACAAAATTGTTGAGCTTCACAAAATAGAAAGTGGCTTAAAGAAAAGTGCTAAAGCATTGAAAATCATAAAAAAGATGAAACATAAAAAAGAGCTTTCTGCCAGCAAACCCACCAGATTTGTTTGGTGCAAACAGGGTTAAATATACTGCTGGATCTTTAATGTTGTGGGCCTGTTTTTCAGAGGTCCTGGACATCTTGTTCAGATGCATGGCATCATGGATTCTATCAAATACCAACAGATAAAAAAATCTAAAACCACTCCCCCCCCCTATCCAGATTTATTTTCACAGCCACCTTTGCTGAAATTTATCAGTGGGTGGCACTGTATGTATGTATGTATGTATGTAATGAAGAGTTCATTTGCAAAACAATTTTATAACAATAACAATTTTCAAAAAACAATGTTTTCAATGTTTTTTCATTGTGCATTCCAATTAATCTCAATCAATCTGCAGTTGGGTAATTTTGATTGGGTTAAAAAATAACTAACACAATAAAAAGTTATTAGAAGTTAACTCTTCATATATATATATATATATATATATATATATATATATAAGGCTGTCAACGTTAACGCATGCGATTAATCTAAAAAATAATTTTTTTGTTGTTGTAATTTTCAGTACTATTTAGGGCATATAGGATTGATAGTATACACATTAGGACGCAGGGATTGTGTGATTATGAGGCGCCGGGTTCGACAAAAGTGAAGCGAACACTGAGAGAGAGAGCGAGTGTGTCCGAGCGAGAGAGAGAGAGAGAAAAAGAGAGATATGTATACTCATATTTGATAAGGGTACAGTGAACCAGTGTTGCCAGGGTCACGGTTTTCCGCACAATTGGGCTATTTTGAAAATACAGTCGCGGGAAAAATTACAGAACCGTGGGTTGCGTTTTTTTGGGCTACTTTTATAATACCGCGGCCCCCCAAAGTGTATGTGTATGTGTACACATGTGATCGCAAAAGGAAGTTATTACAAACACTCGATGGTGGTTTGAAGTGAGTTCTGAGTAAAAGTGTACTATTAATCTCATGAATTGTCTTATATAGCATGATGCTAATGTTAGCTCTAATTCACCAGAACAGGTCCAATTCTTCTCCATAATGCATTTTATCATAATACTTCATGTAAGGTCACAAGAAAATGTTTTGTTGTATTTATTTAGAAATACTTTTGATAACAGTTTGGTAAATGCGTACTGGGATTTAAGCGATGTGGCTTGGTAAACGTTTTATTGCCAGTATAAAGGCTGAATAAAAACAAAAGAATAATAAGGATTATGCCTCATACTTTGCGGAGATGTTAAAGATGTTAAACATTCCTTTATTTCACATTTACAGGTAAATCCTAGTATTATAAATTTGCGATTAATCATGATTAATCACAGTCCAGGATTGTGATTAACGTGATTACATTTTTTAATCGATTAACAGCACTAATATATATAGCTCTGTAATTTTGTTCCAAGTGACTTCCAGTAAAGAGTTTCTGAATTTCTCCTAGGTGTTAAATGTGAGTGGTCATTTTGAGATGATTCATGTGCGTGATGTCAGGACGTTTTTGGAAGTTCAACTGAATCATTTCAGTAGATTAGTTTCAGAACATGCGCTTTTCTTTCCACTGTGGAGGATGTTTGAAGTAATGAAACCGTTACAGAATGTTTTCATGCTACATTGAACTCTTTTACCTCAAAAGATCGATGAAAATTTGATACCTCACATTATGACCCCTTTAAGGAGTGAAGCTCCTGTCCGTTCTTGTCCTCATCTGCTCCTCTCTTCTTGTGTTTCCCCTCTCCTCCTGGTTTCACCTCTTTCTTTGTACACTTGTGTGTCCTTGGAAGTGATAGCTAAGTGTTTGTCTCTCTGTACTCCCTCCCCGGCCTAATGAGGATCAGTGTTGTTTTAAACATGAAATCGGAGTCTCGGTTGAGAGCAATCAATACACAGCCATTACTTCTCTCTGTGATGAAGCAGTCCATCTCTCTCTCTCTCTCACTTCTCACACACCCGTCTCTTGTCTCAGCGTATTTTCTGGTATCGGATATTGGCTTTGAGGGGGTTATGAATTGTTGGCTCCCAAGGGCATCTCCGTGCGCCGCTCTGCCGATTACACCTCTGAATAATGGCCCCCATGGAGGCGGCTGACATGCCTCAGCTGGAGTCCGATACATATATACACCAGAGGATGACCAGACCTGACCAGAACTCTGACTGGACCGGAAATGAGGCCCAATCAGGTCTGACTGTAATTGAAATCCAAGTTGAAGAGTGAACTTTTATTTCAGATCAATTACTCAGCCTTATTTAGACCAAGTTTGATGACAGCCTTATTTTAGTAAGCTGCCATTTTTTTTAATGCTGCTACTTTCTGTTGATGTGATCTTACATACTTAAAGTTTTCAGTGTTTATTCTAGCTTTAAGCTGCAGAGTAAATCAAACTTTGTGCTGCTGGACAGAAGTCTGTGTTCATTTTTCTGAACACAGCGTGAACATCTGGCAGACTCTGTAAATGCTTCTCTTTTAGATCAGTCCAGCATTAGTGGCTCTTGCTCTAGGGTTTGTGATTTAGGCTGAATTTCACAACTGATCACCTCATCCATCGCTCGAGATGCCATTACACACTTTCAGTGCAGCATCTGCGGTTACATTACACTTGCCAAAAACAGTGTTTTTAATCCTTTTTTCTGTATTTGTAAAGGTTCTGGTTTAGTTGTTTTGTTGCACTACCACTGAAAAGTTTAGTATCAGATGTTTTGAAATACATCTTTTTGTTTGGTCAAAAATACTGTAAAAACAGTAATACTGTGAAATATTATTACAATTTAAAATAATTTTCCATTTAAATATATTTCAAAATCAAAATTAATTTCTGTGATGCAAAGCATCATTACTTCAGTCTTCAGTGTCACATGATCCTTCTACAGAAATCCACTATCCATTTTTTTTATTGCTCAAAACGTTTTCATTTTCTGTCCCACAGCTGAAAGAAAATCATGCAGGGTGAGTGATGTCAGAATTTTAATTTCTGCGCAAACTTTCCCTTTAAATGTTAAATATGTATAAACAAGAATAAGCCCAGGGATTTGTGGTGCTGCAAACTGTAAGCAGAGCATCCCGTTAATTAACATCTCATTGAGGATGTTTTCAATCTGAAGTAAGAGAAGTGTACTCCTTTGTGGCCAGCACAAGAGGAGTCTGGGAAAGCTGACATACTCCCACACACTGACACATGCTTGCTGACAGCATTCCCCTGGCTCACACATTCATTTGGCCAGAGTATTTCTCTGTCTTCCACGCCGGTCCAGAGAGCCCTCATCCTGCTTTCATGTGCCATGCGCTAGCCCTGGGCAGGAGAGGACACACCTGGGGCGCGCAGTGGGCATGTCAGCCGCCAGTCCGGCTCTGCCAGCCTCTCACACACATTTACTGTGATGAACTAAACTATGATGTTCTCTTCACGATCCTTGCCAAGGCTTCTGGCTGTCTCCCAAACACAGGAGTAAGATGGCGAAAGGGAGAGGGAGGAGGATTTAGACATGCTGGCGGTTTCTTCTACAGTACATCCTGGAACTGATTTCTTAATTTCAGCATATTTTGTGCATTAGATTAGTCTGATGTTTAATTTCGCTCTGTCCCAGGCAGGGCTTCCCAGTGGAATTGAGAATGCCGTTGATTCTCTAGCTCTGGATGTATGCCTCACTGTAAAAAGTGAAAATGCAGTTTTTCGCAATTTTTTTAAAAGTGATACACCCTCTCTGCAAAACCGCACCCTCCAAAGACCGGTCAGCAAAACGAATGATGGCCAGAGAGTGTTTCTGATGGGATAAAAAAATGCCACTGATGTCATTCTATTTGAGATATAAGAAAAACAGTTTTCTCTACTTTCACAGAGATTTGTGTGGTGACTCAGAACACTTATTTCAGAAATATCAGTCAGGTAATAGGACATTTTATGCAAAAATGTGCAAAAAAAAAAAATCCTAAATGACACGCCCCCTTTGCAAAGCCCCGCCCCCCAAAGACAAGTCAGCAAACACTGACAAGCAGAATGATTGAGAGGCAGAGTGTTTCTGATGAGCTGAAAATGCCACTACTGTCATTCTGTTTGAGCACTTTATAGGAAAACTGACTACTTTTGCTCTTTTCTACTTTTACAGAGACGTGTGATTTCTCAGATCATTTATTACAGTAATATCTGTCAGGTAGTGGGACATTTTATATGGGAAATTTCAAAAACTTTTCAAATGCGTTTTTCTACTTATAATCTAAACCTTAAAATGACTTTCTTTAGTCAGGATGTTTCATTCATAGCAAGTAATATTTGTGATGAAGACTTGAATAAAACCACTTAATTTAGATGTTACCTGAAGCATTTTTAGGTTAGCTTGTCAATGTGTTTTACTTTGCTCTTTCAGTGGTGTAATTTATTCCAAGGTTAGCGTGTTTGATGATAATGTGTGTTCATGCTGCAATAATGAATGTACCATATATTCACGAGAGGAGGGGGGGGGGGGGGTCATATTTTACTGAATATTATACTGAAACATTATTTTCATGGCAGTTATGCATATTTGACCCCCAAATTCTCATTACTGTAATACAAGCTTACTTAATAGATACATAAATATTATTTTAATTGAAAAGTATTGTAATGTTGTATCACCTTATATGATGATTTATATTAAAAATAATAATAATGGGAGTTAAGAATAATGAGGATTTAGAGAAAATTTGTCATGAAATAATGAAAAATAATTTAAAATTTTTATATTTATAAATATTTTAATTTTATAATGAAAAACTTCATAAGAACATGTCCAGGTCATATTTCAACCCAAAAATCTAAAGTAAGAAATAAGAAAATCATTTTTACTTGAAGTAAATCAAGGTTATAGGACTTGGGTTTTATTTATTTTTTTTGCTCTGAAGCTGAATAGTCATTGTAACTAAGCATATTTGACCTCCAAATTCTCATTAGTGTAATGCTAAACAAACAAACAAACAAATAAATAGTGATATGATAATAAATAAAGTATTTATTCATGATGGCCATGCTTGCTGTATTGCCTCTTATGATGACTTAAATAATGCAAGTTAAAAATAAAATGCATAATTTGGAGAACAATTCCCATAATAATGAAAGGTAAATTTGAGAAATATTAGATTTTTTATTCAAAATTATTTATATTTTTTTTAATCTGAGGTGAAATGTGACCTAGACATGCTTTAGTGACATTCACCCCGAGACAAAACCACAAGACAACACTTACACATGATGTCCTGATATAATATACTGACGGATTACAGAGCCTTTCGATTCATGACCTAATGCACGATTTGTTTTTTCGTCATGAATAAGGGCAAGGGTGATGGCGAGCGCTCTCCAGAATTATAATTAGCTCAAACACGCCACCTATCTGTCAAGAGCAGCAGCGCGTGTGTCCGCACCATCAGTGACGACAGACACTGAGAAACTGATGGAAGGGGAGATGGAGTAGAAAGCGGGAGGTGGAGAGAGGGGAATAAAGAGGAGGGGTGGCAGATACATTGTGATTTCTTTTTTCTTCCTCTTTCTTATTTAATTGGTCCGCAGGGATCCTTGGCGAGTCCTCCGTTCGCAGCTGC
This sequence comes from Barbus barbus, assembly GCF_936440315.1. NCBI lineage: Eukaryota > Metazoa > Chordata > Actinopteri > Cypriniformes > Cyprinidae > Barbus > Barbus barbus. Next base: position 26,666,999 of record NC_136746.1, on the reverse strand, counting down.
GCAGCTTTAATTGGCTGGAGATTCCACCAAAATACTATTGAAAAAAGCCGAGAGTTTATACAGTTTAGACCCCGGTCCCTTCTGATAAACCCACTCATTACCGAGAGCAGAGCTGCACAAGCTTTACGCAGATACACTCCAGAAGCCAGTTCAGATCTCAGACGCGCATCACCCGGTGAGATCTGTGCGCGCGTCTCCACACTGACGCGCAACCTCTCCATCCGCCTCACTCTTGAGAGAGCCATCGGTGAGCACACATCTGATAGGAGAGCATCACAGGACAAGAGTTTCAGTCAGAGATCACATCGCATCGGACCGCTGCTTTCCACGATTTTGCCCTTTGGACGTGTGGATGCGCGCCGCCTTAGAGAGTTTCCCATCAGTTGAAGTTGCTTGGAAGAATGTGTTGGAATTTTGTCTTTATCTTCTGGACAGAGAGGCATCGGTGCGCTCCCGCTGAACACGCAACAAACTAAACACCTGGAACTCCAGTGTTCTGCTGAAAGTCGTTCTTTTCTAAGGGAATTATTTCGAAAGGCAGCGATCTAACGGCTGAACCCGCACAGAGAAAGGTAAACGCTACTTTAGATCTGCATGTGTTATTCCGAAGAGAGGTTTGAGTGTTTGAACCGGTCTAAATGTGAACGCTAGATGTCCACACCCAAATACTGGAATGTTTTGTGAGGGATCCTAAAAACGCTTCATCTAATTTAACACGGTTTAGTCAAGTCCCAAATAGCCAGTCTGCGTAAATTACATCAGTGAAATTCATTTTTAACATTAAAATCAGGTAGAAGTTGCTGCATATTCTCACTTTTAATAGTGCGTACTAGACACGAGAGAACTTTTTTTTATTATTTTTAGCCCTGCTAGCTGATAAATGTATAAACCCCTATTTCAAATGAGTTGCGACTAATTAAAACTTCAGACTGTGGACTCTTGAATTATTATACTAATCTGTCACACAGAACTGGTGATTTCTAGTAGCCTATACTTACCACAGGTTTAGTCCTACTGGAAAGAATGCGACACCTGGGGATTCGACGTCCTCTTAATTATGGCTTAAACCTTCAAAAAAGGGAAAAATGGCTGGGGGTCTTAAAAGCATACACGTATATGACTTTTAACAGCATTTTAATGAACATAACAGTAAGACTCACAAGTTAGTAGAATAACAGACGTCCGCGCAGCTCGAGGACTTCCTGTTAGGATTTGGGAAAAAACAGAAGTAGCCCTACTGTAATGACTTTATTTTAGAGGTACAAGTGGCAAATATATCACAGAAAGCATTTGTGTTTTGTTTAAATGGTCGTTAAGATGTTTTACTACAGATTTAAGTTATGTATTCAAATTATAGCCCACGTGCTAGTACTTGTGCATAGTGTAGAATTTGAGTGTATTTAATGACTTGCTTTGAAGAATTTCTTTAGAGATTTCTCTATTGTTGAGATTCATTAATAATTGTGTGATATATTAATGTCAAATGTTAAGTGCTAAAAATGTGATTTGTTTATTTATTGTCAATGTCTGTTAGTTACTAAATGCTCAATATTTGATGTTTAGATGAAACAAATACAGTCAGAACCAGTCATAAAGTTGACTGAACAACCTTCTAACATAATTTCTCAGACCTCTGTTAGAAAAATCAGTTTAAGATGACCATTAGCTGGTGCAAAGTGGTCGATAAGTGACCCCGCACATCTGTTATCCCAAAAAGTCAGTTTGACCACTCTAAAGTGGTATTACGTGCTGGTCCAAAATGGTTGGAAATCTAGAAAGCAGTTCCTGTGTGCAAAAATAGAGCTTTTTTATGGCAAAAAGTTTCTTGCCCGGATCAGCATGATACTGAATTCCGGTCAGGTTTAATAAATCATGTATTTGATCGTCCTTAACCGCCCACCAATTTCAGAAATAACCCATGATTGCTGCATTCAATCCCATCAAACAATAGCGCAGTTTCTGTAATCTGCAGATAATCCAAGGTTTGGCAAATTAATTGTCTGTTCTTAACCCCCATGCATGCGTGCACTGGAACAATGCAGGGATAAAAATACTTCAACTGGTGAATAATGTTTTGTTAGGCTACTTTAATCTCTGATGAGGAGGATGATGATGATGATGGCATGATTCTGGCTGCAGGAGCACTCATTTGAATGCTGAGCTCGTGCTGTGCTGTGGTGCCTTGTGCAGTGATTTTGGATATCGTTGTTTTTCCCTGCAGGTAATGAGGGATCGCACCTGAAGATGGAGCTTTTCTGGATTTTATTATTTTCTGTATTCCATCGCTACGTGCAAACACAAGGAGTTTACGGTAAGGAGAAAATATGCTAATGTTAAGGTTAGGGGTTGAGTGTCTAGCCTCACCTGAGTTATGCTACAGTGGTTGCCGGGCATCCTGTTACAGGATCTTGGTATTTCCTGCATGACAAGACTGTGCCACCCTTGTTTTCAGCACATTCAACATCCCAACATTGTTTTTTCTCTCTTTTGAGAGATGCTATGCCTGTTGGAATTTCAGATATGAGAGATTAAAGTAGTGGTAGGTCATCGCAAGCAGGTATGACAGATTTGCAGAGCGATATCAATCTATTAACACAAACTCAACGACTCTGTTCAATTAGATCATTATCAAGACTCTTATTACATCACATGATTGTGATAATTGTAGACTGTAGCTTGATTCACGGTTTTTCTCCATTTATTTTGCTGCAAGGTCGCGTTCGCGTAAATGTGAAGTAATTTCTTTTTGGGATAACACTCATTCACCTCGGTGCTTGCCAAAAATGATTTCTTCTTTGCATAATTAATCTTTTTATATTGGTGTACCCTCTGCATTTACTGCACTTACTGTCAGTTTGTGAAAGGACTTAAAGAGCTCAATTAAATGTGTGGTGAAGAGAGAAACACTTGTCTCGGTTTGTCATATTGAGAGAGCATTTAGAGCCTCTGGGACATTGTGCCATGTTATTGGCAAAAAGTTATTTGGTTTGTTATTTGTTCTTTTGAGATGTTAAAAGCTCGAAAACTAAGTGAACACCGGTGAACTCTTTGTAGGATTTTCATCCATTTTTGTGTAATAAAGCCGTGATGTCACAAATATGATTAAGACATGGCGTTTTGGTGGGATTCAGTAATATCTGCATTGCATTAATATAGCCATCTTTGTGTAAAAGCAGCAATGTTTTAGTTCCATATAAGAAATAAAGAATGCAAATGTAATATTTGCCTTTGCTTGTGTAGACTGCTGGTCCATTAGGAGAATTAAAAATGATTTATTTTAGAAATAAATAGTTGAAATTGTATGCTTTTCCTTTACCCAGTATATTAATTTACTTTATTAAGTCCTCTATAAGTCCTCTATCTGTAGCTGGATGACGTCTTTCTCTCACACCCTCGTCTTCTTATCTTCATATCTCATCACGCACATGCCGTCTCACCTGACTTTTAAAATTAATGTCACGCCATGCGTTTCTATCCCAATCACTGTAAGACAATGTTGACTGACCTTTTTAGTCTTTATTACTTTTAGTCATGCGAGTGCGCCAAGTTTAATTTTGTTGTGAAGGCTTCCTTGCTGGGAGCGGAGTAAGAACCGTCTTTACGGTGTGAGAGAGAATGCCAGCTCAGTTAATTAAGGGCGGCAAAGCCCCAGAGTGAGCGAGACTTCACTCACACTCCTCTTCCCACTTTATGTCTCTGCTATGAGGGCTGTTAACTCTCTGTGATCGTGACTTTAATCTGTTTTAAGATGTTTTACATTAACTGGATTCATTTCACAAAACATGCCCAGGTCATCTAGGTATTTTATTTTGTCTTAAAACTTATTTTTATATTTTATTTATTAAATATTAAAATGATATTTTATTATATACTAACATTTATTCATATTTATTATTTGTAAGTAAATGAAGCATATTGTTGAGACCTTTTTTGTGACGTTTTGGTGATATTTTGTGACGTGTGACACATAATTATTGGTAATACAGTAATATATAATTTTTTTCAGTTTGCTTTGGAAAAAAGCTACTAAAATGATGCAAAAATCAACTTGAATAATGACCATGCTTACTTTATAATATAATGTTTCTGGTCTTATTGTGCATAAATAACCTGTGTATATTATAAAAAAAAACAACAACTTTCCTTTTCAGCCAATTTAAAAAATCCTGCCCTAAATAATTGGGTAGTTTTTTTTTTATGAATGTTAACGGCATTTCATGTTGACATTTTCTTTTAGCAAATCATATTTTTTCTTTTAATTTTGGGATGAAATATGACCCGAATATTCTGTTGAAAATTTTCTATGCCCCCCCCTCTCAGAAGATCTCTCTCTATCCTGCACAAATGTGCTTTCTTCTCATTGAATCCAGTTTGTGTTTCTCCATGCAGCTGATAGATTTCATTACTATCTCATCAGACTATCTCTCTCACTTGCTTTTTTCTCATGGCCTGTCATGCACTGTCTCTCTCTTCTCTGCTTTGTCACTCTTTTCATCTTCCTCTTCCCATCTGTACTGTGTTTCTCTACAGTTCTCTGCTGATGCTTATTCACTGTGTAGTTTTTAATGTGTGTGTGTGTTTTTCACTCTGCTAAAATTCTATTAACCTGTGGGTCAGCATGTTTGCCCTATGGTGACTGCAGTTTTATTTTAGCTTTAGCGGCCCATGGCGTGTATGTGTCAGCGAAGGGGACTCTCCCGGGGATCCATGGAGATCCGCCCTGAAGCTGAATTTTATGACACTGAAAGCACCTCTGAGCATATCTTCACCTGGTTTACGTCTGGATATAGGTCAGCGGTGAATGGTGACTCAAACACAAAGAGGAGTGGGTTAATGTGTGCAGTGTGAATGGACAGAAGGTGATGTGTGCGTGTCCACAGGCGGACATGACAAAGAGTTTGTGAGAGTGAACAGTTGGCATGCTTTGACTAATGCATGAGAATCTGGGCAGGGGGAAGAAAATATCATCAAAGACTATCCAAAAAGACTACGGGCATTTCGTGCTATTCTGCACTGTCAGAGAAAATAGTAAAATGGCAACTTTAGGGGTGCAACTGCTTTTACAGAGGCAGTACCCTCAAAGCTACACTGTTGTGCCTTATTTACCCCTAAAGGATGCAAATGAGCATCTTAAAGGGTACATATTAGTGCTTAAAGTATGAATATTATTACTTTGAAGCAGTGGTTCTCAATGTGGTGTGCACAGATGCTGCGGGGAAATAGTGGCAGCGTTCGCGTGTGTGAATAGCAGTTGGCTCTCTGGCTTCTGTAAAGCAGCACCGAATGCCAATTCCTCTGAATCTTTCTTCTTCAGACCGTTGACTTTGCACTGTTTCATCAAGAAGATCCACGCCATTGAATAGCACAGATTCAGCGGATGGCATCACAGCTGCTTTTGTGAACTTGCCGCTCCCCTCCAAAAGATCCGTGCAACATTGTGTTTATGCTAGATTTTTTAAAAGGCTTATAGGGGTAGCGTGATGAAAAAAACCCCACTGAGAACCAATACAGTCTAAAAGTACAATGTTTGCAGTTTTTTCTGACAGTGTGGGTTATATCCGGGGTTACTGTATTTAAAATTTAATTTAATTTAATTTAATTTAATTTTTACCTCATTAAGATTTGCATTGTGAAATTTATTTGCACCCCTTTAGTGGTAAATAAGACACAATGGTGTACCTTTGATGGTACTGTCCCAGTGACCATCACAAGTACAATTTTAATTCTATTTTAAAAAATATTTTATTTTATTTTAAAATGATTACATGATATATTAAAATTATTGTATTTAAAAATTATTTAGTGTACATTAAAATATTATTTATTATATTTTTAAGTAAATTAATCATGTTATTAAGACCATTAATGTTGTAATAAAAGTATTTTTTTCTTTGCATTGTGACATTATTTTGTAACCTTAGTAGTAAATAAGGCTCAAAGGTGTACCTGCATATAGGTTATATGTCAGTTTTAAAGGTGCCATAGAATGGAAAACTGTATTTACCTTGGCAAAGTTGAATAATAACAGTTCTGTTCATGGAAATGACATACCGTGAGCCTCAAACACCATTGTTTCTTCCTTCTTATGTAAATCTCGTGAATGCAAAAGACCACTGAAAAATAGGCGAATCAGAACATAACACCGACTGTGATGTTACAGTTGGGATCACTAATAGTTACGCCCCCAACCTTTGCATATACCCGCCCATGTTCTAGGCCAACCGCCAGCTGAACCAGCAGAAGTTCTGCAGGTATTGTGAAGAAACAAGTGAGGACAACAGCAAAAATGGCAGATCATGGAAATAAATGTTATGTTCCAGTCTGTGCAGGGGATGTGATGTCCAGGGATGGGTTGGTGTCTGTATTCAGAAAGACACGGAAAGCAAATAACGTGTTCTAATAAAATAACGCCAGCCACTAAAGGGACATGGTTAGCTCCTTGCTAGCGGTAGCCTGTTACATTACAGTACATAAGATTTCACTTACCACATAAACGGAGTAAGGAGAGATGACTGAGGATGATGATGAATGATTTACAGATCCTGAGCACCACTGATAAGCATCTGATCTTGTAAAATGTGTAGTAAGTACTGCCGCTCCATGGTATAAACAGAGTTTGTGCGATCGTGAATCTCGAAGGCGAAAGTGAAACTAAAAAGCGATCATGCATTCGAAAGCAGTTTCAATGCCCAGCATATTAATAGCAGCTCCCTGATGCCTGCATATTATTTACAGTATAATTACACAACAATATAACTGCTCGAGAAAGTATTGAAATGTATATGTATATAATGTTTGGAGAACGGTTTCTGGAGAAGTTTTGCCCTTACCTAAGCCACATACCTTCTATGTAGATATCAGAGAACAATTTAAAATATTGTATCAATGCTTTCTATGGCACCTTTAAACTCCTAGTTAAGGCCACTTTTAACCCTGGGTTAAGCAATATGTAATAGTTCACTTTGCATACTGACACATCCAAGTACTCAAGCGCTACGTCTGATCCCAGTGGATTCACACTGGATACTTTTGTCATGTCAAACGCTCTTGAACAGAGCTTCATAACCCTAAGTCAAACAAGAAAGCATTTTTAAAAACGTTCCCAATTACAAAGGCATACAGTGTGAACTAATTAGAGATCAGAACTAGAACTTGAGTATTTGAAAATGTCAGCAATGTTCAGTCATAAAAATAATTGTGTAACTTTCGTTTTACGGCAATCTGAATCTAGTCACAATTATATTCAAATGTTAAACGAAGAAGCTTTATTTTTAGTGTATAACTGTTTTCAGTGTCGTTTTCGACATATTCCTTTCATTGCTTTCTTTCAAATCACACTAAGGTTATGAGAGATCTATTCAAAAGTGCAGATGTCTGGTACAGCATAACTGAGGCCTCGCTCTCTCTCAGACCAGCTCTTGTGTTCAATAATACAACACAACTCCTCTCATTCATCTCTTACATGTGTTTGAGATGTGTATGTCTTTTTTTGTGGTCAAAAACATCAGTTTCTGGCAGGTATTTGTTCAGGAAGTGATTTGGTGGAAAGGTCACGATGAGAGACAGGAGTATATAGACGGAGGGCGTAAGACTGGTGTAAGCGTAACATTCACCTGGCTGTGGGCATCATTTGTATATATTATGTGTCAAATTTAATCAATGGCAGTTTGGTTCAAGGTATCTAGTTTAGAGGAGGAGCGCTTCTCCACCTCTTAGCTTTTCCTAGTAGTTGGTGTGTGGACTGGAATAAAGGGTTTGGGATGAAGATGGCTGCTGTCTGTCAGTCAGAAACTGCCCTGTAATCCCTGTTTATCAGAATCCTCCAGAAAGAAAAACTGGAGTCTGTCATTCATACGATTCCTTGCTTTTTCACTCAGTCTGCCATCCATTATCTCCTACTCCACAACAACCCGGGACCTTTGACCTACAGTACATGTTATAATCCCATAACATACAATACACTACACTACACTACTGTGCCAAAGTTTGAGGTCAGTAAGGTTTTTCTTTATTAAAAGAAAATCAATACCCTTTTCAGCAAAGATGCATTACATTGATCAAAAGTGACATTAAAGACATTTATAATGTCACAAAATATTTCTGTTCTTTTGAAGTTTTTATTTAACATAGAATTCATAAAAAGAATAATGTATCACGGTTTCAACAAAAAAACATTAAGCAGCACAACTGTTTTCAACATTGATAATAATATTAAATGTTTCTTGAGCAGCAAATCAGTATACGTTAACCATTGTAATAATGGTTTCTGAAGGCTCATGTGACACTGAAGACTGGAGTAATGATACATTTTACAATATATTCAAATAGAAAACAGGTCTTTTATAATGCAACCTTGTTGAGCACAAGAGACTTCTTTTACAAACAAAATTACTTTAGCAACCCCCAAGTTTTGAATGTCAAGTCACCTTTATTTATATAGCGCTTTTAAAAATGTAAATTGTGTCAAAGCAACTGCACAATATCAAAAAAGGAAAATACTGTGTCAATGTAAAATGAAAAGATTAAAAAAAAGATTTTCAGTTAAAGGCATTTCATTATTGAATTCAGTGATGTCATCATCCAGCTCAGTTCAGTTTAAATAGTGTCTTTGCAATCAAGTCGACGATATCGCTGGAAATGAAGTGTCCCCAACTAAGCAAGCCAGAGGCGACAGCGGCAAGGAACCAAAACTCCATCGGTGACAGAATGGAGAAAAAAACCTTTGGAGAAACCAGGCTCAGTCGGGGGGCCAGTTCTCTTCTGGCCAAACGAACCAACAGTTCAATTCCAACTGCAGCAAAGTCAGATTGTAAGGGCTCATCTGGTTCTCATCTAAGTGGTGGGGCCCTAACTGGGGATCTGTCTCTGGCACTCATCTCGGTGTACTGGTCTCCGCTGACATTCAGGGCTGTAGAGGTCGTCTCTGGGTGCTGATCCACTATCTGATCTGGATACGGACTGGATCTGATGACTGCAGTGACCATCTGGGCTGGATACGGACCGTATCGGGTGGCTACGGTGACTGGGATATGTCCCCGGGGCTCATCCAGGTGTCCGGCCTCCGCCGACGATCAGGGCCACATACATCATCTCCCGGAGCCGATCCACCATCTGATCCGGACACGGACTGAGAAACAGAATAGAAACGTGTACATCATGTGTTATGGGGAGTGTTCCTGGTTCCGGTTGATCTAATTAATGCAGCCTAACAATCCTTTAACGGATTTGAATAATAGAAGTGTATTAGTGTGTTATGTGTAAACCAGCTTAAAGGAATGTGTCTTTAATCTAGAATTAAACTGACAGAGTGTGTCTGCCTCCCGAACAGTATTAGGTAGATTGTTCCAGAGTTTGGGTGCTAAATAGGAAAAGGATCTGCCGCCCGCAGTCGGTTTTGATATTCTAGGTATTATCAAATGGCCAGAGTTTTGAGAACGCAGCAGACGTGGAGGACTATAATGTGACAAGAGCTCGCTCAAGTACTGAGGAGCTAAGCCATTCAGGGCTTTATAAGTAATTAACAAGATTTTAAAATCTATACAATGTTTGATGGGGAGCCAATGCAGTGTTGACAGAACCGGGCTAATATGGTCGTACTTCCTGGTTCTAGTAAGGACTCTAGCTGCTGCATTTTGGACCAACTGTAATTTGTTGATCAAGCGTGCAGAACAACCACCCAATAAAGCATTACAATAGTCTAACCTTGAGGTCATAAACGCATGAATTAGTATTTCTGCATTTGACGTTGAGAGCATAAGTTGCAATTTAGATATGTTTTTGAGATGGAAAAAGCAGTTTTACAGATGCTAGAAACATGGCTTTCAAATGAAAGATTGCTATCAAACAGCACACCTAGGTACCTAACTGATGAAGAAGAATTGACAGAGCAGCCGTCAAGTGTTAGATAGTGTTCTAGTTTATTACATGTGGGGCTTTAGGTCTGATAATTAACACCTCTGTTTTTTCAGAATTTATCAGTAAGAAGTTACTCGTCATCCAATTTTTTTATATCGACTATGCATTCCGTTAGTTTCTCAATTTGGTGTGTTTCACTGGGCCGCGAAGAAATATAGAGCTGAGTATCATCAGCATAACAGTGAAAACTAACACCATGTCTCCTGATAATATCTCCCAAGGGTAACATGTAAAGCGTGAAAAGTAACGGCCCTAGTACTGAGCCTTGAGGTACTCCGTACTGCACTTGTGATCGATATGATACCTCTTCATTCACTGCTACGAACTGATGGCGTTCAGATAAGTACGATTTGAACCATGCTAATGCATTTCCACTAATGCCAACAAAGTGTTCTAGTCTATTTAAAAGAATGTTGTGGTCGATAGTGTCGAACGCAGTGCTAAGATCCAGTAGAACTAATAAAGAGAGACAACCACGATCAGATGATAGAAGCAGGTCATTTGCAACTCTAATGAGAGCCGTCTCAGTACTATGATACGGTCTAAATCCTGACTGGAATTCCTCACAAATACTATTTTTCTCTAAGAAGGAATATAATTGCGAGGATACTACCTTTTCTAGTATCTATGACATAAAAGGGAGATTTGAGATCGGTCTGTAATTAACTAAATCTTTGGGGCCAAGTTGTGTTTTTTTTTTTAATGAGAGGCTTAATAACAGCCAATTTGAAGGTTTTGGGGACATATCTTAATGACAGTGATGAATTAATAATAGCCAAAAGAGGATCTATGACTTCTGGAAGCAGCTCTTTTAGTAGTTTAGATGGAATAGGGTCTAACATACATGTTGTTGGTTTAGATGATTTAACAAATTTTTTCAATTCTTCCTCTCCTATAGTAGAGAATGAGTAAAATTGTTCCTCAGGGGATCTATAGTGCACTATCTGATGCGATATTGTAGCTGACGGCTACATGGTTACAATTTTATCTCTGATAGAATCGATCTTGGAAGTAAAGTAGTTCATAAAATCATTACTGCTGTGCTTTTGGGAAATGCCAACACCTGTTGATGCTTTATTGTTCGTTAATTTAGTGACTGTATTGAATAAATACCGGGGGTTATGTTTGTTTTCTTCTAGAAGAGATGAAAAGTAATCAGATCTAGCAGTTTTTAATGCTTTTCTGTAGGATAGGGTATTTTCCCGCCAGGCTATACAAAATACCTCTAGTTTTGTTTTCCTCCATCTACGCTCCATTTTCCGGGCTGCTCTCTTTAAGGTGCGAGTGTGCTCATTATTCCATGGAGTTTGACTGTTTTCTTTGATCTTCCTTAAGCGTAAAGGAGCAACTGTATCTAAAGTGCTAGAAAAGAGAGAGTCCATAGTTTCTGTTACATCATCAAGTTTTTCTGCGCTGTTGGATATGCTGAGGAATTGAGAGAAATCAGGAAGATTACTTACAAAGCAGTCTTTTGTGGTAGAGGTGATGGTTCTACCATACTTGTAACAAGGTGTAGAATTTACAGTTTTAGCTATGTGGAGTTTACACAAGACTAGATAATGATCTGAGATATCATCGGTTTGCTGCAGAATTTCAACACCACTAACATCAATTCCATGTGACCGTATTAAATCTAGAGTATGATTTCGACAATGAGTAGGTCCGGAATGCTGTGAATCTATGCATCTTTTTCATTATCGACATGGGTATTAAAATTGCCAACAATTAAGACTTTATCTGCAGCCAGTACTAACTCAGAAAATCAGCAAATTCTTTTATAAAGTCTGTACGGTTCTCTGGTGGCCTGTATACAGTAGCCAGTACAAACACCACAGGGGATTTATCACTAACACGTGTTTCTCTAGATAATGTTATACGCAGCACCATAACTTCAAACGAGTTATACTTAAAGCCTGCCCTCCGAGAAATACTGAGAATATTGCTATAAATTGTAGCAACACCTCCCCCTTTACCTTTCGGACGTGGCTCATTTTTATAGCAGTAATCTTGGGGGGTGGACTCATTTAAAGTAATGTATTCATCTGGTTTTAGACATGTTTCTGTCAAACAGAGCAAATCTAGATTATTATCATTGATCAAATAATTTATAATAAGTGCTTTTGTAGAAAGGGACCTGATATTCTGTAAGCCAAGCTTTATCAATTATTTCTCTGTATTGTAAACATTTTTTATTTGTTGAACATCAATTAAATTGTCATTCTTAATTTGGTTTGGACGTTTTCTGTATTTTCTAGTTCAGGGAACAGACAAAGACTCTATAGTGTGATATCTGGGTGAAGGAGTCTCTATGTGCTGAGAATTAACTGACTTCTGTGACGTAAGGCAGCTAGCAGATGGTCGGTTTAGCCAGCCTGTCTGCTTCCTGACCTGGGCCCCAGTTAGTCAAGTACGAACTCTAAGACTATGTGCCATATTTCTAGAGAGAAGAGCGGCACCACCCCAGGAGAGATGAACACCATCTCTTTTCAACAGGTCAGGTCTGCCCCAAAAACTCGTCCAATTGTCTATAAAGTCTATGTTATTCTGCGGGCACCACTTAGACATCCAGCCATTGAGTGACGACAGTCTGCTATGAATCTCATCGCCACGGCAAGCAGGGAGCGGACCAGAGCATATTATAGTGTCTGACATCGTACTTGCAAGTTCACACACCTCTTTAACATTATTTTTAGTGATCTCCGACTGGCGAAGTCGAACATCATTAGCGCCGACGTGGATAACAATCTTACTGAATTTACGTTTAGCATTAGCCAGCACTTTTAAATTTGCCAAGATGTCAGGCGCTCTGGCTCCCGGTAAACAATGGACTATGGTGGCTGGTGTCTCTATTTTCACGTTCCGTACCTTAGAATCGCCAATAACCAGAGCACTTTCATCAGGTTTCTCAGTGGGTGCCTCACTGAGTGGGGAGAACCTGTTTGATGTTCTGATCGGAACGGAAGAGCGGTGTTTTGACCCGCGACTAGGCCGCCTTACAGTCACCCAGCTGCCCTGCTGCACAGGCTCTACAGGAACCGAACAATATACAGGACTCCCTGAGCTAGTCACATCCAAAGCAGTATCTACAGCCCTCACATTCTTACTATCCTCAACTAAAGTTTGGGTGCGTGTCTCTAATTCTGAAACCTTCTCTGTCAGCCTAACTATTTCCCTTTATTTTTCACATGTGAATCACACGTCGCCGACAGAGAGAGATAAACTATACATGTGACATGAAGTGCAAACAACAATAGCAGGAGAAGAAGCCGTTACTCACCGTGACTGATGAATGATAGCAACTTAAACTTACCACTTACCACTGTTGTTTGATGAACTCGTGAAAAAAGCTAACCAGCTGAATGTCAGTGTCTTAATTAAATTTTCAAGTAGTTTATGCTCACATTTGCCAAGATAGGCAGATTAAATATAAAAATAGAAAAAAAACTGTATTATAAGGTTAAATGTTTATGTGGTCAAAAGGTAAGATCCTTGCAATAATATCATTAGGACTGGAGATCAAATCCTGTGTGATTATATTTATTTTTCAGCAAACAAAGTAGAAGCAGCACATCTGACTGTCTGATCTGTTTTGTCTAAACTACTTTCACATGATTTTTACAGACGTGATTAACTTGACCTGTACGGCCCCATTAGCATAACATACACTGTAAAAAGTGATAAGTTGACTTAACTTAAAAAAATTGAGGAAACCCCTTGCCTTAAAATGATCAAGTAAATAATAATAAAAAAAAATAAGTTAAGTGAACATGACAATTCACTTAACTTAATTTTTTAAAATTATTATTTACTTGATCATTTTAATTTCCCCTCTTCATGTTTGCCACAGTTTCCGTCTTAGTTGTTTATATCAAATCTGGTTAGCATTGCTGTTCTTCTCCAAGCTCAGCTCTTCCAGAAGTATGTGACCTGTTGCTCTCATCTTTGCTTGCTTTGTTCCTGTTTTGGAATTTATTTGTTGCTTTTATTTAATTTTATTTAGTCTAAACTCATGACAAATTTTGAATGGTCATCAGTAGAAAAATATGTTTTTTTTTTTGCTCACATAATCATGTAGTTGTGGCATCTACCAGCAGGGGCCTATTCCCAAAGCTAAGCAGCCAAAGCGGGACCCCCTTGCATGTGTTTACAATGCGGTCACATGCTTTAAGTCACTCCAAGCACCTGATGGCCCGTATGCGGCCAAAGGAGGCTACGATGAGATCATGGTGAGGTAATGACAACCCACAGGACTGACATATGTACAGGGAACGCTTCACACGAGCAGCTTGCTTTGCCTGACGGAGGCAGAGTAACTTTTGGAACAGAGCGTGTTGCCTGGTTGCAGGAAGAAAGAGTTGTCAGCCCACAGATTCTGCTTTTCTCTTTTTTCCTGTCTGTGTGTCCCTCAGTCTTTCAGAGCAGCATCATTCATCTATAATCTGTTTGTTCTTGCTGTTGTCTGTCAGTGCTTCTTCCTCAGACGTTTCTTTGCTTCAGCTCACGCGTTCCTCACCTCGATCAGTGATTCTTTAGCTAAACTTCTCTTTACAGCTCGCGCTTCTCTTTCTCATTCCCTCTCGTTCTTCATACAGAATAAACAGCACCTCCTCCAAACAGCTCTGCATTATTAATGCTTTAGCATCACTACACAGCAGAACTGGGGCGTGTGTGTGTGTGATTAGGGGCTGTAGGGGTGTGAGATCACTCAAAGGCATGTTTTTTGTTTGTGTTATGTTTATTATGTAGGTGACTCATGAAACATAGCTTTTTTAGACCAAACATTATATAATATTATATCTTGCATAAAGAATATTAAGATTATTGTTTAATTTGTGACTATTTCTTCTTTGATACCTAAAATTGTGGTTGGACCAAATCCAGAGCAAGAGATTTTAGTATGAACGCAAAGATTTCTCATTATATTCCATAACCAGTTATTTTTTACAGCTGCACAACCTTATACACTCTGTTTTCTTTCTTTCAACAAATGTTCAGTGATAGGAGGTGGTAAACCTTTGGAGAATATGGATTGTCAGCCTCAGGAGGTCAAAGTAAATACTATTTCATTTATTACTTATTTATTTTACATAAACTTTTTATGTAAAATTATTTTAATTGCATATATATATATATATATATATGTATATGTATATATGTATGTGTGTGTTTTACATTTTTTTTTTAAGTGATTTATTTTCTAGCAATACACATTAAATTAACAAAGTTATATACACTACTGGTCAAAAGTGAAAAAAAATAAAAATAAATAAAAATTTATTTTTATAACAGATGTCCTTTATGTTCACCAAGGCTGTGCTTATTTAATCAAAAATAGAGTAAAAACAGTAGTATTTTCAAATATTGTTGCAATTTAAAAATAAATTTTATATTTAGTTTATTTACTTAAGCCATGCACAAAATATGGGACATGTTCGGTCATTAAAATGAGCAAATAATAATTAATAAATATGAAATAATTTGTACATTTTTTTTAAAAGTAATAATTAATGCACTGATTCTGCTCCAGTGAATTAATTAGAAGTTTTCAATAGATAATGTCAAATTTATGATTCTTTTGTATGTTTAATTTTGAACAATACCATCAAAAAGGTCAAGACCTCTGAGATGGGACATGGGCAAAAAAATAAGAAAATAATTAAATAAAATTGGTTGGGTTATGAGATTTGTGTCTGTAGTCCTGTATTAAAAGCCCACCAACGCATACTGTATTTATGGATTGTGCCATTTATTCTGTGAGTGACCCCTCCACTTCAGTAGCGTGTGTTTCCTTACTCATCTCTTACTCAGTCTGACTCTCATTCCCTCTTACACACTGAAGAGTACACATCTGATCAGCCCTCAACAAGTGCTTCATGAGCAGTGAAGCCAAACGCAGGACATGTCACCGTCGCTCAGCGTTTGAGTACGCACACACACGGCGCTGTCAGGAAAGTATGATTAGATGCTCTCCATGGTGTGACTCGCACATATCCTCAGGACCAAAAATGAAAAATTAAACCAGCATATGTCTATTTTTGTGAAGATATCTGAGATACGTAGTCACAATGGTTGTGGGTTTCAGGGCACCAGTATGACGGTCAGGTCTGCTGAGTCTTGATAGAAAAGGACAGCATTTATCATGCATGTTTGTGAACGTGTTGAGTCATAGTGCAAAGTTTAAAATTAAAATTGACCCGATATTGACCCTGTTTGACACATTTGACACATTATTTAATCTTTCATCAAAAACTTTGGATCTTTGGTTGCAGTATATATTAATAGATTTCTATGATTTTTTCCTCTGATGGCAAAGATGAATTTTCAGCATCATTGCTCGAGTCTTCAGTGTCACATGATCCTTCAGAAATCATTCTAATATGCTGATTTGCTGCTCAAGAAAAAAACTTAATCTTTCCCTCTATCTTTCTCTCCGCTTACTAGCTTGTACTTATTTGAACAATGACTGAGACTTGGTGTTACGAGCACTTCCTCTGTCTGATTGCCTCTTCAAGATGAATCGCTTTTTGTATTCCCCAATTGTAAGTCGCTTTGGATAAAAGCGTCTGTCAAATGACTAAATGTACATTTATTTTTATTATCAATGTTGAAAACAGTTGTGCTTAATGTTTTTTCAGGATTCTGTAAAGAATAGAGTTCAAAATAAATTATTATTATCATTATAAATGTATAAGTATTTTAAATGTCTTTACTGTCACTTTTGATCAAAATAATGCATTGCTGAATAAAAGTACTAATTTCTTTAAAAAAAAAAGTCATATATATTCAAGAGGGTGAATAAATAATAATAACAGGAAGTTAAATTTTTGGGTGCACTGTTCCTTTAAGTACTTGCATCACATAGAGGATGGAATATGAATTAGTTACTTTTGTTGTGACGTAAAAAGTACATTGAATTACTACACTGAATCCTACTGGAAAATTTGTGAGGTCCCCTATGGACCCCTTGAATCTATCCCACCGCTCACCCCATTAGCGATGGCCTTGTAAATGTGAACACGTGTGTGTTTGTCCTCAGAGGAGAGTGCAGGTGTGCCTGATTTCACTTTTCTCCTCCTATTTGTTCTGTTTGAGCTCTTTGTTCACTCGTGTCTCACTGCAGACGTTTGTCAATAAGGCCTGCTCATTGATTAGGCATTGTTTGCTGTGATTTGTGCTTGATGAACGAGAGAAAATTAATGCCTGCCTGCGTGCCAAGCTTGTGGCCGTGAGTGTGTGTGTGTGTGTGTGTGTGTGTGAGAGAGAGAGAGACACACTCCTGCACCTGCTTTGGGCTCAAGAGATGCAACACGACACACACATTCTCTTCCGAGAAACTCTCCATGATGAAGCAGCAGCTCAGCAGTGTAGATCCTGGGAATGTCTCTGATCATTAACTCTGTTTTGAGATCGAGAGATCTGCACGAGATGAAAACCTCATGCCTTTAAACAAGAGGAAATGCACACACATGTCTGGCCTGCACTAATCCTTTTGGGCTTGGAATAATGTTCTGCCACTTTCCACATGCTCTGTTCATCATATGTTTCCACTAGTTAACACACGTCTCAGCCTCACAGTCCCTTCGCTGACCGTTTTATGCACTTAAACTGCGCTTTCATCTGACTGACTTCTAGGAGCAAAGTCGTGTATACAAGGTTTGATGCAGTGAGTGTTTTTGAGGAAGATTTGTCATGTTTTTTCAGGTTAGTGGCATCAGATCTTTAAGTTTTGTTTGAGGCACGTAGTAGCAAGTAAACTAGATTTCCATGAGGGTTGACATTTACATATACAGTAAACTCTCTGGAAAAAGGTACAAAATCTGAATCACTAAAGCAAAGGTGCACCATGTTTACCCCTAATGGACACAATTTACTATTTGCCTTAAAGGTGCATATTAGTACCTAAATGGTCAATTTTAGTGCCTTTTGAAAAGATGCCATCCCAGTGACAGCTGTGTACACCACCGTTCAAAAAACTTTCAAAGGTAATGCATGTATAAGAGAAAAAATATTTGTGTCATGAAATGGTCTGCATGAAATGGAGTGCAGTTTCCTGTCCTGACTTTATGTATGTCCTGTTGAAAGATTTTGTTTTGGCTGCTTTTTAGCCTGCAGGCCATGAAACATTACTTCCCACGTGCTAGTCACTTATATTAGGAGGGTCATTCTCATTTAAGAGTGTTTGACTGGACAAAAATTATATTATAAGAAAATGAAGCATATTTTTGGCATTTCAATATTATTTAAATGACAGTTAAAGGAAATATTCCAGGTCCAATAAAAGTTAACCTCGGTCAATATCATTTGTGGTGTAATTTTCAATAAGTAAATAAATAAATAAGCGAGCAAGCGACAGTTAAAGTAACAAGGAGGTACTTAAGCTTAGGAGAATTTTAAAGCAGAAATTTGAAGCTTTTCAGTTTATAATAGCAATTGCATTAATTCATTGGATAGGCTAAAACTGTATTTTGTGAACTGTGTATCTGTTTAAATCATCATTTTGACATTGTTTATGGCATTCCTTTGTCATGGCAGCAAAGTTGTAAAATTGATATGTACTTTTTGATACGTATTTCACGTCTCGCTAAAAAGTGACCCCAGCTACGTTTATCCCATGAGACCAGGTAGGTTATTTCATCACACTAGATGAGGGAGATCAATTCAGAGTGCATTGCATTGTGGGATACAGTATGAAATGCAGTGTGCACTGTCTGCTGCACATTTAGCAAATGTCATCAGTCATCTTTTACAATGCATTCAAAAAATTGGCACAATGCACACAATACAGTATGAACGTTATGGTGACATGCCATTCTGAACATACATTCTCTGAGAACTTAGAGATGTTAAAAATGAACTGCTGTTGCTTGTTGAAGGTAAAGTTAAGCGCACTGCATTGCATACATACTGTAATCTGCATAAACAGCCAAAGTAGTTTACTATTTTAACACTCTGAACATAGCATGTCTTTCTAAAGAATGACACACTCACTCTCCTTTTCTTTCCACTTGACTCCATAATTAGTCTTCTGTCTTGTACTACCTATTTTTTTGGAAGTGAGGAAGGAGAATGGAGGTATATTTGGAGTTGTTTGATTTTTATCAGGTCAGTTAGATTTCTGGACCAACAAAGGAGGCCTTTCAGGTCAAAGTCGTCAAACAAAAGTACAGAAGCACTGAGAGCAGCCAAAGCCTTCTTAGTATGCAGTAGGGCTGAGAGAAATATAGAATATTTATGATGCATTCACAATCATTTAGGACTAATATGATCAGAAATGGCTGTCAGAAGTTTTTGGAAACAAATGACCGCTTCTGGTAATTGGTCAGTCGGGCGCAGTTACTGTCTGATAATCTTAAAATGGCCAGATTAGTGGGCCGCTATTGCACACGCACACGACAACCTCTCTGTATGTGTGAACACAAACATCGACACTACATTCATATCCACACGCACACATTCTGCCAACAATAAATTCTCACTAACTGCTGCCTGAACGAGACAATATGCTTCTCATCTATCTCTCTTATTTCCTCCAGAAGATACCATCCCATCCGCACGCACACAGCGAGTGTTCTCAGCATCACTTCTCATAACACTGCCTCTAAACCCTTATGAGACACCCAATTGCATTTAAGCCTAATCTTTAGTTTAAGTGAGGCTGTGCTAAAAAGGCTTTAAACTGCATTCTGACTGCAGGGCATCGGCACGTAGGTTTGCACGCGAGAGCAATGCTCAAATCCCCTCTTTAGTGAGAATTAGCTGAAAACTCCTGCAAATTTGTAAGACATACGCTGGATTTTCTGCTCAACGCATTTTCTTTCTTGTACAGATAGGGAAGACTTTGACGGATTAGCAGTTAGAGCACAAAATAAACCTTGGTCATCTTTCTGTTATGTATGTGTATGATCAGAGTAACAGCTCTAATGTATCCTGTGTTAACAGCAAAATGAGCAAACGCTGTTTTTCATATCATTTACGGATGTGTGCATGTTTTTCGTGTTCTTTAAAAGGCATTGAATATTTAGAGCAGTCTTTTAAAAAAAGATCTCTTTAACCAATTCTTTAAATGGGCCGTGGGTCATACTTTCTGTTATGAACAGTCCACTTGAGGCAAGTTGCTAAGACACCAAGTGCAGTTTATTGAACATAAGTTATATCCAAAATACAAACGAAGACTTGACTTGGCTTGGCTTGGCACAAGACATGACTTGGCATGGCATGAACAGACTTGCCGTAAACGAAAACAAGAACTCACCAACAGAGGTTACAGGGACAATACTCAACCAGAGACAAAGGCTACATAAGGGCTATTTATATCAAACAATGAAGGTCGCATGGCACAAACTAACCAATGGGAAAGAAGACACATGACTAAGACAACCAATGAGAACATGACACATGAACCAAAGAACCAATGGAAGGAATACAAGAGAGCAAGGGTATCACATGACTAGACAGGAACCATGACAGGAACATGAAACAAGGCAAAATATCAAAAGAAAAGACATGCAAACCTAAACCCCACATTACACTTTCCTTGAAGTTTTGAGATAAGCAGTGATGCACACATGCAAAATATTTGTCTGAAACAGCAAAAAAAAAAAAAAACATAAATAAAACCAGCCAAAATCATGTTGATTCAGAATTTGACATCAATTTAAGAATTTTTCTTATTCATTTTGTTAAATCTATATCAGTTCTTTAATTCTAAAATTTATATTTTAGTCTGTTTTCAGTTGATTACATGAAAAGAAAAAAAAAAAACTTTAATTTATGAAACACTATTTGTATAGCACCTGTTATCCAATAATCATAAATGTTGCTCTTTTGGCTAAATTAAAGCTTAAATTTCAGTTTCGGTACAAAATTCCTTTCGGTGCATCACTAGAGATGAGAGTTCATTGTTCTATGAATAAGTACTGTACTGAAACTTTCTGAACTCAAAACTTTCTGCCAAATAGTCCAAAATGACCATTTATTGAAACTAAAATGTGGATCATTTTCACTGCATGATGATTTGAGGTACAGGACCGTAAAACTTGAGTGCACGGAGAAATGGGGAAAGATGGACGTGCAAAGAAAGGGAGAAAAATGAAGGACAGTATAATGGGACAATACAAAAAAAAAAAGAGGGATGATGGAAAAGAGTTTCATTGTTTCTCAGCAGTTACATCCCAAAAATGAGAAGCAGAGTAGCTGAGAGAGATGGATTCAATCAGTGAAGGGGTTGAATGCCTTGTTCTTTAGTGACAGAGGAATTGAATGGTAGAGAGTCTGTCTTTTCTCTATATGAACGAGTGTGTGTGTGTGAGATGAGCAGGAGTGTGTCTCATTACTGGCCCACACGGAAACTGTGCCTGCAGAAGTCCACAGGAAGCTTGTGGATTTGAGATCGTAGTCATTCACAAAGATCTACACGTACTCATCGTTTCTGATGCTGATTTGATTATGCTTTTATTTAGTAAGTGCAATACGGTACTCTTTGCTTTGCACATTTTATAATGTTTAAATACATTTGGAAGATGTCAGAATATTTTCTTCAGTCAAAACACAGCAAATGTTGAAAACGTTTACAGATTTCTACTGGGCTGGGTCAGTAGTTTATGGATGGGCGGTTATAGACTGATCTCAGTTCAGTGGTGAACTCTGTGCATGTTTGGCTTTTTTAGACTTTTTGCAC
This sequence comes from Barbus barbus, assembly GCF_936440315.1. Classification (NCBI taxonomy): domain Eukaryota; kingdom Metazoa; phylum Chordata; class Actinopteri; order Cypriniformes; family Cyprinidae; genus Barbus; species Barbus barbus. Next base: position 26,645,407 of record NC_136746.1, on the reverse strand, counting down.
TTTCAATTCTGTATTTTAATAAAAAAATGTCCAACAGTGAACATACATTATATACATTATACCGATCAAATGTTTTTGGGATCAATACAATTTTTGGTTTTGAAATAATTAGTGCTGTCAAATGATTAATCGCGATGAATTGCTTTCAAAATAAACGTTTTTGTTTACATAATATGTATGTGTACTGTGTTTATTTATTGTGTGTATATATAAAAACACACATAAAGTAAATATTTTGAAAAAAATAAATACATGCCTATGCATTTACATATTTATATTTTATATAAATATATTTAATATATAAACATAACATATTTTTCTTAAATATATATATATAAGCATGTGTTTGTATTTATACATAATAAATATACACAGTACACACTCATATTATGTAAACAAAAACTTTTATTTTGGATGCGATTAATCACGATTAATCTTTTGACAGCACTAGAAATAATTTAATACTTTTATTCAGCGAGCATGCATTAAATTGCATGAAACTACACTGATAATAATAAATGTTTCTTTTGGACCAATTTAGCATATTATGTTGATTTCTGAAGGACTGAAGACTGGAATATTGACTGCTGAAAATTCAGCGTTGCCATCACAGGAATAAATGACTTTTTAAAATATATTCAAATGGAAGCCAGTAATTTGAACTAACTGTAATAACTAAGTAATATTTGACAGTATTTCTGTTTTACTGTATATTTGATCAAATAAATGCAGCCTTGGTGAGAGTAAGAGTTATTTCAGAAACCTTAAAAACAGTTTTACCCTAATCTTCTGAAATGTAGTGTAAACACTGTTATTTTAAGTCATTTCCATCACAGTGCCATATCCAGCACATCCAGTTTAATATCATTATTGTGTCATGAAAATGACATTTAAAAATTAAATTTGACTTTAATATGTGCAAAATTATTGGTTTTGGTGGAAATGACCCTTTTAATTGGAGTAAAATTTATACAAATCCTTTTCATACAATTAAAATGAAAATGATTTATGTGACCTTCATATAATGAAATGAAAACAGCTGAAATCTGCTCGTTGTAGTAAAAAAAATTGTGTGGAAACGAATAAACAGCAGGTATGAGAAAGAGAGCAGATCTCAACAGTGCATTCAGAGCCGCCCAGCTACATGTCTGTGTTACATGCATTTACATGTGTTCGTCTCTGTGTGTACGTGAGTGTAATGTCATTTAAAAGCTCTCAGAGTAGGAAGCTGAATGTAATAGTTAGATTAGATGTGTGAAATGAGATTGCAACTCACACACACACACACACACACAGAATCCAGAATGAAACTCTCTCTAATGAATAGCCAGATGATCTCTCTGTGCATTAAAGTCTCATGAACCGCTAAAAGCTGTTATTGCTTTCATCAGACTCTCTGTAGCTGTAAAATGAGAGAGGAGGTTATTGAATTTACTTATGAAAAGCTGATAGTCTTCTGTATTACCACATCTCACTTTATTGTACGTATGTGTGTGTGTGTGTGCGTGAGAGTGCTGGAGTGTAAGGCCTGAAGCGAACTATAAGTATGTATCAGAATGCAATTCAAAATGTGCATTGTATTCTCAGTGTTGCCACGAGGGGTGCTATAACAAACCTAACGTACACAGTCTTCTTCCACTTCCAGCTGCTAGCAGTGAACAGGCAATGGCATTCATAACCCATTTTACTTCTCTAATTTGATGGATTTTATTTGATAGATAATTCTTGTAATAGCCAGACATTCAGTGAGAAAAAACGTAGGACAAGATTTCATTTGATTGGGAATCGATGGTGGTAAATGGTGGTAGTTGGAAGGATTACAAAGACAAATGTTCACCAATGAATTATTTACAATAAAACCCTCTGACTTTAACATTAGCATTAATTAGTAGATTTTTTATTTGTCCTTTAGGAACACAGGTTTGGTGTTGTAAATGCATGAATTATTTTATTTCTATAATTTTTCTGAAAGTCATTTCCATCACATTTAAAATGTATAACCTTTCTCTGGTGGAAATAAAAAAAATAATAAAATTGCTGCTTTTTATGTTTCCTAAATACACACAATTAAATTATAAACTTGTAAAAAAAATTGTTTATTAGGTTCAGATTTTTGATTTTGGTTAAAATATAATTTTCACACAATACATATTGAGATTTATGGTTACTTCAGATTTTTATGTAAGGCATTTCCACCATGGAATAATAATAAAAATAAATAAATAAAAAAGGGAACTGCAACTTTTTCATGTCACAATTCGGATGTATCTCAGAATTGTTCAGAATTGTGAGATATGAACTCAAAAATCTGACTTTTTTCTCAGTATTTCAAATTAAAATTGTACAATTCTAACTTCCTTACTCTGAATTATGAGTTTTTAAAATAAAAATAGAAATCATAATTGTGACTTTTCTGCAACTTTTTTCTTCCAATTGCAATCTCACAGTTTTAACTTTTTATCTCAGTAATTGTGAGGGAAAAAACTTGAAAAAGTTGCAGTTTTAAATGTTTTATTCTGTGGTGTTAACAGGCTTCCAAACAATATATAATTCATATTTTTGTGATGGATTTTCGTATTTTAACATTAAAAGACTGGGTCTGGAATACGTGTAAAACAATTAAATCCTAAGCAGTTGTCATGTGACCTTCACATAACCAAAAGAAAACCCACTGGAATACCAGTCGCAATAAGTATACAACGATGACAGTGTTATTGCTCAGATGTTGCTTTTTTACAGCTCCATTGAACTTTGGAGTTGACAGTTATGCTTTATTTAAATGAACAGCAGCTCAGATCGTTTGGCCTTGGAAGAATTTGATGAGAAATGTTTGAGTCTCTGACTTTTGATCACAGACTTCAGTATCTGTGCAAATCTGAGCACAGACATCTTCTGAAACTCTAATAGTGATAGATACTGTACGAGATAGTTGATGCTTTGTCTCAGGAGAAAAATAAGTGTGCAAACATCTCATTTTTATCTAAGAGAAACAAACAAGATTTCCGATGACCTCATTTGTGATTCTTCTTTCCCGTGAGCATGTGACTACTATCTGTTGTAGCTTGAGGACAGGACGTGGAATATCACTCTGTGTGTGTTTGAAAGGGCACATTTTATGATTGATCATTTTATGATGATATATGCAGTGTCTGTTCCTCTGAAGCGTCCTCCCCCTACTTCTCTCCCTGGCATGTATGATATTGCTCCTAATGTAATACATATTTATGGCCTGCTTTCACTCTCCGCTCTCTCTGAATTATAACCCTGTTTATTTGTGAATTAAGTCCTTTACCTTGTGCATACATCAGTTTCTCTGGGACTCGAGCCACACTCCGTACTGATTAATTGTATTGTCCTTTTCCTGCTAACACACATACACAGATGTACACACACACAAATTGTCCTTTTCCTGCTAACACACGTACACACGTGTTAATTTGCAAGTTATTCTCAGGATGTCAATGTTTTCTCATGTATTAATGAACCTACTCAGTGTGACTGAGAGCTGCACTGATTTAGGGAAAGGGAAGTGGTGTGTGGCCAAGTATGGTGACCCATACTCAGAATTTGTGCTCTGAATTTAACCCATCCAAGTGTACACACAGTAGTGAACATACACCCGGAGCAGTGGGCAGCCAATGCTGCGGTGCCCGGGGAGCAGTTGGGGGTTCGGTGGTGCCTTGCTCAAGGGTCTCACCTCAGTCATGGTATTGAGGGTGGAGAGAGTGCTGGTTATTCACTCCCCCACCTACAATCCCTGCCAGACCCGAGACTCGAACCCACAACCCTCGGGTTCTAAGTCCAACTCTCTATCCATTAGGCCACGACTGCCCTTTAGACTCACATATGCTTGATTTGACAAAAATTACAAAATGTTTTGTTTGAAAATAATATGACAATATAAGTAATAGTTTTGTCAAGAAGAAAAAACAGAAATCAGCAATTTATGACTTAAAATATTTTTTGGAATATAATATATATATATATTTGCATATTTTTGTAGTCTTCCACATTCAGATTTATGCCATAAAACCTTTTGACTGTATTTCCAACAGGAAGACGCATGTAAAGCAACCAACCGTAGTTGTATTTTCTTTATATATATACATAGTTCTATATATTTGTTTAGCTTTTATATGTATTTTATATTTATTTTTAATGGATATAAATATAGTTTGGGATCAATAAGATGATTGTTGAAAGAAGTCTCTTATGCTCACCAAGGCTGCATTTACGGTATTTAAACAAAAATACTGTAAAAATAGTAATAATGTGAAATATTATTACAGTTTAAAATAATTGTCTTCTAAAGCAATACATTTTAAAATGTAATTTATTCCTGTGATGCAAAACATGATTTCAGGATTCCTTGATACATAAAAGAACAAAATATTAGATATTAGAAAACCATCCCTTTTATCAATTCTATGCATACTTGCTAATTAAAAGTATTATTGTTGGGGGTCAAAATATTATTTTGAAGGAAATTATTACTTTTATTCAGCAAGCATGCACTATATTGATTGAAAGTGAAAGTAAAGATTTCAAAAGATTACAGTAGATTTCTGCACTTCACTTTCAATACACAGACTGTCTGTGGGTTTTCAACAAAATGCAACAGGTGCTGTTCATAGAGCTTAACCTCAATTTCTTTAGAGACAGACTGCTACATCAGATGAATTTTCAGTACCACCTGTTAAGAATGTTTCAGGACACATTCCTCTTACTGTTGGACATAAATTAACGCACCATACCTTAATATTTTATCAGCATGGCTCATTTGCAAATGCAATGTAACATGCCGCTGATATTCCTCGTGATTTCTCTGAACACATCTGTTCTGCAGGCAGCCTCTCCTGTGAGGGACGTCTGAAAGCGAGGCAGTTGCATTTCTGATACTTTTCCAGTAAATCTGGTTTGTAGCCTGTCTATAGCATTCCTCCTGCGTGTGTGTGTTCGGTTTTGACACAGCAATATCCCTCCTGACACTTTCCTAAATAAACTGTAATAGATATCATGAAAAGCTGGCTTTCTCCTCATTCCACAGCCACAAACCATTTAGGAAGCTGTCAGTGGTCGCACGCTTTAGCACGACGCTTCTGCAGAGGACACGCAAACCAAGTATGAGCGCACATTAGCACAAAGTGCCGCGGGGTTTTGCTATAGCTTCAATAACATGTTTCAGTGAGGGAGAACATCTTCCATAGAATACTAATATCGTTTTTGTGTCCACTTCGGAAATTGCTGTATGATTCACAGGCTTTTACAAGACGACTTCTGTCTGACGTTTCTGTATGTCTTTCTGTAAGTGCTTATGTTGTACTTTAAGAGGAAGCATTTCTGTGAAAGACTGAAATATGCAGTTATTCAGGTACTTTATTAATTATGTATTGATTATTTACGTGTACTGCACACAATAGGGAGAATGCAGTCAGAGGAAATAGAGAGCTAAAGTTAGTGAGGGATTGACAGTTAGAAAAAATGCAAATAAAGACTATTGGATTATGCTTCACATAAAAAATAATATAATTTTTAATAATATAATTGTAGGATTATATTTAACTTTTTTGTGATATTTTATTAAATTGACTTGCATGATATGATTATGATTTGCATGTTTATAAATATATTTGTTTTATTTTACAATATCTGATGAGAGAATGAAAATGTACTGCATTGTAGGAATGTACCTTCGTTTAATCATGGCTTTGACGCTTTATGATTGACTGCCTCAGCAGTGGATAGATCTCCAAGCACACAGAGTTCTTATAGAGACCTTTGCTGATGCATTGGTTAAACTCTGTGCTTATCGATCACATTATACACACATGCCCTGACTGGAGCTAAATTATTCAGAGCTAATAGGCATTCTTAATTATTCACAAGCTGCTCTGATGCAATTAATATTGTAGAGTTGTGTGACAGACCAAGTATTTTTCTTTCTTTCTTTCTTTCTTTCTTTCTTTCTTTCTTTCTTTCTTTCTTTCTTTCTTTCTTTCTTTCTTTCTTTCTTTCTTTTTCTTCACCTGCAGGTTGTATAAAGTGTTGTGTACTCTGACATTGATGACATTGATGTATTTTGGATCTTTGGTGGTCTTGTGGAAAATGTATATATAATATAATATAATACAATATAATATAATACTTTTATACAGAAAGTACCAAGTTGATTAAATGTGCCAGTAAATACATTTATAATGTAATATAACAGTCAGTGTTCATGGACCCTGGTATAGCGGCCTATAGAAACAGCTGCTAATGAGGCATTTATGCATATATCTGTGGTTTTTACTCTGACTTTTCTGACTGTTTTTTAGCAAGAGGTGACGCGTTAAGGAGACTGGCACCTTTGTCCACTGTTTCAGAACTTGGTGAGAAGTCAAGTCTCTTTTCATGAAGTGTTCAAGATTCAATTACCAAGCCTCTCTAAACGAGTCGAGGGCTTCACATCAAAAAGAAATGAAAAAAGAGAGAAAAAACAAGCCTTGAAAAATATCAGAACACTTCAAACACAGGACCAGTTGTTCTTCTCAGAGTGTTACTAGATAAGACAGAAGATGACACAGAGAGCCGAGTATGTACAGATGGAGCGTATAGACATCCTTGATGTTTCAACAATGTGTCTGGTCTGGTGGGAAGACAGTGGCAATGTTCAGGGCAGCATACTCTCATGCTAAAGCATTATTGTAGCTTAATAATGCTAGAAACACCAAGCTCATGGGTTCAATTCCCAGAGAATACTTGAAATGATGAAATCTATACCTTGAATCCTTTGTAAGTTGCTTTGGATGAAACCATCTACAAATGCTTGAATGTAAATGTACTCTTAATGTTTCTGTAGGCTATGTATTAGGGTTTTGAGGTATTTTTATTGCAGGTTATCGATTTAGAATGAATAATAGGCCATTCTCACAGAACACGTTTTTCCACTCCACTGTGCTGCCTACTCGCATCTTTTGCAGCATCCCGTACATGACATTGTATTCTAAAAACATGGCACTCAGGTTAAAATAAAAGTTTTGAGACACATTCCACTGCCCACACAGAATAAAAAAATGGCTCCTAAAAGGTATCAAGGCTATCATACCAAAATTGTGCTTTTGGGCCTACGGGAGTATGCATACTGTAGAGACTACACAAATTTTCCATGTACATGAATGATCTACTGCATATGTGCAGTATTTAATGTCTTATAATAGTGTGCTCAATTTGACATTCCAGTTTCAGTGTAAGAAATGAACTGAAAGTAATATAAGCCATTATTTTTTTCTTTCTAGAATTTTAATTTGATTGGACCGCCCAATGTTAAAAGTTTAGACAAAAACCTAAATTCAGTTTGGAGATGATGCATAATACACATGCTGTATTGAAATGCGTGAGACAACAATGTGGCATAATACTGTTTGAAATGTGTAGTGTTTCATATTGTATAGTTTTATGTACTATTTGAAAAAGTAACCGTATACACTGTCTACTGTGCAGTAAGCAGTATGTTATTTGTTTTCTTGAAACACAAGCAAAACGATTTTTTAAAGGCCTGTTCAAATAAAAAATATCTATAAAGATAACAATAATGAAAACTTAATTAGCGGCCACAACAACGTACAATAATGTTCTGTTTATTAATGTTTTGACAACCAAAAAATGTTCTGAATGTACTGGAAAAATGTCTTGAAAGTGAGTCGTCTCGGTTACGTATGTAACCCTCGTTCCCTGAAGGAGGGAACGGAGACGTCACGTCGGATGACCGACGAAATTGGGATCTCGCCAGAGAGACCAATCCACTTCGAGTGTAACTAAACGAGCCAATGTACATTGGCATGCGATCACTGCATCCAGCTGCCGCTGATCACAGCGTGAGCATAAGAGGCAGCAGGTGCACCACATTAATTCATGCTTTCGCTGAGGAGCCGAGCCGGTGACCCGGCAGCTCAGCGATGGTACAGCGACTGTGGCGACGGGATGTGACGTCTCCGTTCCCTCCATCAGGGAATGAGGGTTACATACGTAACCGAGACGTTCACATTCAGTCGGTCACTCCGAGTCACGTCTGATGGCCGACGAAATTGGGATCCCTACCAAAGCGATGCGACACCCCTAGTGGAGTGAGCACGCAATCTGAGCGGGCAGGGCACACCTTGTGCTTCATAGGCCAAGGTGATGGCATCCACTATCCAGTGGGCCATCCTCTGCTTGGAGACAGCCTTCCCCTTCTGCTGTCCTCCGTAACAGACAAAGAGCTGTTCTGAGGTCCTGAAGCTCTGAGTTCTATCCACGTACTGTCGCAGTGCGCGTACAGGACAGAGCAAAGCTAGGGCTGGGTCTGCCTCCTCCAGGGGCAGCACTTGCAAGTTCACTACCTGGTCCCTGAAGGGAGTGGTAGGAATCTTGGGCACATAGCAAGGCATGATTCGTCGACCGAAAATGCCTGCAGGTCCCCCACCCTCTTGATCGAGGCCAACGCAGTCAGGAGTAGGGTTTTCATAGAGAGAAACTTCAACTCGACTGACTGCAAAGGCTCAGAGGGGGCAGTTTGTAGGGCTCTTAGCACCAATGCCAAATCCCAAGAGGCTAGGGAGGGAGGCCTAGGAGGATTTAACCTCCAGGCTCCCCTAAGAAACCTGACAACCAGATCGTGCTTCCCCACCGACTTCCCCTCTATGGGGTCGGGGTGAGCGGAAATGGCAGCAACATAAACCTTAAGGGTGGAGGGGGACGGCCTACGCTCCTACCCTTGTTGCAAAAAGGAAAGCACGGCTCTGATCGAACATCTCCGGGTGTCCTCATGGTGAGAGGAACACCAATCGACAAACAGGTTCCACTTCAGAGCATAGGCCCGTCTTGTGGAGTCTTGTGAGTGCTACCTCCTGGGGTAGGTCACCTAGAACCTCCGTGTCCCATCCTGGGACCATACGTGGAGTTTCCACAGGTCCGGAGTGCCAGAGGGTGCCCCGTCTCTGAGAAAGCAGATCCTTCCTCAGAGGAATTGAGGAAGTTTCTGCCACCACAATGCGCCCGCAGCTGCGAGTGACGTAACTGTGACGTATACATGAAATTGGTCTATTGGATGTTAGATGACAATTTTATTGGTTAATATTATTTGCCCCACCCACACTGCCCTGATTACATCAGCAGAGGAGAAAAGGCAAATAAAGTTATTAGATTTGAATGAAAACAAACATTTGTTCCTGTAGTACTGCAGAATATGGTTAAATTAGCTATGCGAGTGTTTTTATCTTGAAGATACTGTATGTATTATTGAGGTAAAATCTCGCTATATGTTGGATGTAATCTCATTACGTTCTTCAGCAGAAATGCCTTCTGGGAAACTCAACACAGCTTAGAGTTTGAACTTCATAAGTAGAGGGCAGTTTAATTTTGATGTCTCATACAAATATTGAGTGAGTATGAGTATGTGTGATATGCTGTCACAAACTCTCTCTCTGTGGCATCGATGACGTAAATGTTGTCCGTGTGTCCGTGTGTGTGTCTGTGCACTGAAAAGGACTGGAAGCTTCTGAGACACGGTCAGCGAGAAAAAAATAGTGCACCTTTTTTTTCCCTTGTCCTCTTTTTAGCATTGCGATGGCCAGAAAATCTTCTCTCTTCTTCATCCAGGTATTTTTTTTTTCTCTACTAGATCGATCTAGGGCATGATAGAGCCGTCATTTATCAAAGCTGATCTTACTGGATCTTTCAAGCGTAGACTCCGTTCTCACAGCAGACGCTTTCCACCGGCTGTATGACAATCTTCGCACACACACGCTCACCTTCAGTTGTAGGCATTCCAGGAATAATGAGCCGCTGTCACACCGCATCTAATTACTGTGAGCGTTCACGCTGTGTTAGGCGGTGAAAGCTGGGGTCAGGAGGCCGTTGCTGCAGGCCACGCCGGCTCGATGCACCCTGCTTGCACCCGGACGCGTGAGGAAACATGCGGTTCATTCAGCGCTCTTTAATCAGCTGGTTCTATTCTCTCTGTCCATGATATTAAACATTCAAATGAGCATGTTTGAGAGTCTATGAGACTTTAGGAGAGTGATGGACTGTGACTGAGATTGATGGTGTTGAAGAAAAGAGGGTGAATATGTTCAGCTCAAGACATTCCTATTCTCTCTGTCCATGATATTAAACATTCAAATGAGGCTAAAGGATAAATCTCACAAAACCATGGTGGTTTTCACCTACAAATTCTCATTAGCATAATGAATACAAACATTTGAGTGTGTAGTTTCAGTTATTCTCAAATGGTGTTTTAATGAGATTCTAATGACTGAAATACAGTCATTTTGTATTGTACTACAATAAAACAATGGTTCTCAAATGTTTTTTTATCACGTTACCTTTTTAAAACTCAAAAAGCAAGTTGATTTGACTAATTTGCTAAGTTTAAATCTTATGAAGTCATGCAATAGTTTTGTGAACAAAAATACGCCCTTATTCACTGAATTTTTTCCACTTTGCAATTTAAAATCTTGTGGATTGATATTAATATACATTAAAATGTCTTTGTTTATGTAAATACACTGCAACACCATAAGAGTTTTCTCTTTTCCATCATTTTTCCACTTATTTCCATTTGCATCACCAAACAGAACTGCTAAAATATAGAGTGCTGCAGGGATGATGGCATTTTGTAGGCCCTCTACCCTGGTTCCCTTGACAAAAAGACAATAGGATTTTTCCATTATAATTTCTCAGTTTTTCCAAATCAGCTCTGTGACCAACAAAAGTTTGATTTGTAAAGGTTTTGTTTATCATGATAATTTTCAAAAATGAACACAACTTTTATGAATTTTTAAGCCTTTAAGGGGTAGTTTACCCAAAAATGAAAATTCTGTCATTAATATCCCTACATTGACTGGTAGGGATATTCATACAAGCAGAGTAATGTTTTGAACAGATCAAACAGAGCAACTTCTGGGGAAAACCAACCTACAAATAGCTTACTTAATGTAATAATGTAATACTTAATTGCTGTCTCTGAAGATCAACTAAGCATTAAAAAAATCTCATTTGTAACATTTCTTTTCTATGAGCATAAAATGCTTCCAAAAGAAAGCAAGAGAAAGAGGGAAAATGGAAATTGTTTCTGAAAGATAAGAATGACTTGTATCATGAGGTTTTTAGACTTCATGACTCACTTTTTGGAGTTTGAATCTGTGAGAAACTGTGAAATGACTATATAGATGCGTGTGTGCCTGTCTGCATGTGTGTCTGCGAGTGTGCGATCAGCTCCAGTTGCATTGTGGGATGGTGGCATTAGGACTCTGAGCTGAAGTGAAGGTCACACATTTTACATTAACAGTCATCACCAAACGCTACTGAGTGTGTGTGTGTGTCTTTGTGTGGGTGAGTGAAAACTGAGTGGTGTGTGTGGGAGTGGAAGATGAGAGAGAGAGAGAGAGTGGGTCATTGTACAACATTTACTCGCTTTACCCAGCTGTCTCTTAAAAGCACACGGCTTTATAAGGAGGCAGTCTTGCTCGGCTCATAATGTTGAGTTATTCAGGACTCGTGTCCGCAGCATACTCTATGCAGGTAATTAAACCAATTGGGTGTATCGACTATTTTATCTACACTTTTAGAAATGAAAAATAGTTCCTTCACTTTTTGGAAGATAATCATTCTAAAAAATGGTTTAGTGGCAAACAGGGATTTAAGTCATGTCATAGTTGTGAAAAGAGAGATGCGATTTAAGGTTGCATTGCACTTTCTCATTGCACTTTTTAAACTTGTAATCTTGTAAACACAATTTTATGTGTTCTTCCAAAATGTCAGAAATTCATTGCATTCTCAGCATTGCCACAAGGGTATAGCTGACAGTTTTGTTGTCTTCTGTGGTCATTTTCAGGTAAATCATAGTCATGACAAAGCAAAGGTTTAATTAGAAACTTGCTGAGCAAGTTAAAAGTTTGGTAAACTCTTGACATATTTGTAGTTAACTACGATTTAATGCCGCAGAGATTTGAAAGACGCTCTATCGCCCCCTTGAGTAATGAGGTTTGTTACCATCACAGAAATATATGTGTCATATTGTCACATTGGTCATGAGAACTACTTTGCACAGACAGTTATTGAAGTGAATTGAAACAACAGCTTAATAATGACACCATTATCTTCTGTAGAGCTGCTTCACAGTTAAATTTTAATTTCTTTCATAATTGATTAATTTTACAGCATTAACATTGTTATTTTCCTGTATCTGTATTTTATAAAGGTCTATATTAATGTGATGTGACTTGACTTAATCAGATTTATTCTCTTAGTTCAGATGAATGTTTTATTCAAATTGCTATGCTGAATATCATTTGTCCTTCAAAAATATATTAAATTAGAAAAGTATTTTTACTATAAACTTTTGGACCCACTGCATGTACAACAGGACAACATACTTGTAATGCGCTGTCCAAGCTCTGGCGTCTGTGTTTGCACGCTTGTGTTAGAGTATGTTTCTGGTCTAACCTGTGACTGTCTCTGTCGTCTGTACTAGAGGAAGCAGCGTGCTATTGGTCTCTGAGTCATGAACACAGACGGCTGGCAGTAAAAACAGCAGAAAGCTCTCGTAAATATTGCTGTAATGCATATTAATTGTAATAGAGTCATCAGCATTGATTCTTCACTCTTTTAATAAATGAAGACTGTATGCTACTTTGTAATGACACACACACACACACACACACACACACACACACACACACACACACACACAGACATCACAGTCCATGTGTGGATTTAGGGTTAGTATTTTTTCAAACAAACAGTTTAGTTTGAGGCAAACCATATACTCAGTAATTATTCAAAGTATAATTTGAACAAACTGTGTTTGATGGAGCTTGAAAACTAAAACTAAAAATAGAAAAGCCATATTGCTTGGATTGATAAAATTGTGGCAATCACATATAATAGAGTTTTTTTAAAAAGTGGATTTATGTGTTTTTCTTAAAAATAATTATGTATTGATAAAGTTGTTTGTTTGAACATGAATATGCTTATTTGAACAGGCATAATGGTATTTTATTTTTTATGAGTTTTACATTTGTAACTGTGTAGTTTCATTAATTGTCATTCATCATGAGGACCATTACTTTTTCTGCAGTTTTTAATTAAATTGTTTTACTAAAAGAAACCTACCTGTCTGCTGTTGTATGAACAAAACGATTCAGTACTCGCCTGTTAGTAAATACAAGTCAATCCACACTGACTGTGTGAACAACGATTGCAGCTGAAATAGCCAAACTGGTTACTAGCAAGGCATATTTGCTGTTTTTCTGTGAGCTTTGACCTCGCTCAATTCCACTTTAACCTTGTGCCTTGATGCTTTACCTCACCTCATCCCTGCTCATTCTCTCAGTGCTGTGATCTGTCTGTCTGACAGATTGGCTGATGACCCCGCAGCTTTTCTTCTCATCTATTCCTCCATCCCTTGTTTCTTCACCTCTTTGTGCCCATTAGACTCCAGTGGAGAGAGAAATTGGCCTGAGCATATGCTGCTCTCACACATAGACACACACACTTACATACAGTACACACACAAACACCTGTAGACAGAATGGCACTAATTTTAACGTGCACCAGCTGCTCACCTCCTCAACTCTATTGTAATGCAGGTGTGTGTCTGTGTGTGTGTGTGTGTGTGTGTGCAGAAGAGGTATGGACAGGATTCTGCAATATGTAATTATGAAGTCACAGAAAGGCCATAACTGTATATGAAACTTTGTAATGTAAAAGTATGTGCTATAGAAATCTGTTTTAGATTAGTTTCAGTGTTTTTGGTTTGCATCCATTAAGTTTAGATTTATTTTTTTTATCATATGTATAAATAATATAAATTAATGCATGTATATTCATAGGTTAATAGGTTAATCCATTTTAATTTATTATATAAATTAGGTCAGTGCCAATAGCCTTGCAGCGCACTGACATTTAGCACAGTTGTGCTTTGGGCGTCCCGTGTTCGAGTCCTGGTTCGTTGACTCTTCCCCATGCCATCCTCCCTTTCTCTCCCACTTTGTATCCTGTCTACATACTGTCAAAATCATAATAAATCATAATAATCATAATTAATACATCTTTAAAAAATTATATAAATATAATTTAACTCATTTATTTTAATTATAATTATATAATAAAAGAAGTCTCTTCTGCTCAATAAGGCTGCATTTATTTGATCAAAAATACAGAAAAACAGTAATATTGTGAAATATTATTACAATTTCAATGTCACAAGATACTTCAGAAATCATTCCAATATGGTGATTTGTTGCTCAAGAAACATTCATGATTTTTCGACGAGTAGATCAGCATTTTTTGAATAGGGTATTTTCATTTCCTGAGTCAAGGTATTAAAAAAATCTTATGTCTTATACAATATGTGATATAGGAAAGGAAGGAAATGACGTGACGTGTGGCCAAGTATGGTGTCCCATACTTGGAATTTGTGCTCTGCATTTAACCCATCCAAGTGCACATACACAGCAGTGAGAAGTGAACAAACACACACACCGTGAATACACACCCGGAGCAGTGGGCAGCCCGGGGAGCAGTTGGGGGTTCGGTGCCTTGCTCAAGGGCACCTCAGTCGTCGTATTGAGGGTGGAGAGAGTGCTGGACATCCACTCCCCCCACCGACAATCCCTGCCGGACCTGAGACGCTAACCCGCAACCTTCGGGTTACAAGTCCGACTCTCTAACCATTAGGCCACGACTGTAAAACTGTATGTAACTGTAAAAAAAGCTAAATGTCTGCCAAATCTGCTCTTTTTAGTATTTAAACTAAGGTTATTTCACTGGTTTTATCATATGTCTGTTGCTCTCTTGTGTTCAATCCTCTTTCTGACCTTTGCCTGAGAAAATCTCTGACACTTCAGATAGTTCCTTGGCAAGATCCATCAGACATAAAAGAAGGTGACCTGAACTGAACATTTCTGGCGATGTCGAAGCCCTTACTGTAGGTTTAGAAATGAAGTGTGAAATCACACAGAGTTTCTCGAGCAGGAATGTTGTCAGTGTGCCGGGGTTTGATGGGATGCAGACGTGCTCTATTCACAAAGAGAATGCCAGTCAGGTGCCCTGATGTAGCCCATCTCAGTTTCTTCCTCTTCTCCCGCGCTCTCTCCATCCCTCGCCCAGTGTCTCGGCCCTGTCAGTGTGCACAGGAGATCTGAGGTGCCAGTTTCATCTTTCTGTTTTACTATTCTGTTCATTCCCCCCCTCTCTCCTTCACTACGTGTGTTTCTGTACCTCCTGTTCTGTCTCTTTGTCTCTGTTTTTCTCTCTCATGCCATCTCTGTCCTTAGAGACATCCAGACCACAGACTAGCTTTCCAGTTGTTGACTGACAAGTTTGTATTTTGCAGTAAGAGACACACTTGGAGGTTCTGTCGCCCAGGTGACACATTATGGCTGAATTTTGTCTGAGGTGCCTCACGGTTGTCGTTGGTTATAGCTGACATAGAACGACTTTCGCAAACTATTTTACTTTCACAATGTGATGCAATTCCAAATGAAGCAAGATATTCAGCAAGAATGAAATGTGACTAAAAAGATGTCACATCTTTTATCCCAGATGCTTGAAGAATAGAGTTTAATTAAGTGTAAAAATACTTCATCCTAACCTGGTTTAATGCGCAGAAACAACTATAAATAATACCCTATTCATGATATGATTTTTCTGAAAATGGAGTGTGGCACATGGTTTCTACATTAACCATGCATTAGTGGCTGCCCACATTGGTTCCAGAAGTATTTTTTACATAGATTTTTCCCATATGGATTTAAAAAAAGTCTCAAGCCACAAACCAGGCTAAGGTGAGTGAATAAACATTACAAACATTTATTTATTTATTTATTTTTTGTTGGAAAAAATACAGTAGATTGTGAACATAATGGCTTTAGTGAGGGAAAGAACTACAATCCCATGAAGCATTGCTAATGACATAATCAAATTTTAAACGATGGTAAAATATAAAACTATTAATTCAAAGTTATCAATTATGTCTATATAAACAATATTTTGTAGGTATATTGCAAAATATGCATACTCATTTGGCATAATTTGCTGGATGCCACTGTGTGATTGGTGGGATTTTCTGCACACCATCATGGGTAATGTAATTTTTCATCACAAATTCTGCTGTTAAACATGGTTATTTTAATAAATAATTTAAATAATGCTAACGGTTGGCTTAAAACAGCGTATACCAGTGATTAAGAACTTCAGAGCTCACAACAGGTGCGTCTTTAACGGTTTATAAGTTATCAGTTGACGTTATTTCCAGAACCGATTGTTACTCTATATAACGTTTGGCAACGTAAATGAATTACTTCAACTTAAATATCATTGGCCTTTGTCATTTTTGCATGCACAAAAAATAATTGATTGTGAAGTAAGCTGCTTGGTGCGAATAGGCCTTCAAACTGCCTTTCTCTTCATATTCTCTTTGTGTCTGTTTTCGTCCGTCCTCTTTTGGCTGCACTCAACATGTTGTTTGAT
The DNA here is from genome assembly GCF_936440315.1 of Barbus barbus. Lineage (NCBI taxonomy): Eukaryota > Metazoa > Chordata > Actinopteri > Cypriniformes > Cyprinidae > Barbus > Barbus barbus. Next base: position 26,628,913 of record NC_136746.1, on the reverse strand, counting down.
CAGGCTTGTTCTGATCCACTCACCCTCAGACTGACTCAACACAGGCGGTTTGAAATCTGCCAATATGGGCCGCCCTGATTACATGTGTTTGTGCGTCTGGCTGGGAGATTTGGATGTGGTTGTGTGAAACACTGTTTGTAGTCATTGTTGCCATAATGTTTGTGTACCTGCAGGTGTTGGTGTTTGTGTGTATGCCAGTTAAAAGCAACTCACTTCTGGCAATGTGACCAGGCGTCTCACAATTATGAGATATCACAAAAATACATCCAGGTCGCATTTTGTTCCAGAAAAGAGAGAACAAAAAAAAAAATACAAAAAATAAAATAAAGCCTGTTGAAAGGAGTTGAATATATTTATACAATAGAAGTAATTGTGTTGTATAATACATTTTTAATTAAATATCTTTAACGTTAAATAATTTCAATTTAATTAATGTTATGCATTTTCAAAATCAGTATAAATGCAACACACTACATATATTACTATGTTTTAATTGTAATTTAATTGCAATATATAGTAAACGGTACACACACATATACAGTACATAAATAATTTTAACAACAATAATAAAGGTTGATAAAATTATGTAATTATATTTAAAAAGCCTTCAGTGTTTCTTTTCAGTTTATTATTTATAATTTAATCTTAATTTGTTTTTCAAATCAGCATAAATTAAAAGCAATGCATCAGTTATAATATTAATTTATGTGTAAATGCAGTTTTAAAAAAATAAAATAAACAAATATATATATAAAATTAAAATACAACATATTTTATGATGGTGGGGTTCTTTTTAACCAGTTTCATGAATTCACTGCGTTTCTGGAGTGACTGGGTGGAAGTGATTTACATGCTATGGTTTTTATAACTGCATATATCATTTTATAAGCCTTTCTCTGTTATCTGGGTGGTGATAGAAGGATGAAAGAAGGATGGCAACACCATTAATTCCAGGCTTACGTTGGCTCTTTCTCCCTCTTCCTCTCCACAGTGGTCCTTTAATCAGTTTCTGTCACTGCCACTAAAACCGTCACTGTAGTGATCCTGCAAATTTACTTTAGCTCACATCCTCCCCGTCGTTTTTCTTGCGCCTCTCAGAGGCCCTCAATCGCTCCGACAGGGGCCCATAGAACCCTCACAGCACAGCGTGGGCCTGTTTACTCTCATATGGCGCTAATGGATGAAAGAGCCCTCTCACAAAAGAGACAAATGGCTTTAATACACACACACACAAGGCCTGACATCTCATTAAAGTCCACGTGAATCAAAATCGACCCTATTTGCTTCCATAATAATGCACATTCCCAGTCTTATTGTGAGTGATCAGTGCACGTTATTCTAAATAAAAAAGTTTGTCTTCATAATCTTTTATCAAAATGTAATAACTTGCTCCACCACTAAAGCGACTTTTCCTCTTCAGCTGATGTTACAAATCCCTCTTACTTTCTCAGCCCGTCTAGCCATCAGCTCCGTATTTGTTCATGTGGTAAGGATTTAATCAAATTAAACATTCAATGTAAATAATTTTAATCAGACAAATTATTAAAATGCTAGTCTCCGCCCACGGACCGTTGGCTGAATGTCTGATGCATATGGCACACTTATCTGGAAACACTTCAGAATCTGGCGTTTCAAAGTCGTCATCAGATTCGGAACGTGATGCGAACGAAACAAACTGTGATTGGTTGTTTGATGCCTTATGGGCGGGACTTGCCCAATGAAAGCTGCCATGGATTCCAGACCTTGAGCCTTCACACGAGACTATTAAAATGCTTGTTAATTAAACAATTACAACTAATTGCATTCTATTCACGTCAGGTGCGCCTCATCACACGCCGCCAGCCCTGCGTGTTCAGCGCCCCTCCTCTCTCACACACCCACTCCCGTCGGGAGCCTGGTGAAGGGCGGCGAATACGGGACGGGGTGGTGATGATGGACAGGGGGGAGGCAGCCGACTCGTCACAGGCCTTATGGGCGGGACTTGCCCAATGAAAGCTGCCATGGATTCCAGACCTTGAGCCGTCACGCGAGACTATTAAAATGCTTGTTAATTAAACAATTACAACTAATTGCATGTAAAAGTATGGGCTTTTATTTGAAATTGATTTTAATCTAATGAATTATAATATGCTGGTTAATTAATCACAAATAATCACATGTAACAATAGTAGTAAAGTTAGTATATTATTTGTTTTATTTCCATATAATAATATAATCATTTTGGTTTACTCACTTGCCTCACGTTTCACCATTTCCTTTTCACTCTAGCAATATGCTTTCTCTTTTATGGTTCTTTAGGATCGCTTTTCTGTGTGTTTTAAGTGTAGCTCAGACAGTCCAGTCCAGTTATGAGGCCTGAAATATGCCAGAGGTAAGACAAAGTTTTTCTGAAGTCTTTTAAGAAAAATCACAGTTGTCAGCATATGTTCTGCCGGTCAATAAACTGCATCTGGTCTTGTGTTGACCAAGTAGGTGAGGGAAATTAAAGCGCTGCAGCAAATGTGATGGGAAATTAATCGTTAGATGAAAAGCATGCAGTGTTGACAGGAGACGCTGTCCCTTTCTAACCGTATTGAACACGAGCCTCACTTTGCTGTCCTTGGCCATTGTGTCTCCTGCTTGTTTTGATGCCAAGATAACTTGGTGCCTCTGAAAGGTGTGATTTGATTGTACACTGTAAAAATGATTTGTCGTCGTTGTAAAGTAAGCATAAAATACTTTTACATTTTTTTTAAAATATTATTTTCAAATATTATTATAATTCTTTAAGAATATTTCACAGTATTACTAACATGTTTAATTAAATAAGTGCAGTCTTAGTGAGCATAAGAGACATTCAAAAGCGGTAGAAAAATCTTTTGAAATGTTTGAACAAAACTAAGATTTTTGTAGATTTTTTTTAACAAGAATGTGCACTTTCTGGGTGAAAATTAAATTGATTTCTGAAGGATTATGTCACATGTCAAATTAGATTTTAAAATATATTGAAATAGAAATCTTTGCAATATTTAAATATTGCATTTATTTTAAAATGCAATAATATTTCACAATATTACTGATATTTTTGATCAAATAAATGCAACCTTAGTGAGCATAAGAGACTACTTTTAAAAACATTCAAAAAATCTATTTTTTTTAACAATATAAAAAGATTGCTGGAGTATGTTTTACAACAAAATACTACTGTATTTCAGTCTTTCAACCTCTAAAAAAAAAATCACGTGTAATTCAATGTATTACTTTTTGTAATTTATTTGTGAAATTTACTTGCAATGAAAATTGTTTAAAGGAAATCCTTCACCACATTCGGACAAATTATTGAGACATCTGTTACAGATATTTTACCCAAGAAATGAAAAGTAAAAAGATGTTTCAAAAGAATGTTTCAACTGTTTTAGTCCAAAACAGTGAAAGTCAGTTGGATCCAGAACAGCTTCGGACCTCAATGGCTTTCATTTTACAAAATATCTTTCAAAATAATATTTGGGAGAACATAAGGTTGAGTAAATGATGACAGAATTTTCATTTTAGGTGAACTATCCCTTTAATTGCACATTACAAAAAAGTTATTTTGAAAGTTGCATTCCAAAAGATCTTGCTGCTCTGATCTGAGAAGCATGTAAGTTTGAATGGCGTGATGCTTCTGTGTGAATGCATGCAATCCAGACACTTAGAAGTCCTGGCATGTGCACCTCCGGGCAGCACTCAGCCCTGCTCCTCTCGCTGCCAGAGACGCTTGTCTGATGAGATGCCGTCTGCCCTAGTGCTCGTTTTTGCCAATAGTTGTGTTTGTCAGAGGGCTGATCCTTATTGAGCCACAGTGAAAGCTATCAGCTCCTCACACAACAAGTAAACACTCAATAAAACACCTTGACACAACTAACACTGTCAGATTAGCCCTGCTGGTCAGTCTCTCTCTCGCTCTCAAAAGAATCTTATTTATTCTCAGGAAACGTGCTCGTTGACGTGCCATTCAGCTCTCGCAGGATGAATAATTCCCCCTCTCTCTCTTTCTCTCTCGGGACAGAGGGAGATGCAGGACAGATGAATAAGTGTGTGACTCCAGGATGTGAGTGAAACAGTAGATCTGGTGAAGCTCCTCAGCAGGAACATTTCAGCTATGATTTATGTGTGGAGCGTGTGCATGAAGAATAGCGAGGCAGAGGAGGCGATGCTCTAGAAAACTTTGAGCAACAGTTGAAGCCGGTCAGAAGGGGTGCAGAAATGTTCCCAGAGGACCGTGCGTGCAGGTGGAGCAAACGGCAGCTCGGGTCATCAATTACACCTGCAGTTTTTACACCTGCCCTAATTTGCTTAGTGCAATCTCCTCCGAGCACTGCGTTTGTCATCCTCTTGTTTGGGGTCTCCATAAGCACAGGTTATCCTAAAATTACACATTATTAATATTTTACTCCCTAATTTACTGAAAAAAAGTAATAGTAATATAGAGTTTTTATAAAGCTGAAAAATATTGAGATATAAATGTTGATATATATATATATATATAGGTCCTTCTAAAAAAATTTGCATATTGTGATAAAGTTCATTATTTTCTGTAATGTACTGATAAACATTAGACTTTCATATATTTTAGATTCATTACAACACAACTGAAGTAGTTCAAGCCTTTTATTGTTTTAATATTGATGATTTTGGCATACAGCTCATGAAAACCCAAAATTCCTATCTCAAAAAATTAGCATATTTCATCCGACCAATAAAAGAAAAGTGTTTTAAATACAAAAAAAGTCAACCTTCAAATAATTATGTTCAGTTATGCACTCAATACTTGGTCGGGAATCCTTTTGCAGAAATGACTGCTTCAATGCGGCGTGGCATGGAGGCAATCAGCCTGTGGCACTGCTGAGGTGTTATGGAGGCCCAGGATGCTTCGATAGCGGCCTTAAGCTCATCCAGAGTGTTGGGTCTTGCGTCTCTCAACTTTCTCTTCACAATATCCCACAGATTCTCTATGGGGTTCAGGTCAGGAGAGTTGGCAGGCCAATTGAGCACAGTAATACCATGGTCAGTAAACCATTTACCAGTGGTTTTGGCACTGTGAGCAGGTGCCAGGTCGTGCTGAAAAATTAAATCTTCATCTCCATAAAGCTTTTCAGCAGATGGAAGCATGAAGTGCTCCAAAATCTCCTGATAGCTAGCTGCATTGACCCTGCCCTTGATAAAACACAGTGGACCAACACCAGCATCACTGACTGTGGGTACTTGACACTGGACATCAGGCATTTTGGCATTTCCCTCTCCCCAGTCTTCCTCCAGACTCTGGCACCTTGATTTCCGAATGACATGCAAAATTTGCTTTCATCCGAAAAAAGTACTTTGGACCACTGAGCAACAGTCCAGTGCTGCTTCTCTGTAGCCCAGGTCAGGCGCTTCTGCCGCTGTTTCTGGTTCAAAAGTGGCTTGACCTGGGGAATGCGGCACCTGTAGCCCATTTCCTGCACACGCCTGTACACGGTGGCTCTGGATGTTTCTACTCCAGACTCAGTCCACTGCTTCCGCAGGTCCCCCAAGGTCTGGAATCGGTCCTTCTCCACAATCTTCCTCAGGGTCCGGTCACCTCTTCTCGTTGTGCTGCGTTTTCTGCCACACTTTTTCCTTCCCATAGACTTCCCACTGAGGTGCCTTGATACAGCACTCTGGGAACAGCCTATTCGTTCAGAAATTTCTTTCTGTGTCTTACCCTCTTGCTTGAGGGTGTCAATGATGGCCTTCTGGACAGCAGTCAGGTCGGCAGTCTTACCCATAATTGCGGTTTTGAGTAATGAACCAGGCTGGGAGTTTTTAAAAGCCTCAGGAATCTTTTGCAGGTGTTTAGAGTTAATTAGTTGATTCAGATGATTAGGTTAATAGCTCGTTTAGAGAACCTTTTCATGATATGCTAATTTTTTGAGATAGGAATTTTGGGTTTTCATGAGCTGTATGCCAAAATCATCAATATTAAAACAATAAAAGGCTTGAACTACTTCAGTTGTGTTGTAATGAATCTAAAATATATGAAAGTCTAATGTTTATCAGTACATTACAGAAAATAATGAACTTTATCACAATATGCTAATTTTTTGAAAAGGACCTGTATATATATATAAAATACATTGCTGTTCAAATGTTTGGGGTCAGTGATTTTTTATTTTATTTAGTTTTTGACAGATATTAATACATTTATTTGACAAGGATGAATTAAATTGATCAAAAGTAGCAGCAAATACATTTATAATCTTAATTAAAATATATATATATTTATTGAATATTGATCATAGACTCATGTATCAAAGTTTCCACAAAAATAATGAGCAAAAACTCAACATTGATAATAATAAGAAATGTTTGTTGTGGAGTAAAATCAACATATTACATGATTTCTGAAGCATCATGCGACACTGATGACTGGAGGAATGATAATGAAAATTCAGCTTTGCATCACAGGAATAAATTTAAATTTTTACAATTTTAAAACAGTAAATGGAAATAATATTTCACAATTTCACTGCTATTTATGATCAAATACATGGAGCCTTCATGAGCTTAAGACACTTCTTTCAAAAATGGTTGAAGGATATATTATGTATAACACATTTTTTAAATATTTTTTCGTACAGTTATATAGCTAAAAAAACGTAGCTAATAAGTGAATTATTAAATATTAACACTCATACTGACATGCTGCATGATACTGTCTTAAGGAAAGTAAATAAAAAATGCATTAAAATGATTGATGCATCAAAATGCACCAGGAATATTGGTTAAGTGGCTCAACATTTTGCAAGCTGCTTCTCAGAAGATATCTGTACATGCTTCCCTTTAAGATCACGTCCAGCTGAATTTGCAAAAACCACGTCTGCTATAGTTTTTTGTGTTTCTGTTCACACTCCTGCTCTTGTTTATATCACCCTCTCTCTATATTGTGACTGTGTGTGCGGGTTTGGATGGCTGTGTTAATTTGTTTGTGTGTGTGTGTCTCATATTGATTTGTTTTTATATTCCATCTCTCTATGCCGCTCTCCATTTGTTTTGTTTCTTTCTACCCCGCCTCCGGCGTGTTCCCCTCTGCTGGCTTGAGACTTGTTTGATAACTCACAGAGAGAACCTTGTTTGCTTCAGATTTAGATGGATGGTTGTATGGATGAATGGATGGATGGATGGACAAGGCTGGGAGGAGAAAAGTTAGCTGGATGACAGCATGCCCACACAACAGCAGTAAAGAGAATTGAGCATCCCAGCATGCACTGAGGTTAGCACGTTTACCTGATAGAGCTGGAACACCTCCCATATGGCTCGCCACCCACGGTTTGGACACACAAGCTGAAAATATATATTTGTATAAATGTGCGTCTATCTATCTATCTATCTATCTATCTATCTATCTATCTATCTATCTATCTATCTATCTATCTATCTATCTATCTATCTATCTATCTATCTATCTATCTATCTATCTATCTATCTATCTATCTATCTATCTATCTATCTATCTATCTATCTATCTATCTCACCTCACTTCACTTCTTTCTGGGACTTTTCCAAACTCCATGAAAACTGCAGTTGTTAAGCCCCTTCTGAAAAAGTGCAATCTTGATAACACCATATTGAGACAATAGACAACAGCGCCTCCACTTTCTCCGCCGGCTTAAAAGGGCAAGTCTCCCGCCACCCATCCTCACCACTTTCTACAGGGGCACCATTGAGAGTGTGCTGACCACCGGCATCACTGTCTGGTATGGGAACTGCAGTGCTGCTGACCGCAAGACCCTACAACTGACAGTGAACACTGCTGCAAAGATCATCGTGCCCCTCTCCCCTCCATCCTGGACATTTTCCTTGCACGATGCTCCAGCAAGGCCTCCAGCATCGTGAAAGACCCCACCCACCCCTCCCACAACCTCTTCCAGCTCCTACCATCAGGTAGAAGGTACTGGAGTATCAAAGCTCGCTCTGTCAGATTGCTCAACAGCTTTTTTCCCCAGGCTGTGAGAGCTCTTAACTCCAATCTCCCTGTCCCCCTCTGACCTCCCACTCACCCAACTCATTAATGCAGTTGACAACTTTTCCAAAGTGCAATTCTGAGTGTGCTACATACAGTTGAGTGGGCTATACAAACCACCTGTAGTAACGCACTCATCCCACTATATGCACACTAGACACTTTCTATGAACACTCCCTGCTACAAAGACTCAATAAAAAAATGTTTACTTGAGCATCGCACCACAAGTCTTTTTGCACTATGCGCTGCTTCCCACAAAATCTCCCTTTAATCTGCACAACAATTTAATGTACAAAATATATATAAAATTTTTATTTTTATTTCTATCTTTTTGCACAATTTCATGTACAGTATATATGTAAAGTTCTTGTACAGTCTCAGTTTGTGTATGTCTAGGCAACTAGGTATAGTAGTTATAGTATTTATAGTATATGTATAGTCAGATGTTTTTTTTTTTTTTTTTTCTCTTATACTTGCATTGTTGTATGTTTATCTTATGTTTAACTAGTATGTAGCACCGTGGTCCTGCGAGACACGACATTTCGTCCCACTATATGTCAACACGTAGCAGAATGACAATAAAGCTCAACTTGAACTTGACTTGAACTTGAACTTGAGCAACTATAGACCAATATCAAATCTTCCTTTCGTAAGTAAGATTATTGAAAAGGTAGTTTTTAATCAGCTGAACAACTACTTAAACTCAAATGAATATCTGGACAATTTTCAATCTGGTTTCCGAACGCATCACAGCACAGCACAGAGACAGCGCTCATTTAGATAATAAATGATATTCGCTTTAATTCTGATTCTGGCAAAATATCAGTGCTGGTACTACTAGATCTTAGTGCTGCGTTTGACACTGTCAATCATAACATACTTCTAGAGAGACTGGAAAACTGGGTCAGGCTTTCTGGGATGATACTCAAATGGTTCAGGTCATACTTAGAAGGGAGAGGTTATTATGTGAGTATAGGAGAGCATAAATCATAAAGCATAAAAGTGGATGTCCATGACATGCGGTGTCCCACAAGGCTCAATTCTAGCACCGCTCTTGTTTAGTTTGTATATGCTCCCACTAAGTCAGATAACGAGGAAGAACCAAATTGCCTATCACAGCTATGCTGATGATACCCAGATTTACCTAGCCTTATCTCCAAATGACTATAGCCCCAATGACTCCCACTGCCAATGAATTGATGAAATTAACAGTTGGATGTGCCAAAACTTTCTTCAGTTACACAAGGAGAAGACTGAAGTCATTGCATTTGGAAACAAAGATGAAGTTTTCAAGGTGAATGCATACCTTGACTCTAGGGGTCAAACACCTAAAAATCAAGTCAAACATCTTGGGGTGATTCTGGAGACAGACCTTAGTTTTAGTAGTCATGTCAAATCAGTACCTAAATCAGCATACTATCATCTATTGCAAGAATTAGATGTTTTGTTTCCAGTCAAGATTTGGAGAAACTTGTTCATGCCTTTATCACCAGCAGGGTGGACTATTGTAATGGTCTCCTCACAGGCCTTCCAAAGAAGACCATTAGACAGCTGCAGCTCATCCAGAACGCTGCTGCCAGGATTCTGAGTATATCACAGCAGTCCTCAGGTCCTTACACTGGCTTCCAGTTACATTTAGGATTGATTTTAAAGTTCTTTTACTCGTTTATAAATCACTCAATGGCCTAGGACCCAAATAAATTGCAGATATGCTCACTTAATATAAACCTAACAGACCACTCAGATCATTAGGATCAAGTCAGTTAGAAACACCAAGGGTTCACACAAAACAAGGGGAGTCCGCTTTTAGCTATTATGCTGCCCGCAGTTGGAACCAGCTTCCAGAAGAGTTTTAATGTTTGTTTTCTATCTATCTATCTATCTATCTATCTATCTATCTATCTATCTATCTATCTATCTATCTATCTATCTATCTATCTATCTATCTATCTATCTATCTATCTATCTATCTATCTATCTATCTATCTATCTATCTATCTATCTATCTATCTATCTATCGTTCTATCTATCGTTCTATCTATCTATCTATCTATCTATCTATCTATCTATCTATCTATCTATCTATCTATCTATCTATCTATCTATCTATCTATCTATCTATCTATCTATCTATCTATCTATCTATCTATCTATCTATCTATCTATCTATCTATCTATCGGATATATACTGTAGTATATACTGTAGATAGTGTTGTTTGTTGTTAGTTGTTAGTCTGAGGTTGCTCCGGTTCGCCGTGATATTTATTTCCTCAGTATCTGACCCAGAGCGAATCCTGTTGCTGAGAGACCGCCGCCGAATACTGATGTGAAGATGTGGATTGTCTTCATCCCATGATGCACTGGGTCAGTGTGACAGTGATAGATGTTGACCCGGCTGCAGAGTTAAAGAGAGCTCATCGCTGACACTGGGCGTTCTCTCCCGCTGAGGAGGAGAGTGGCCGACAATCTGGGGCTTAGACACACACACTTCCACACGCACACCTGCTGAGAGGGCAAGTGCTTTGTGAGGTCCAGTCATCCACACATTATGTGGTGCACCCGCAGCTGTTAACGCAAGGACCTCACACACACCAACATACCTCACACTTAACCGATCAATAATAATCACATCATGGAGAAATTCATTGGCTCTGTCTTTGAGGATACCTCTCTATTGACCACGCTGTTATTTTCTCTTACTCACATCCACACAGACACACAGTCTCTCTTTATTTTGAAACAGGGTGATGGTGGGCTATTTTTGGTTTAAGATTATATACTTATTTTGACTGATGAATTTCCATTACATTTTCAAGCATAATTATTGCTAAACTCTAAGGCAGCATCACAATACCCAAAATTTGTATCTGTATGATATTATATTTGAAAACAGTATTTACATACAGTTATAGTTTTTTATTATTATTTTGAATTAGCTTTTGATTTGAATTATTTTATGTGCTTTAATAATTCAACTTTTTTCAAACATATTTCAGTTAGATGCCAATGCAAAAATGTAATATTTTATATGTACGTTTAAGTTTTTACTCTGTTTATATTTGATTTCAGCTTCATTTCAGCTTTTTAAATAGATTTAGTTTAGTTTTAGTCAATAATAACAACAAAGATTCATCATTCGATTTCTACTCACTAATGCATCATTCAGTCCAATTTTAAACTGGTTTGTAAACAAGTTTCACTCTACACAGAAGTAATATTTAGGCAGTCTTCACAATCTATGGCCTTGTTTACACCTGGTGCGCTTATTAGCATGCGTTGGGTTTGTCCATATTTTACCCAATGCTGGGTTGTATTTAACCCAGCATTTTTTAGAGTGTGTTATCCCACCGGTAACTACTGTGACCATCAGCATTTTAACTCATTCTATGACCACACTCAACAAAACTGAATATATGTTATTAATACTAGACACCTTAAAGATAACGTGTACCAAAAATCTGTGGCATATCTTTATGTTAACATACTTTACTAGCCTTTCGTTTGATGCAGTTATCATCTTCTCAAGGTGCAAACGGGAAATAAACTGCTCTGGTCATGTGACAATTTGCACTAATCGTGTGAAACTGCACATATTTAATTGAAACCCTTTATACACAGAATTGCTGAGTTAAGAGGTTTTCTTTTAGTGAAGTGACATACGGCCATGTATGTTGACCCATACTCGGAATTCGTGCTTTGCATTTAACCCATCCAACGTGCACACACACAGCAGTGAACACACACACACACACCGTGAACACACACCCGGAGCAGTGGGCAGCCGTTTATGCTGCGGCGCCCAGGGGCCAGTTGGGGGTTCGGTGCCTTGCTCAAGGGCACCTCGGTCGTGATATTGAGGGTGGAGAGTGCTGGACATTCACTCCCCCCACCTACAATCCCTGCCAGCCCGAGACTCGAACCCACGACCTTTGGATTACAAGTCCGACTCGCTAACCATTAGGCCACGACTTAAGTGTTTGAGATCCATTCTCTTCCCCTGGTTGTTTGCAGTGTAAGCATGAGCACAGACCTCATTGTACCACTAATGAGCATCATTAATTTCCGCGTGTTGACTGACCTCTGATGCCCGCACAGCCCTGACCACACCATTACACTCGCAAATAAAAGGTTTGGCGGTTTCCACACATTTCTAAACACGTCCTGCATTGCCTCAGCTCTTCCTGTCCCAGACTCCCTTTCAAATGCTAATAAGCGACGCGGACTCATCGTTTACAGTGTGTAGGCTGTCGCGGTACACGCCTTCCTCTTCATAATCAAAGCGCTCACCGGGCAGTGACCGCCGGGCTCGTCTGCCCGCGATGCTGGCTTGTATTCCCGAGGGTCTTTAGTTTGAATTCTGCTCAGAGCTTGAAGTGAAGCCCAACGCATTCAGCTAGCAAGCTCTGTTAACAAAGATGCTCTTGAGTGCATATCTGACTAATGGAACATGAATATGGAGGATGTCAACTGAAATTTCCGTTTCTCGTATTGTTCTGTTCATTTCGGCATGCTTAGGTCATGCATGCTTTTCTGTAATTATACAAGATGTTCATATCTGATAGAAAGTAATTTTTCCCCCCATAAGTCCATGTATAATATGTATTGACATCAGAACATTATAGTTTAGAATATATGTTCTTGCAGTCTGAACCGTAATAGCTCATTTCAGTGCTCAATGTACTGTACTTTGTACTTGTATTTCACTTATGAACACATTTTATAGTAGAATGAAATAACAATTAGTGCCAGCCCAATAGTAATTCATTCATTCATTCCTGAAATGTCAATGTCCCTTGTAATATATATAATGTACATAATATGCAGTTAATATTAGGTCAGTAACATTATAGTTTATACATTGTGTAATAGAATAAAATAAAATGAATAATAATAATATTTAAACTGATATTTTATATGTATATTTGTTTGGTGTCTTTGAATATTTTATAGTATTTAGACAGATAATTTGCTGAATACTCGAAAATGCTAAAACAAATAGTAAAATGATTTAATTATAAGGTTTTATATTTATATGTATATTTATTCTATGTATTTGAGCATTAAACAGTGTTTAGACAGAAAATTTACTGAATACTAGAAAATGGTAGAAAAAATATGAAATGTTTTGCTTGCAGAATATTATTTGGCTTGATATTTTGTTATCTAATGCTGTGATATCCAGGCATTTTTAATTGTGTCTTAAGTATCCAAATACTTTTTGAGGGCACTGTGTGCATGAGAGTACAAATTTATCTTCCACTCGCTGGAAAAAAAAAGATTAGGTTGAATTGTAGCCTCACTAGCTTTAGTTAGTTGGTCTCTTACACAGCATATATATAAAAAACACTGCTAAAGAAAGAAATGAAAATGTAATATAATACTCTCATTTTCTCTCTGTCCTTCAGCTCCAGCGAACGCTCAGATTGTGCATTCTGGGCAGACATGTGTGGTGAAGGAGGACAACATCAGTGAAAGGATCTACACCATCAGAGAGGGGGACACGTTAGTTCTGCAGTGTCTGGTCAAAGGACACCCGCGGCCTCAGGTGAACACAAACACACATTCACGTCACATACTGCACTCACTGCTGGGCAGAAAGACAAGCACATGGGGCCCGAATTGAACTTTATGCCACACCTTCTAACAGCGAGTGGATTTAATGGACAGAAATGTTGCCGTTGAACTTTATTTGATATTATATTTATTTTAAATACTTTCATCCTCATGACAGTGTATTTTAGCCCGTATTTGTGACAAACAGTGCAGATCTGTATGTCACTTGTAACATGTATGAGTAATGTATGAGATGATCTCTCTAAAAATGTACCTGTCAAAAACAAGAAAGGAAAAAAAGAGCACACAAAGACACAGCATGATTTTGTTCTTCATATTTTTGTTTTGGTAGCTTAATGTGCAGAACATTCATCATATTTTTTGACACATGGACACATGGAGAGAAAACACTTTTGGCATTCCAGATTAACCTCTAACGGTAAATCTCTCACTGAGGTAAAAAGTTAAAAACAAACAATAAATGTTTGCTTCAGCAGACAAAAAATTCAATAATTTATTACTTATCTTTTATTACATTATATTATTTATTATTTTTAATCTATTAAAAAATATTACAATTAAATTATATGAATTATTATGTATTATTTATTTATAATAATATTTATTTGAATTGCATTATTTTTTATAAAATTGTATACACACACACACAAACACACACACACACACACACACACACACACACACACACACACACACACACACACACACACACACACACACACATATATATATAGAATTTAATTTTATGAATTATAAAATTTGAATACATATTTGTTTTATATACAATTTAGTGTATTCTTTTTATCAAATTACAATTATAATAATACACAATTACATTATATTTAAATTATTGCTGTAAATCGATTAAAAAATTTCATCGCGTTAATCACAGTCCTGGACTGTGATTCCTGGACTGTGATTAATCACATTTAATTGCAAATTTAAAATACTAGGATTTACCTGTAAATGTGTTGAAATAAAGGAATGCATGACAAACTAGTTTAAGGAAACAGAACCTTTCACATCTAAATTCACGTTAAAAAATTTTGATTAATCACATGTTAACGTATTAACTTTGACAGCCCTAATTTAAATTATATAATTTATAAATTAAATGATATGTTAATTAAATTAATATAATATATAGTATATTAATTAAAGTCAATATAAATTATATATTATTATAAAATATTTAAATTCAAATAATGCAATATAAATAAATATATAAATAAAAGATTTTTTCTTTTAATCAAATTACACAATTTCAATAATAAACAATCTATTAAAATGAATGACATAAATGTTTTGTATACACGGCATCATACAAGATGTTAACTTTTTTGAGAGGTCAGCACTGACACATAGCCAGTGGAATCACTGTACCTCTATATGTACAGTTTTTGTGCGTATATGTATCTTATAACAGATGACTGCAGACACTGAAGGAGAGAGGGTCTGTCAGTAGACTTTAGTATTTTTTGAGTCTTGTGTTGGCGTGTGAGTGTGTGTTATATAAGGTAAGGGTGAGCTGATAACAGTAGGAGGTGTGAAGAGCGTGGCTCCCACAGGCGCTCTGTCCACTGCCATCAGATCACTTATTAAAGACCCTCATTCACACACACGCATCCTCCCAACAACCTGTCTACATATATTAGTGCTCCAGGTTGCATCAGCAGAACAGCGATCTGATCTAAATTCCATCAGTTTTCCTTCCCGCAGTCCTGAGAACGAGTGCACTGAATAAAGAAGTTGCTATTCCATCACATGATCCACGATTTCCATTAGAAATGTCAGGACATTATGATGACAACAGGCTGAATATAGGAGTGTAATATAGAGTGTGAATATAGTCACAGTGTCTGAATATAAACTAATGAGGATATTAATGCATATTCTGTAGGACGTTATTGCCTGTGGTGCCGGGCCTTCACGGGTCACAAGATAGTGTGCTGGTGTGTGTGTCTAGATATTTGTGCCTGGATTTTGTTTGTCTTCAGGGCACATGTATTGAAATGTGTATTGGTGTATTTTGTCCTTTATGTGTAAAAGAATTGTTTGTAGAAAGACAGACAATCGATTGTAAGTTTGGCACATCTGTGTAATGCTCAGTGGTGTATGGTGTCATTTCAGTATTGGCAAAATTTACGCCTAATGAGCACCTATGACCACTATGAAATTATTTTAAACATAGGGACGGAATAAAAACAAATATGATGATATAAAATAGTATGTTTAGCCAATCTTGAAAACCAAAAAAAAGTAGCACCATATTATTTTTTTAACTTTTATTCCACAAGTATGCATTAAATTGAGCAAAAGCAAAGACATTTATAATGTTACCAGATTTCAATTGAAGGAACTCCACTTTTTTTGGAAACAGGCTCATTTTACAACAGTTGAGTTTTACCGTTTTTGAATCCATCCAGCTGATCTCCGGGTCTGGCGGTAGCACTTTTAGCTTAATTTAACATAGATCATTGAATCGGATTAGGCCATTAGCATTTGGTCATCAAAAATGACCAAATAAAGTGGAGTGTTCCTTTAAATGCTGCTCTTTCGGTTTCCACAAAAATATTAAGCAGTACAACTGTTTTCAAAATTGATAATAATAAGAAATGTTTCTTGCGTGGCAAATCAGAATATTAGTGTCACTGAAGACACAGAGTAATGATGCTGAAAATGACATTTAAAATGATTAAAATAGAATGCAGTTGTTGTAAATTGTAACTATATATATATATATATATATATATATATATATATATATATATATATATATATATATATATATTACTATATATTTGTTTAAATAAATGCAGCATTGGTGAGCATAAGATACTTCTTTCAAAAACATAAAATCTTACTGACTGCAGACTTTTGAACGGTAGTACATGTTTTTACTTTGCACCAGTGCTGGAATGTTCTAGACTAGAGCTCTGGATTTAGTATTTAATAACTTAAAATGTGTCATAAGCTCCTTTCAGACTTTACTGGTAAATTACCGGTAAATTGCCAAAAAAGCGATTATGTGTGAACAGGTCCTTTTTTAAAAATAAGGGAAATTATAACATTACCAGTAAATTGCCGGAATTCTGCTGTGCGTGAAAGCACAACGAGATTGCCGGTATGAGCAAGTTCAGATTGCACTGACGTAAAACGTCTACTCTGGGCCAATCCAGAGCCATTGAAATTCAAAACACAACATCTCTGGGCTGCATTTACTCTGCGCTGGGTACTCAAAAGCTGTGTCCGAAAAGAGCCAATCTCAAAGTCAGCACGTCACTGCATCTGCCATTAGAAGTCCCGGTTGCTATAGAAACAGTCAGCGTTCTGAGACACGAGTTCTAGGACTGCGCAATAGCAATGGCTGATGTAACCTGAGAAATAAGCTTTTTTTAATGCGATTTGAGCAAAATAAACTATTTATGACACTGCTGTTGTCAGATTTCATTGGTGATTTCAAATATGAAATTTAATCGTAAGCTTGGTGACCAGTTTTGGAGAATTCGATGTTTGCTTATTCAAAGAGATAGGAGCTGCACTCCTGAGAGGTGTTTCAAAGATGGCTGCCGAGTGACACGACTTGCCTTAAAGGGATTTTGGTATAGTTCAGTTGAAGTCGTCACCTTTCCATTTATTCGACTGGACAATGAGAAAAAAAACAAAAACGCAAATGATGTTGGGCGCTTTTCTAGTTGCTTTTTGTTCAACTTCAGGTGCTCAGAGCGCTCCTACAAAAACGCGAGGCACAGCAGGCGGCTAAAATGCGAGGTGCCTGGGGCACATAAACAGCATGAAAAATGCTCACTGCTGATAGAAAACAATTTTAAAAAGTCAGCTGTCTCTGCAGAAAATGCGCTCCATCTGATCGAGGCCTTACGATATCTCTGGGCCAAAAGTAGCTGCATGAATATGAACATTTGACTCAAAATTGAAACAAAGAAAAAAACTCCCACTGATTGTGTTTACACAACACTGGGAGTCACAGCCTTTTAGAGGTCATTTCTGGTTAATGATGTCACAGAATTTACCTGTATTTTGGAATGGATGTGTGAATGGTGCTTTACCGGAAAAAAGACGGAACGTTGTTGCCTGTGTGAACAGCACGGTTTTGAATTTACCGGTAAAGTCGTTCTGGTAATTTTATGGCAATTTACTGGTATTACTGTGTGAAAGGGGCTATAGATGTTAGTATTTGCTCATAATGTGATATATACTGCGTAATCAAGTAGCTGCATGATAATATTCAGTATGATGTTTATATATGTTCTGCGAGATGGTGCAAATATTTGTGTAGCATATTTTCATTTATACTTATTTAACTGATTAATTTCAGAAATCTTCTTTTGGTCCAATTTTAACCCTTAGATGACCACTGGATTTGTGATGGGTTGACTGTAGATGATGACGGTAAAGCTGGGAAAGAGATCTGGGCTGATGGGGACATTGGGTTGTGGTGTGTGTGCTGCATCCCAAAGGGAGTGTTGAGTTGCTCTCTGCATTGGCCTTCTGCAGCGGTGTCCAAAAACATGATACTGCTTTGCCCGTCCCTCCCCTTGCCTTTTTCTACCACATCATGTTTCTTTGCTCTGTGTGATTAACAGAGAGGCAGTAAAGGTCAGCCGTCTTCAAAATGATGGTGTGTTCGGCTCTCAGAGCACAGCTGCATGTCCACTGCTCTATGAACCCATTTGTTGTCGATTTTAATATAGGCTGAAAAATGTGGCAGAAATCTTGTTTAGAATGATGCAACTTCTATATTGTAAAGATGGAGATTGAGCTATAGGCATATGGAGATGAGTGTATATGGGATTTTCTTCAGTTAGCTGTACTTTTGGGGGCATTTTTACCACTATTGGATAGGATATACACATTCTCTTTTCACTTGACTATATACTCTACCATTCAAAGGTTTGGGTCAGTAAGAAATAAAAATTTTTATTCAGCAAGGATGCATTAACTTGTTTCAAAGTGACAATAAAAACTTTTATAATGTTACAAAAAAGATGCTATCCTGAATAAATGCATCATGGTTTACACAAAAATATTAAGCAGCACATCTGGTTTCAACATTGATAATAGTAATAATAATAATAAGAAGAAATGTTTCTTGAGCAGCAAATCAGCATATTAGAATGATTTCTGAACACTGAAGTCTCAAATAATGATTCTGGAAATTCAGCTTTGCATCACAGGAATAAATTACATTTAAAAAATTTTCAAAGAGAAAACAGTCATTTTAAATTGTAATAATATTTTACATTATTATTGTTTTTACTATATATTAATAATAATTAAAACTGTTGACATACAGAATACTCTGAGGAGCAAAAGGCTTCAAAAGTCTTCATTTGCTCCCCATTATCTCATTGCTTTCTAGAAGAAACAATTAAGATTTCATTTGTGATTTTTCTCTCATATGCTACAGTATATATCACAATGTCCAAATCAGGCCAGGTTTCAGACACAGATGGTTCAGTACACTTGAAGAAGAAGAGAAAGCAAGTAAGCGAGTCCGCTGGGCAGTGTGAGTGAGCAGTGATTGTGTTTAAGGTCACTGTGAAGGTCTGGTAGTGTTGGAGATATAGCTGTTCACAGGACTCGCAGTTCACATCCTATAGCATTTCTGTCACATGGACATCGGCAGCTAAATGCACAGCCTTTAGTAACACAATAGCAGCCTAAATGGCTTTTCTGAAAGAGATCCCGCTCCGCACATTATTTATTCATACTGCTGGTCACTGCAACCTTGGGCCCCGATCAGAGAGAGAGTGAGAGAGAAGAACAAAGAGAAAAAGGGGGATTGCTATAGAAGTTTGAGATGAGGGGAGTAGAAGGAGGGGTCGTCTGGGTTTGGTTTCTGTCCTTGAGAAGTGCAGTACAGAAGGATCAATACACTTCTGAAAACACAAAGATCAGATGGCAAAAAAATCACCCCACACCACATACACAAGGTCATACGACAACAGAGAGACAGAGAGCAGAAAACACAGGCCGTGGATCAGGGCCGAAACAACTATAACAACTCCAGAGTTTGAGGAAGTTTGTCTTTTTGGCCACTTTTTTTTTTTTTTGGAAATAAATATTAGTTTTCTTGATGCATGTGTTATTGGAACCAGACGTTTGGGGCGAGACATATCTTTATTATCCAGCAAACTAAAATCTATCTATCTATCTGTCTGTCTGTCTGTCTGTCTGTCTTTGTTGTATCAATCACATGGCCTTGTATTTAGGAGTGTAAGAAAATATCGATACACGTGGGTATCGCGATATTTTGTTTGGCGATACTGTATCGATTCTCGGCGGTCTCGGCGATTCCACGTGGAACATAAATACAAACAGAATAACCTGTGAAATCCAATTTGAAAAGTTCTGAGAATGTTTAACATCTGTATTTGTTTGATCGTTTTACAATTGTTTTGTTTTCTTTAGGAATCCTGCAAGCGCTTTAGTTTTCATTGATATTAAGCAGATGTCATTTTTTGTTCAGATCAAATGTTATGACATTGCATGTCACAATTGTAAACTTAAACTGTGAACCTTTAAAGTAGAGCCTATAAATGTATATTTTGATCTTTTTATAAAATACATTTTAAACATACATTTAACTAAAGAATCATGCAAGCACTTTTCCCGCTTTACTCGTACTGCACAAAAAGTGGTTAAACGATGTTGAATGTTATAGGGACTGATTATTGCAAATGCAGATCCCAGTGTATTCTGCAGTGTGTTCTGGTTAAACTACTTTTATTTATTTATTTTTTGCTAAGGTTTGCATATGGTGGTGTGTTCTTAATGACAGCTTTCCTAAAAAATATATATCCTATTCCTAAAATAAGAAATATCCCAATATATCGCCTTGCTTACAGTATCGCA
Source organism: Barbus barbus (assembly GCF_936440315.1). NCBI lineage: Eukaryota > Metazoa > Chordata > Actinopteri > Cypriniformes > Cyprinidae > Barbus > Barbus barbus. The sequence continues at coordinate 26,608,464 of NC_136746.1, read as the reverse complement.
ATGTATCGCAATATATCGTATCGCAACTCCTGTATCGTGATACGTATCGTATCGCCAGATTCTTGCCAATACACAGCCCTACTTGTATTCATCATTCTGTCTTTCTTTCTAGGTATATGTATCTCCTTGACTTTTATTTCTAATTTCCTTGAATTTTAGTTCAGCATTCTGTTTTTACTACTGTGGTTCAAATTTAAAGTTCATGTTATTTTTTATTTTTTTTAGTTGAAGGCAGCATACATGGGGAAAAAAGTGGAATTTTTCTTTTTCTTTCTTTCTTTCTTTCTTTCTTTCTTTCTTTCTTTCTTTCTTTCTTTCTTTCTTTCTTTCTTTCTTTCTTTCTTTCGATAGAGGAAGATGAGGATGAAGTTTGTGATGGTGAGACACATATAGAGCAGAAGGAATATTAAAGCAGTGTGCTGGTGCAGTGAGTTGTGTAAAGCCCCCAGTGGTGGAGTGTTCTAGAAAGCCCAGTTCTCGTTGGCACCTCAGTGTGCACGGCATCTAAATAGATGACACCAGACGGCTTCACACAGAAACACTGTTTAACAGCCTCTGATTGGCCACGAGAGAGAATAAGTTAAAGGAGGAGGGTTAGACACGAATGTTTTAACTTGTACCAGATGTCTCGTTGTACCATTGGTAATAGCGGGAGGGAGCGACTCGCTCATCAGAAATGTTTGATGTTACTGGATGAGTAAACACTTTTTCAAAGAGGCCACATTATAAAAAAACATTTTTTGAACTGCAAAAGTTTGATGAACTGTGTATACATTTACAATTCATACATTTGAAACTAGGCTGTCATTTGAAAGCAGGTGTGTTAGTGGTTCATAGGTTATTGAATTAGAAGTAATTTACATATATAAATCTTAAAGGTACTGTAACATAAAGAGCCTGTTTAATGCATTATTTCAGAGGCAGGGTGGAAAAAATTAAAATAAAACTAATTCACAGAGTTTTTATTTCCAGAAACTGACTGATATTTGGTTTAACATGGTTTCAGAGCTAACACTTTTGGGAGAATATGCTCTTTACATTAACTGAGCCAATTGTTTCTTTTAAGTATGGATAATATACCAGATTATTTGGTCTTGGAAGTATTTGATGTGAAATATTTAAGTTCATAATGAGATCTTTGACCAGAATGAGACATTGTAGAGATCTCCTCTAAAACTCTAGAGGAGACATATGTGATATTTCTAGGTCTTTTTTTCAGGAGAAACATTTTAGGAGCCGGGGATATATTGTAAGTCCAAAGTCTATACACTTAAAAAAAAAAAAAAAAGGTTCCAAAAGACTGTTTTCACAGCAATTCTGTAGAAGAACCATTTGATTTACCTAAAGAACCTTTCAAAGAACCTCATTTTTTTCTTTCACTCTTAAACATACCAAAAGGAAGTGATGTAAATTTGCAATGATGCCATAGAAGAATGGTTTTTGAAAGTGAAAAAGTAAAAGTGACGTGAGATATGGTCAAGTATGGTTACCCATTCTCAGAATTTGTGCTCTGCATTTAGGTGACGAGTCCCACTTTCTAACCATTAGGCCACGACTCCCCCAGTCATTTTTTATCCCCAAAGAACCTTTCAGTTCTTAAAAGAACATTATTTTATTAATGTGATGAACATTTTAGTAATCCGAAAGACCTTTTTCTAATACAAAGAACCTTTTGTCCAATGGAAAGATTCCACGGATGGAATCCGAAAGGTTTTTCTTGGAACCATCAATGCAAGCAAAGAAGCTTTATTTTTAAGTGCGTATTTGACCAGCAGAAAACCAAACCTTGAGACATGTCACTTCAGGCAATCTCCATCTATCACATCTCCATTTCAGCATTCTCTCGATCGAACTGTTCACATTACATTCTGTCAGCGTTCCGCCTCATGCCTCAGTCAGCACTGATATCATCACCGTCATCATAATCGTGGTCCTCATCTGCTAAAGTGTGTCACTTGTGATGCCAAGGTTGTGTTTTCAATTCCCAGGGAACACATATGATGGTAAATGGAAGCCTGTTTGTGGAAAAGCCACATGAATCAATGTTAGAAATGCAGTAATCATCAACATCATCATTGCGATTCAGTTTCTTGTTCCAAAGATTGCTCTCTCAAGCTGATCGATCTCAGATTGCTGTTGATTGCCATCCAAGAGGAACTGGATCTCTCCCTTATCATGTGGCGTGTTTAACTCAGTGAGACAGTGATTATAGAACATCACAGATGGATCGGACATGTCGCTGATGAAATACGTATCAGTGAAATCCTGTAAGTCAGGCCTGGCCAGACTTTTGACTGTGGCCTTAAATACTGACCCTCACTGCAGTTTTTTGTGGCCAAGAACTGCCCACTTAGACAGGAAGAGACCATATGGACTCCAAATGTTTTATTTGCATATGTTCAGATGAAAGTAATGAGTGCTGCGTGACACAGAAAGTTATAAAAAGTTGATTTTGCAATTTAATGTGCTCTTGCTTGCTGTTGTTAAGGGCATGAAGAAAAATAAATAAAATGAAATTTCTGTGCAGAATAACTGGATGTGAATTAAAGAGTATCTCCAGTTTTTCTATGGGAGGAGCGGGAAAAGCTACATATGCACATCTTTTAGTATTATTTATACACAAGTATATTGCTCTTTCATATTTTAAAGTAGTTTTTTTAATATATATATATATATATATTCAGTTTTAGTTTTTGTAATTTTAACTCTTCAGCTTAAACTGATTTTAGTTAGTTTCCTGTCTGAAGAGGTCTCATTTAAAACGTTTTTAATCTAATATTTATTTTATTCCAGCTTTATTTCAATTAACAAAAATATTTTTAATACTTTGTTTTAGATTTAGTTATCAGTAACAGCACTGATTATTCATATTTTAAAATAAACATATTTGATCAAATACATATATTCCAATGATGACTTAAACACACTATATATATATATATATAAAATGGTGCCTTTAAATGTGTTGCACCAAGTTTGATGCCATTGGTTCTCAATTTGAGCACTACTGCAGAGAGGAGAATCGTAACAGAATAAACACTTGTATGGTTTCTGAAGACTTGAAATATAGTGCAGGAGTCGCATGGACTACTTTTATGATACTTTTTGGTGGCCTTTCCATTTCCAAGATTTGATATTCTGCCTAAAACCTTTTGTTTCACAGAAAGCTGAAAATTAAATTCAAAAGAAATTGGAGAGAGTAAACGATAACAAAATTTCAGTTTTGGCGTGAACAACTTCTCTTCGTAAAATGTGCATGTAAACCTGGCGGTTGCTTTCTGTAGGCTTGTTTGTAGGACAGAAGCATGATCTTGAAGGTGTGCAGCATCAGACCGCAGAAGGACTAACGCTGTGTACATCCCACGTGCAGCAGATGTATTTCTGCCCTCATTGTGTCCATGAGCAGAAAAAGCCACCTCACACTTTACACATTAATTTATTATGCTTGGCGTGGGAAGTTTAATAGAGCTACTGTTTGTGTAACACATGGAGAGGTTTAAATACTCCGCAGCGCTGCGTGTTATTTGATTAGGATTGATTTCAGTGAACAGAGGTGCAGTTCAGAACGGAAGATGAGCTGGCAAAATCTGACACTGCTTTTTCTTCTTTCTTTCCTGATGTTTTATGTTTCTCTTTAGGCTTGCTTTTAGTTTGCTAAACATAAAAGCTGTTCACATTACAGCTTATATATATATATATATATATATATATATATATATATATATATATATATTATACAGACTCACACACACACACACACACACGCGCACACACACACATTTATGAAGTCTCTTCTGCTCACTGAGTCTGCATTTATTTGACCAAGAACACAGTAAAAACAGTAATATTATGAAATATTAATAGAATTTAAAATAACTGTTTTCTATTTGAATATATTAAAAAATTGAATTAATTCCTGTGATGCACAGCAGAATTTTCAGCATCGTTACTCCAGTCCTCAGTGTCACATGATCTTTTAGAAATTATTCTAATATGCTGTTTTACTGCTCAAGAAACATTTCTTATAATTATCAATGTGAAACACAATTGTGCTGCTTAATATTTTTTCGAAAACCATGATACATGCATTGATTGTATAGACTACTGCAATTTGTGTGTAGTTACATGTGCTTCATGTCCCCAGTCATAAAAAAACTCAAATCTGATCGTTTAAACTCATCTCACTCCAATTTTTTGCTTAGTAAAGACCTTCATGAAAATACTAGACTCTTCCGCTTTAAACTGGCATCCTGCTCACCAAGTCTGTGTTTATTTGATGATAATGACCCGTAATTATCCTGAGTATTGCAGGGCTACTTACCGAATAAATAGCGTACACCTTTTAGGCTAATTGTACATTTTACCTTATTTATTTTACTGGTTTTGCAACACTTTAGCAATACAAATGGATCGTTTCTGACATGCCGATAAAGCTCAAAATTGAATTGAGAGAGCGAGAGCTAGAGCGAATGAGAGAGAGAGAGACAGGGAAAGAAAGGGATATGAGATTTTAGAGTAATACACAGCGTAAAGCTAAGCTGCAAACGTTGATCTTTTGTGAGTAGTAATACACAGCATAAAGCTAAGCTGCAAACGTTGAGTTGTTGTGAGTAGTAATCACTCTTCACCGATTTAACATGCTCGCACATAAAAAGCCCATCAATGAGCATTAAATGCGCTTACAGTAGCAATAACCAGTGCTAGTGCTGAAGAGGACCACAGACGCCCAGATTTAAGCAGGCTTGACAGGCATTAAGCAATAAACATCTCTTTGCGGATACTTGACTTGAATTGGTGTCACTCGCAGAGAACTTAATTTATAGAGGCAGTTATAGGATAGGCAGGAAGAGAAAACCTGAAGCGGAGCGAGAGAGAGGGTATGGAAAAATGGGAGTGGGATGATAAAAGCGTTCTTTTTCGGACGCGGGAAGCTTTCCCTGAGGACGTCAGGTCAATATACTTTATGATTTCAGTTCAGCATGAAACTATTTTTCCTAGGTAAAAATTACAACAAAAATTACCTCAATTTAAAAAAAGTAAAGGTTTTTATTGGCATTTATTGTTCCAGGAAGAACCTTTAATATCCATGAAACCTTATAATGGGAAGAAGGTTCTTTAGATTATTAAAATGTCCTTCACACCACTAAAATAATGGTTCGTTTTCGCTGAAAGATTATTTCGGGAACCCAAAATGGTGGTTCTATGACATTGCTGCAAAGCCCTCTTAGTTTTTAAGTGTTTTTTGGAGAATAATGAGAAATCTAATCCTAATTGCTCTATATTATGTTTTCACCTCATTTATTTTGACCTTTGTCAAATGCCTTAACTAAAGCTATAAAAAGTCAATTCCTTGTTTCGCTGCCTGTTTCGCTTCATTATGGACCTTTTTGTCAACTGTGAGTAAAATAACAGTCTGTGGTTCCCTTTCAGTCGGTCACGTTCGACGTACATCGGAACTGACCGACGAATTGGGGATCACTTTGGGAGACCAATCTACTTCGAGTGTAAGAAAACGAGCCAATGCACATTGGCATGCGATAATTGCAACAGCTGCTCTGCAGCAGCTGGTGCGTCGCATATTTGCTTTTCGCTTCGGAGCCTGCACGTGTGTTTCTTTCTTCTTCGGAAGTGGTGGAAGACGAGCTGCTTGTTTGGGAAGGAGCCTCTACGTGTCTGGTGCGGGTGTGATGGCACTGACAGTGTGGGTCGCGATCTCACTAGAGAGCAAAAACAGCTGTGTTCACAGCTCGTGGAGAGGGCGCCTTCAACGAGATCGCTGTTTATACAGCTGAGAGTTGCGTCTTCAACGAGTGTGAGTGCTCACAACAGGCTTGCACTATTGTACTGTTGTGTAGCCGTGGCCATTTCCCTGTGCGTTTCAGCACCAGTGGAGAGCAAATTCCTAAAAGAGCACACACAGTTTGACCCTGCGTCTTTTTCAAGATGTCATTCAGACCGTGTGGTACTGGATGCGGTCGCTACCTGCCCCCCGGTGATGGTCATGATTACTGCCTCACGTGTTTGGGCCTCGCACACGCTAAGGTGGCACTCATGGATGGTATATGTTCTGACTGCGGGAACATGACCATCTCAGTGTTAAGGTCGAGACTCCAGTATCTTGAGGAGACTGGAACCCTTTTGTATATTCCCTGATCTAGTCCTTCTTCTGGGCCAGCTCAGCTGAGCATCGGGCACGAGTGGAACCCTCCACCATGTCCTGAGCCCTCGCAGCTGGACGATTGGTTTCTTGGGGTGGCCCGTGTTGGTTCTCAGCGCTCCGCCCCAGTACCTTTCTTTCCGGAAGTGCATGAGGAAGTGAGTAAATCGTGGACGGCACCTTTTTCTGCCCGAAGCCGGTCTGGTCCTTCTTCCTCCCTCACTACCCTTGATGGCGGGGCGGCTAAGGGGTACGTGGAGCTCCCCCCAGTGGAGCGGGTCAACTGGGAAAAGAGCAAACTCTCCCCTGTGCAGAGGATCTCTTTTCTCGGTATGGAGTTGGACTCAGTCAACCAGATGGCGCGACTCACAGAGGAGCGTGTCCAGTCAGTGTCTCCCTCCACCCTGAAGGTGTATGTTGCTGCAATTGCCGCACATCATGACGCAGTTGATGGTAAAGTCTCTTGGTAAGCATGACCTGGTCATCAGGGCCGCTCTGTCATCTCTGCTGGTGTTCTTTCCCCCCTAGAACTAGGCTGGAACCACCCCAGAGACTTCCATATGTTGTACTATCCTCTTGGCTAGTCCATATGTGTAACCACCACAGTTACCTTCCTACGGGCAGGATGTGGCTTCCGTAGCGTTCCCTTCCCATCTAGGACACACTTTCCCAGCGTTATCCAATAGTCACACTGAGTGGGACTTGCTGAACAACAGTGACTGACCTTCTCTGCTTAGAGCTCTGACTCCCGCTCCGACAAGTTAGGGGCGGTCCAGGAGTCTCAAACAGAGTGCTGGAAGGGCCAGCGACTGTGGCGTGTTGATAGATATCCCCAATTCGTCGGTCAGTTAAGACAGTGTTCTACCTTAGCACAATTTAAGCTACATTTGAAATCATGGTTAAAAACGAGTCAGGTGTGTGACCATTGAGTATTTCTGTATTTTGAATGAAATTTTGAGTTGTCAAATTTTTATAATTGTTTGTAGGATGATGCTTTGTATTATTTATAGGGGACATTTAGTAGAAATTTGGATTGTAGTTTCTATGTGAGAAATCATATTTTTTATGTTAAATTTTGGAGGGATTTTATTGTAAATGTTATTATACTGATGTTTTTTGTCACATAATTTGTTTTGTATTTTCCTGCCCAGGGACAGCAGAAATTTAGCTCTGTAGCTAATTCTGGGGCAGTTTTCTGACTGTCTATTGTCCCTGTCAAATAATGAATTAAATAAAATAAAAAAAAAACAGACATGAAGACAGTTCAACCGATTTTTAGCCTTATAATCCTCTCAATGCACTAGATGATTCGACCAGACCACGAGACCGCACACTTGAAGATTGTAGGAACGATTTCACACTGACACGTGATCTGACAGAGACTCGCAAGATCAAAAGTGATTAGAGAAGAAAAACAAATAGAGGACCATCGACATTGTCAGCTAACTCTCCTGGCGTGCGTTCTGTTTCACAGTGAGAGACAAAGTATACAAAAGAATAAGGATGATGTTCTCTGCTTTCACGGCATGTTTGTGGCTGCCGGGCTTCAGCTATAGAAGCACGCAACATCCAGTGAGTGGCGCTTGGTCGCTCTCATTGGCTATCGTGGGTATCATGTCAGTGGCAGCCAGATCAAGAGTTGTAAATATCAAACATGTTTGATATTTACGATTGGAGTTCGGCAACGCTCAGTCTCGATTGGGAGCAGATAAATAATCGTAGTGACATTTTTGGTCAAAAAATCACTTGCGACAAGCCGCGAATCGGGCCACACCCCTCGATCGTTCGGGGGTGCAAATCGGCCTTAAAATTGGGCTTAAAATCCTCTAGTGTGCGGCCAGCCTTAATAAAATTAGAAATGTTGCCCTGGCAAGTATCTAAAATAAAGTTTTTGAAACATTGAATTTTTGTTAAGATTACTGGTCACACTTTATTTTAAGGTCCAGTTCTTGATATTAACACACCATTAACTATGATTTTTGCCTCAATTAACTCCTAATTCCAGCAAACTAATTTGCTGCTTATTAATAGTTAGTAAAGTAGTTGTTAATTTTAGGTATTGGGTCGGATTAGGAATGTAGAATATGATCATGCCCTTTATTAATACAAATAAACAGCCAATATGTTAATAATAGGCATGCTAATAAGCAACTAGTTAATGGTGAGAATTGGTCTGTATACTAAAGTGTTAACATTTATTGTATTTCAAGTAATGAGATTTATTTATTATTGACTGATTGATTGATTGATTGATTGTGGTTTTACTTTTAGTTAATAATGATAACCCTGCTCTTGGTCTGAACAAACATAACCAAATTCATTATCATCAAAATGGAAAGATGGGATTTGGAAAGTATATCAGAATATTGTACAGCATTTTGTGAGGCTGATTTTGCACTAGAGACAGATGAAGAACGCTAGTGTACAGCTAACAGAGACTCATGGGATTTCTTTCCCAAGAGCAGGCAGAAAAGACTGTGTGAAGAAAGAGGGAGACAGACAGGGTTTGCGCAGTCTGTTGGGATCTCTGGAGCAGTAAAACATGGTGATGTGTGGCAGCTGTTGAGAAGGGCAACGTTGTCTCTTTCTCTGGTTTATCTGTTTCATGACCAATTTCTTCCCCTGTTGCGTTTCCTGTAGCTGCAGCATTCCGGTGTCTGTTGCCATGAGCCGTCCTCTCCTTTCAGTCTCTGACGCGCTTTTCTTCATATCACTGAAGCTTTGAAAGTTTCTGTGCCAATGTGACTTTGCGTTGCTGTAAGTGAGCCGTCTGAGGCCGCTGTAATGATAGCCTATCCAGAGCCATCTGTCTTACATCTGCCAGCGCCGGCCCTTTGAGAGCCACGATGCATCAACAAAATGATGGCAGAGTTTTGGGTTGCTGAGAAAACAAACAGGACATTTTTTGAACAGTCATAACCAATGGTGGATCCTGATATAGGCAACGACACAGATCAGAGCTTTAGCTCACTATTGCACTTGAATTGAAAGGGAGTTGTGATCTACAATAGCAACTTTTCTCATTAGAAGGTTAAAAAATACTGTATGCAAATGTATATACAGAAATGTCTGTATCCTGTAGCTGTAAGAAATTTTTCACTATTTTTAATTATCATTTTGCCTTCATTATTCCAAGGACCCCACAGAGAAGCAGATTAGAAGATAAAATAAATAGATAGACAGATATATAGATAGATAGATAGATAGATAGACGTGTTAATTTGTTAAGTAAAATATGTCAATTAAATTAAACTTTACTGTAAAGCATATTTTCATATGTTCATATTATGTGTGTATATTATATAATATAATTCAATATATAATATATATATTGAATATATGATAACACTTTACAGTAAGGTTCAATTTAATTAAATTTCATTAAGTTTAACTATATTTAAGGGACACAGAAAAATATTTAATGTTGGAAATTTCACAATTAATTACAAAAAAGCAAGTAGCACATTGAATTATGAACATTGAATTAGTACATTGTGCAATTTTGAGATAGAAAAACTAAAGTAAAACACACTTCAAAAATCTGTTTTATTTACAACTTCAAAAAAAAATCAATTTAGGTGTTTTAAACTAACAATGATCAACAGTGCTGTTTTTTTTGCATATTTGTCTCTGTCATGAATCAGGTCCATGGACTTCCATTTGCTCGCCACCAGAGGTCACCCGCTCACCACATGGACTCTTGCACTACATTAATGTTGCACTTCACCATCGGACTACCGTTCCCATCATCCATTGTACTGACGGCACACAGCTGATTCCAATCACACACTCAAACCTGAGAACTATTACACAATCACACACCCTACCATGGACTTCCTTGCACAGATCGCTGAGTTTTGTCTAGCACTTATCACTTTCATTGCTGGTAGCTACCTTACAGAGCCTTTCATAGTTTCTTAGTCTTGCCTAGCCTGTTTACCCGTGCTTGGATTATTGCTTTCGTGTTTCCTGGATTAACCCTTGCCTTGCTTTATCCTTCGGACGCTGTTGTACCTGGATTATCTCTCTGCCTAGCCCCTTTGGATATTGTTCACCGATCGACGACCCACGCATACTTTTGGTATACTCTTGTGTCTTGCCCTCAACATGTCTGTCTGCTGATGTTTGACCCTGCCTGTGTTTTACCACATTTCTAATGAAGTCTGCAAATGGATCCTCACGCCTCACGTCTCGTTGGCTCCATTACAGACACACTTAAAAGATTCAGATCATCAAACAAATTTTTATATTATACAAAGATAATGCAAGTAAATACAAAATGCAGATTTTAAATGATGATTTAATTTATTACGGGAAAAAAAGCTGTCCAAACCTACCTGGCCCTACAGGAAAAATTAATTGGCCCCTCCTGTTAAATCACGAAAGAACCTGTAGAGTGATTAAATTGATTAAACACATTATTTTAGAAAGCCGAGTTAATCAAGAAATCACTTAAATAGAACCTGTCTGACAAAGTGAAGCATGCTTAAAGAGCAACACATTATGATCTAAAGAAATTCAAGAGCAGATGAGAAACAAAACAGTTGACATGTATTAGTCTGGAAAGGGTTATAAGCCATTTCTAAGGCTTTGCGAACCACGGTCAGAGCCATTATCCACAAACGGAGAAAACATGGAACAGTGGTGAACCCTCCCAGGAGTGGCCGGCCTACCAAAATTACTCTAAGAGCACAATGACGATTCATCCAGGAGGTCATAAAAGAACCCAGAACAACATCTAAAGAACTGCAGGCCTCACTTGCCTCAATTAAGGTCATTGTTCATAATTGAACAGTAAGAAAGAGACAAAACTGAAAAAACAGCATCCATGGGAGAGTGCTGACCAAAAGGGAACACAAAGGCTCGTCTCATATTTGCCAAACAATATCTTGATTATACCCAAGACTTTCGGGCAAATGTTGTGTGGACTGATTTGACAAAAGTTTAACTTTTTGGAAGGTGTGTGTCCCGTTACATCTTGTGTAAAACCAATACGACATTTCATAAAAAGAACATCATGCCAACAGTCAAACATGGTGGTGGTAGTGTGATGGCCTGGGGCTGCTTTGCCGCTTCAGGACCTGGACGACTTGCCATAATTGATGGAACCATGAATTCTGCACTTTATCAGAAATTCCTGAAGGAGAATGTCCAGTCGTCAGTTTGTGACCTCAAGCTCAAGCGCACTTGGGTTATGCAGCAGGACAATGATCCCAAACACACCAGCAAATCCACCTCTGAATGGCTAAGAAAAAAACTAAATTAAGGTTTTGGAGTGGCCAAATCAAAGTCCAGACTTAAGTCCGATTGAGATGCCGTGGCATGACCTTAAACAGTCCTTTCATGCTCGAAAACCCTCCAGTGTGGCTGAATTAAAACAATTCTGCAAAGAAGAGTGAGCCAAAATTCCTCCACAGCGATGTGAAAGTCTCATTGCCAGTTATTGCAAACGCTTGATTGCAGTTGTTCCTGCAAAAGGTGGCACAACCAGTTAGTAGATTTAGGGGGCAATTACTTTTTCACGTGGTGCCAGGCAGGTTTGGACTGCTTTTTTCCATTAATAAATTAAATCATTTCAAAACTGCATTTTGTATTACTCAGATTGTCTTTGTGTAATATTGAAAACATATAATCAAATGATAAAATGTATTAACTTTAATTTATATTAACAAATGCTGTAATATATATATATATATATATATATATATATATATATATATATATATATATATATATATATATATATATATATATAATGGACTATTCCTCACTTTGTTGGTCTGTTCAGAGTTGTAGGTTAAGGACGACTAATATACTACAATATGCACAATAATGTGGCACAACTTTTTAGTGATTTTGCCCCATCAAACAGCCTTCGACCAGCTTTTCTGTCCTTTGCCACCAAAAGTATAGGTTACTCCCAGCAGGAGCTCTCTCTCCCATCCTCTGTGTTAATTTCTCACTCACCACACCTGATAAATGAACAGCAGCTGTGTCCTAAATCCACAGACAAATAAACCTGAATAAACACAAAGCTCGTCGTTTACACAGGCCGGTGTAATCCAATAATCCTTTGCACGTACGTCCTAACCGTCCCGCCGCCCCCAGCGCTGCCAACTCCAATCGGCTGTTCACCCGTGTGGCACCCTGTTCAGAGGTGACCCCGGCTATAATGGAAGCAGCTTACTGATGTCCAGAGGAGGAGAGGTGTAGGAGATTACACAGGCTTTAGTTTGTGATGTTCACTTGACCTTACATACTCAATGCAAAGATTGTTTGAATGAGTCAAAAGAATGATTGAGATGGATGAGACTCTGATTACAGACAGTCTGACCGCTGCACCTATGTTAGGGTCAAACTTTTATTAAGTCCCACATCCTCCTCATCTTTGTGACCAGTCTTTTTATGCGGAACCAGTCTTTTTACTAGTTTTCCTGTAGCTCAAATAGTAGGGCATGGCGCTAGCAACGCCAAGGTCATGGGTTCGATTCCCAGGGAAAGCAAGAGCTGATAAAATGTAAAAACTGTAACTTGAATGCAATGTAAGTCGCTTTGGATAAAAGCCTCTGCTAAATGCATAAATGTAAACTACATTTTTTCACACTTTTAACTCATTCACATTCAGTACATTCAGTGACTTTGTAGGAGAAAAGAAATTAAACTTTTCTGTTTACATGGTTATTATTTAAAGATTTATCAATTTATGGGTCTCTATGTACATATACAGTGTGAAACTTTTCCTCATATATATGTATTTTATGATTTTAACATTTTAAATCAACATTTTAATATAAAAATGCATTTACATTACTTAATTACAATTTAATCATAAGTGTTTAAGACTATTCTTTTCATAGACATATACTGTACTTATACAATATACATATACAACTTATACAAGTCTGAAACAGCACTGAAAATATGATACTATAAGTTTATATTATAATGTTTACTTATTTTGATTTTTATATTCCAAGCTCTGATTGTGTGATTTAAAATGTTTTGTGGTTAAAATATTTTATTGTTAAAAAACACATTTATATTTTTTAATCATTACAAATTATTATTATTTTTTAAACATTTTATTTTACTTTTTTATTTTATTTTTTTAAGGCATGAGTTTTTTTTATTGACCTAAATGTACAAATACAGTAAAAAAAATCTACAGCTTTTTTTATTTAAAAAATAAACGGAAAGCTTTAGTTTCTCTAGAAATTTAAAACAAATAAAACTTTTGATTTAAAATGATTATTTAGATGGTTCACGTTTTCTTGGTTACAATCAAATGTAAGCAAATTGAAGCAAAATAGACACCAAATGCTAAGTGATTCTATTAATTCGACAACTACTGTAACAAGGACACCTTAAAATAAAGTTTAGCTGTAAAACACGCTGAAAATAAATTGTTTTGCACATTTATTATTAGCTCATGAGTCTCTGAATGTCGCCCCTGCAGGTGCGGTGGACCAAGACAGCAGGCAGCGCTTCCGACAAGTTCCAGGAGACGTCCATCTTCAATGAGACTCTACGGATCCCCAACATCCAAAGAGTGCAGGGCGGCCGCTACTACTGCAAAGCTGAGAACGGGGTGGGGGTGGCTGCCATCAAGTCCATTCGCGTAGATGTGCAGTGTAAGTGATAGGGCCATGATCCCTCCTCTTCCCAGCCTGATCCCTCCAGGATTTCCTGCAGGAGGTGAATCAGTGTGAACTCTCCAGAGCTCCATCTCTGTCCTAGTATCGGTGTGGGAGGTTATGGAAAACAGGAGGGAAAATGATGCTCAGTTGACAAAAGAGGAAACAAATTGTAGCACCCAGCAGCTTTTGAGCAGATTTAATAAGATGATTGATGGACATATGGGCTGCACCGGACAGATGCGCCTGGAGAGTTCGGGTGAATGAATTGGAAGGATCTCGAGTGAGAGTTGAAGCCATAGTTCAGGCAGGGTCACACTCTTTATGTGTGTAAGGGATTCCCTGCAGTGCTGCCCAGCACCACTGACCCACTGTCCCGTTGAGCCAAGGGTCAGGTCAGTGGCTACAGCCAGACCCCACAAAAAACACCTACAGTAGACTCCTCACTCTCTCAGATCAACCTCACATTCAATACTAACAACCTTAAGGGGTATTCACTCAGAACTAGTTTTGAATTTTATTTTTTAAATTTAATATTTTTTATTCAACTGGATCTGTTCCCAGATCATCTCTCCGTAACATTTTTGTCTCATTTTTAAATTTCATTCATAGTTTTTGTAATTCAAAACGAGTTTTTATTTCTTTATCATCTCGTTTTCGTCAGTGAAAAAGAATGTAAAAAAATTAACAGTCTGAGACCTCATTGAAAATCTGCAACTTTTTTCCATTAAAAATTGTAAACAAAAGCTTAAGTTTCTCCAGAACTGTTACATTCAACACTAACAACCCTAATGGGTGCTCACTCAGAACTAGTTTTTTTAAATGTGTTGAAATTAAATACAATTTATTAAAATGTATAAAAAAAGCAATGAGCAAAAATATGTACCTTATTTTATACATACATAATGATATATATACATAATATACAGTATATATGTATATAATATATATAATGTAATATGTATTATACATACATTATATATATATATATATATATATATATATATATATATATATATATATATATATATATATATATATATATATTAAAAAATTACGTGTATCAGAACTAAACAAAAAAAAGGTCTTGAGATTCATTTTTATGAGGCTTGCTTCAAAAATAATGGACAGCAGAAAACAGCAAAACAGCAGTCGAAATGCGGCTAATTGGTCAAAAACATCCGTTTAATGCATGTTAGCATCAGGGGCGTAAATTTCATCTAACATTATGGGGGGACAATATACATAAAATTTCTCAAGAGCAGTATTTGAAGGGGACACAAATAATACAGCTAAAATTGTACTTGTAAGGATATGTATGCACAGAGGAAATCTACTACTATTAGTGTAGCAGGGAGACTAAGGCGTCATTTTAATGACAAATGCAGAGAGTGCATTATTGTGGCTCGAAAGCACATTGTAGCGCGAGCGTGAATCTCTTCCCTCGCACAAGGATTTTCTCGCACAAAACCGGACGCCCACCCTCAGAAACACGCTGCTCTGGCAAAGAGAAAATAATCACTTCATCCGATGTTTAAGTGAATAAAATAGCCAATTGACAGCCTTACTTACTGGAGTTCCACGACTATTGAGACTTTGTTCACTCTCACTGGACATGTGTGTGTGATATAAAAGAGGAAAGCATTTGGACCAAAGCACTGTGAGTTAAGGGAGGAGGAGACTCAAAATGTTTCTAAACTTAAAACGCAATTTGCCCAGTTTAAGTTTGTGTTGTTTTACACAATTATTTTAAGTATAAACATTATTTACGATACACAGCGCGGCTTTTTAATCATATTTTTAGGGGGGACAATCCTCAGATAGGGGTAGTCTTGTCCCCCCCCCCCCCCCCCCCCCCCCCCGACCCCCACCTATGGGATTTCCACCTATGGTTAGCATAGAAACACAATTAAACAGTTAATTAAACAGACAATTAGAAGTGTGGTGGAATACAAAAACACGTTCTGTGTGAACCGGCCATTATTCTTTTACCCTCACGTCTTTGCATGCCTCTGTTGCAACATATCGTAACCTCTCACAGACTTTTGTATGCTTAATTTACTTCCAGCCGCTAACACACAGCAAGATTCAGTCAGCGATCTCCCTCTATGGTATTCAACCATCACGCCTTCCCCGTGGCCCCTCCTCGTCCCCCAGAGGATGGCTGTGTTGTTCCATAGGGTTCCCCGGGGGCGGATGATAATTGTGTAGCAGGTAAACAGGGCAGGCTGACAGCTGCTCTGAGTGGAAGCACTCCTGACGGGTGATGCTTGTTCAATTTTCCCCCACCGGCTCCGCGGATGACTTTAGCACCACAACACCGGCAATTAGACTCAGCCTGACCAGAGCGGTGATGCACGGCGCGGACCACCCACCACACACACACACACACACACACACACAACATCTCCCCTCAATCTTGTACAGCACCAAACCCCATTACTGAGAGAAAAGAGAAGTAAGAGAGCAAGTGTGAGCTGTGAGATGGAAAGGTGAGAGGTACAGAAGGTGTGAGAGATAAAGATGGAAGAATTACGGAAGCGGGATTGAGAGGATGTTGGGAAAGGCATGACAATAAGAGCCTCGGAGTGGCCTGATTCTTTTGTTGGGCTGAATAAAAGATCCATACTGCTTTTATAGCGCAACACCAGCATTCGCATGCGGCCAGTTTGACACGGGCAGAGTTTTAAGAGTTATTTGGTTGGAAAAGTGATGACAAATCTCTCTCTTTTTCCATTCCCTCCTTTTCTTGTGAGGTCTCTATTGGTTCACGGCTACGTCCAGGGGCGTTTTGATGTGTTTCTTTAAAGGGACTTTGATAAAACCAGTCACTGTTCCATGTGTGCTGTGCTAAAGCTGTTTGCCTGATTTTATGTCAGCATATTTAATCTATTTAACCTCAGCCTGGCACATTCTACAGAGCCAGACAGCCTTAGTTAACATGAAAGAGAGAGATGCAGGGGGAAGTGAGAGGTACAGAGCAGCGATGCACACAACTACATATTTTCAAAATGAACTAGTCTGCGGTTTGTCAGAATGATTATTAAAATAATTAGGTGTAACTAGGCTGCTTTAGGGTTTTGCTTTCAAAACGACTGGACAAAAGAGGCATATGTTTAAAAGTAATATCTGTTAACTAGACGTGTTGTAAACCGCAATTCTAAATCACATATTTTCTTAAGTTGTCTTGTTTTTCATGCAGTAAAAATATGTAAACATCATTGAATAGGATATATGTGCTTAATATATTATGCAAAACTGAAGAAATGTATTTTCCCTTCTTCACTATAACAACCTATGACCTTATAACAAAAAAAAAGTTTTTTATTAAAACAATTTTAAATAAAATTTTTGTATATAGGGTAGTTGATGATCCTGACCAATCCTTTGCAGCTAATGCAGGTATTGATGGAAACATTAAACACACATACTGTAAGCACGCACACACACACTCAGTAGGTGTTTTTTTGTGCGGGGTGGCCAGTCTTTGACCGTGGCACTTTGGCCAGTGAGACAGTGGGTAACTGTTCTGGGTTCAGCGTGCCTCTACTGTAAGGATGGACTTGGTTCAGAGACCCAGTTCTCACCCTTTCATTCATTCAGTACAGTTCAGATAACAGAATCCAGCACCAGGTAAGAAAGACAAAAGCATGTGTGGAGCGGCTGGTTGGATGAACTGTACACCAGACATATTTATTTCCTGCAAAATGTTTTCCTTGACATTTCTTGTATACATTTTCATTATTTACATTTCATTCTGTCTAGGTGGATTCAGTCAGGTATGTGGGCATAAATCACTGAATCCTAAAGCAGATTACTTTACATGAATAAACGGTGTAATACTGCTGTGATATTTCACACTGTTCATTTGTTAGAATATGAAATGCAACAAGAATGATATGTAAGATTATTTGTAGTTAGATAAGTCATTATTACATTTTTGGCTAAGCAATGTAGTCTTGAACAACCACCACTGGCACGAGCATGTACAGTATGTAGAAACACATGATCATCTTTTATTTCCTCTTCCTTTCACACAAGTGCCACTTTCTCAAGTACTGATTAAGAGATTATGAGCTCTGTAACATGTCCTGAAGATGTTAAATATATACACTTGCATTCATTGCTCAGTGGTTGCTCTTTCATACTGTACCTCAAGAGATGGTATTTTCAGGTTTTATTTAAGTATAAAATTGGTCTTAAATGTTTCTCCTAAAACTCTAGAATTAAAACTACGGAGCTATTAAATGAATGTAGAGACTGTTGTCCGGGAGGAATTTGATGAGAAATGTTTCATTTTTTTATCTTGTCAAATCAGTTTGAGGCATTGTTGAGTAATGATGCTGAAAATTCAGCTGTTGCATCATAATTACATTTCAAAATATATTCAGATATAAAACAGTTACATAATTATTAATATTACATATTAATAATATTTCACAATATTACTTTTTTTGCTGTATTTGGTGAGCATTAGGGGCTCAAAAATATTAAAAACCGACCCCAAACTTTTGAACTTGTATATAAGACTAATTTTTCACTCAAGAGAAAACTCTGAGAAGCAAGAGACTGCTCCGTTTACTCTGCATTTACTCTCCTAGGAAATATATGAAATCAATCTGATTTATGATTTTTCTTTCCATGTGGATCAGTGTGTATTTGTGATATGAGCTCATCCGTGTGCTGAGCTGGAGTGTGTTTGGTTGTGCTGGTTGAGTGTGTTTGGGCACAGACTCGTCTCCGCTCTGATTCTTCTGGAGTGTGTGTGTGTGTGTGTGTGTGAGCTGGCCTTCAGCCCCAACCTGTCTGTGCGTGCCAGAGTCTGGCGTCACAATACAGTCCACAAAAAGCCCCTTGTGCTGAAGACACCAGAAGAGCACTGGAGGAGAATAAAAATGAACCAGTGACTCACACACACATTTAAAACAGGCCTGACACTATATACTAAATCTTAGTGCACTAATTGGAAAAACAAAGTACAAGAATTCCACCTTCTGTCATAGGAGTTTAAGAGCTTTCCCTCTTTCTCTCTCACACACACACACACACACACACACACACACACACACACACACACACACACACACACACACACACACACATGTTGGTTTTTGGTGCTATTGCCCTACACCAACCCTACACCTAAACTTAGCCCTCACAGGAGACTTTGTGCATTTTTAGATTTTCAAAAAAACACCATTTAGTATGTTTTTTAAGCCTTTTGAATTACGGGGACATAGGCAGTGTCCTCATAAACCACCTTCATATTGTAATACCTCTGTCATACCCATGTCATTATACAAATTTGTGTCCTCATAAACCACATAAACATGCACACACACACACACACGCACACACTTCTGTGGTTATGGAGAAGGCACATTGTATTTGACCTTTGGGTTGTGATTGTGAAGGGTAGTTGTTAGGTAGTTGAAAGGTGAGTCATTGTGCTTTCTTTGGGCCCAGACAGAAGTGTGTGTGTGTGTGTGTGTGTGTGTGAGAGCACCCACATGTGCTTTTTCCTAAATGTCATCTTAGAGTGAAACCAAAACCAGTTAGTTCATCATATCTCGTCTGTCTGTGTCAGAAAAGTCTTTTAAAGGACTCAATGTAAAGAAGAGGAGCGAATGAGAGGAAAGGGCATTGACAGAATGAAAGGAGATAAAGAAAAGGTGGAAGAAAAGAAGAGATGATAGAAAGAGAGAGGTACAAGAAAAGAAGAACTACGAAAGAGTAGAGGAGAGGAAAAGTGTAATAGACAGCTTGAGAACAAAGACATCTCTTACAATATTACTCGTCTTCGGTGTCACATGTTCCTTCAGAAATCATTCTAATATGCTGATTTGTTGCTCAAGAAACATTTTCCTTATTATTATCAATGTTGAAAACTGTTGTGCTGCTTAATATTTTTGTGGAAACCATGATGCATTTATTTTAGTATTCTTTGATTCATAGAAAGCTCAAAAGGACATTGTTTATTTTGTAACATTATATATCATTTTAATGCATTTAGTGTACTGGTGTTCATTCAGGGATGAGATCAAGCTAATTGAATTATTTCAAACAGCAATATTCTGACAGGAGAGGAAAGAGTGAGAGAGGAGATGGAAGTGATGAAGAGTGTCCAGTTCAAGATGTTCAGACCTGCACGCTACTGGCAGGACGTCTCCTTGAGCTTCGGGAGGTAGAGCAAATTAGGCAGTGATAGCAGGAGGTGAGAGACGAACGGAGGAACACGTTCATTCTTCTCCTTTGATGAGTTTAGCAGAGATCATGTCACACTCTGACCTAAGATCAGCTTCTTACGATAAAGCTCCTTATCCATGTCTTTGTTCTCTGGCTTCACTCACATCCTGTTCAAAAATAATTTTTTATGTTTTTGAAAGAAGTTTCTTATGCTCACCAAGGCTGCAGTTATTTAATAATAAAAAAACAGTAATATTGTGAAATATTATTACAATTGAAATGAGCTTTTTTTCTATTTGATTACATTTTAAAAAGTAATTTATTCTTGTGATGCAAAGCTGAATTTTCAGCATCATTACTCCAGTCTTCAGTGTCACACGGTCCTTCAGAAATCATTCTAATATGATTTGCTGCTGAAGAAACATTTCTTACCATTATGAATGCTGAAAACAGTTGTTCTGCTTAATATTTTTGTGGAAACCATGATGAATTGAATTTTTTCAGTATTTTTTGATGAATTGAAAGAACAGCAAATCGAAAACATTATATCTTTACTGTCACTTTTGATCAGTTTAAAGCATGCTATTAAAAAAATCACACTGACCCTAAACTTTTGAACGGTAGTGTATGTCCTGATTAGTGCACTTCACGTCTTTGTTCTCTGGCTCGACTCATCATCCCAAAAGCCTCTCATCTCGTCAAACAGTTGTGCTAAGCAAAGTCTTCTTCTAATTGGCTGATTTGGGTTGATGATGTTCCCGCCCCCTCACCCTTGTCTTTGATGATGTCACCTGAAGGCATGGCCCCCCACTCTTAAATGCTGCCTCCCTCCCGTGCGGAGCTGCCTCGGCTTCCGCCTCACGTTTGACAGCAGGCTGCTGGATGAAAGAGAATGCTTCACACCGTATGAAAATTTCATACAGCTCTAATAAATATCTGCAGGCGGTCTAACAGTTGAAATGTGTGCTGGCTCGCGCGTGGATTTCCCGAACCTGGCGTGAAGCGCTGCAAGAGCGAGCTTTAGTTTATCATTTGGTGTAGAGCGAATATAGGAAGACATTTTAAGGTGTCTGAACTGCTCATTTGGGTCTTTTTAAGAGAAACTGATTTGGTGGAAGTCACCCGAAGGGCAGGAGAGATTTCTAGAGTGAAAAGTCATGGTGTTTCATCTGTAGTGGGTTTCCTTCAACTTTGTATTGAATAAACATTAGCAAGAGCTTCAAACGAGTGTTATACACTGAGACGCAAGTTCATTTGCAAGACGTTTCGGGCTGAAATTAGCTTGTCAGGGAGAAGAGGGATAGACAAAATTCTATTATATGAAAACTGAGTAAAAGAAAATCATCAAGAAAAGAAAATAATGTACTTTTAGTCCCTCTAGACCAGAGTTTGCTAACATTTTTTCCCCTTAAATTCCTAATGTAAAAATGCTAGATTTTATTGGTAACAGACTAAATCCAGGTGAATTTCATTTTTATTTCATTTTTTTATTTTTGTTTTTCTACACATTAATTAATTTCTTTCATTTTATCAAAATGTAGTGATATACTAATTTCCCATGTATTTTGTTGATCTGTGATCATTTCTTTTTGTTCAATATTTGCTCTTGGAAAAGGTTTTAGGTATTTTCAGCTCTCAAAAGCAGTAAATCCATTATCAAACACTTCTTCTCTTTTTATTAGGAAATGCTCTTCTGCCTCACTTTTAAAAATATAATTTTAAGTGCTCTGGCTTCATTAAAAAAATAAATAAATAAATAAATAAAAATATTTCTATTAGATGACTATTCCAAGGCTTCTTTCAGTAGACTTTGAGATTGTTTTAATGGCAAAAGCGTCACATTACAATTTATTTTATGGACCAATTCTCTCTTTTACAAACAAATAAATAAAACATTTAAAATATTTTTTATTTTATTTTATTTTATTTTATTTTATTTTATTTTATTTTATTTTATTTTATTTTATTTATTTTATTTTATTTTATTTTATTTTATTTTATTTTATTTTATTTTATTTTATTTTATTTTATTTTATTTTAAAGGAGGATGGCAGTGTGGCATTTATTTATGTAATCTGCATTTGAAAACTTTTCCTGTTTTGGCCATTGAGGTTGTGGCAGGGCTTGTAAGAGTCATTCTCGTGGATCTCTCCCTCACTCTCTCTCTCTCTCTTTCCCTAACTTGTTTCTCTCTTAAACTCCCTCTATCTCTCTGTGCTGTTTAAACCTTGTTATTCAGACTTGGATTGTGTCTACAAAGCCCCAAAGCCACAGGGAACGAATGTGACAAGGCCTCTGCGTCTCTGCTCTTCGTCTACTCCAGCTCACACTCATTCTCAATAAATCCTCCGACCTTCTGCTCTTTTGCTATTTAAAGTAACACAGCAGCAGAAACGTGCATATCTGCTAGTGCTTTTGTTCAGAAAGATATATATTTAATATATAGAGTCGTGAGTTTAATAAAGTCTAAAATCTGAAAAGATATTAAACTTTAAAATTATGAAGATAACATGAAATTACTTTTTCAGATAGCAAATCATTTTTGAAGAGCTGGAATTGTACTACTAAGTTTGAAAAGTCAGCTGTTATATTTAAAGAAATAGTTCACCCCCAATTTTTTGTCATAATTTAATCATGAAATATTTTTTTTCTTCAGTTAGAAACAGAAAACACATTTTGGCCAGAATATTTCTAATTTGCATTACTAATTTATACTTTCAAGCACCAAAAGAGACAAAAGAGCACAATTTATAAATTGCACACAAGCAGAAATGACATTTGTTATATTGTTTGTAAATAATGACTTTAATTTTGGTCTGTTTCTCTTTTTGAAGCTTGACCGTCTGAATCAACATTTACTTTCCTCATACTGCAGCTTGGGCATTCTGCTTAATATTTCATTTTATGTTTCAAGATGTCATATAGGTTTGGATCAACATGAGGTCAAGTTTTATGTTTTTGGATGAACTATTTCTTTAGAATCTGCACAAGCTTCATATCACCTCAAGGAATAGCAATCCTACCACTAAAAGAGAGTAACACTCGCTGGGAATGAGAATACTTGTGGATCCCAGGGAATTCTCAGCAATTTCCCTTTCTCAAGCTGAAACATTATTACTTCTCACAGATGACAATATGCTATCGGTGAGGGATATCAGTCCTTGCATCAACTCATTTAGTCTCTTATTCTTATTCAGATGAACTCTGAGATCCACATCAACATCTCGCGCACCACATACGCTCACTGTGCGCTTTGTAAAGATGGTTAATAACTTTCTATCAGCTTTCATATATTTTTGCAGACGCATGTCTTATTGAAATGTGAAATGGGGAGCTGTAATAGGAGAGACGCTCTTGAATGGAACAGACCACCTTCTGCCTTAGCTTTAAAAAGATGCTTTTGAGTGCTCTGGCTTCATTCAGCAAAAAGGTAGAAAATGAAATAAATAAAAAACTGTTTTTCTTTCTATTAGATGAATATTCCAAGGCTCTGTCTTCTCTCAATAGGATTTGTGATACTTTTAATGGGAAAAGTTTGAGGATTTTCAGCTTTTAAAAAGCATTGAAACCGTTTTTTTTATTTTATTTATTTTTTAAATAATATTAATATATTTTTTGTTATTTTCTTGTACTGTTGTTGTTTTGTTTTACTGTATGCGGTTTTATTATTATTTTTTTTACATTTTATTTTTGTTTTACAATACTGTTTTATAATTTTTGTTTTATTTTGTTTTTGTATTATTGGTAAAATATTTTGGGGAAAATTATTTACATTTAGTCATTTTGCAGACGCTTTTATCCAAAGCGACTTACAAAAACAAAAACTAAATTTATAGTTTTAATTACTTTTTTATTTAGTATTTTATTTTGTTAATTTGTCATTTATTATTTATTTTGTTATGTTTTATTTAATTTTATTTTGGTATTGGTTGAAAAAATGCTTTAAACATTTGTTCTCTTTCTCTTTTTAAAAATGATTTTGTAGTTTACTGTTAATTTGTTGTTGTATTTTTTTTTTTTTTTTTTTTGGTTGTGATTTACAAAGCAGTCACATATATTTTCCAATGTTTGGAAGGTTTGGCTAGTTATCACAGAATCTTTTTTTTCCTCTCTCTTTATATAAACTTTTCCAGGAAGCGCAGTTTTGTCAGAATTGTGTGTTGTTTATATTGCAGGTGCAGCCTTTATCTCGTGGCAGCTTTCTGTGCTTCTGTCTCTGCTAGCGTGTTTCTGTTAGTTAGGTCTTGTTCTCTGAGTCTCTACTTGTCGGTGTGCTTCTGGCTTTTCTATCGGTCACATGTAGCTTGACATGCACATATAAAAACATGCTCTGAAGCTGCGCTCCTGCTTCAAATGCGGAGACAGTTTCCTCTTGGTGTAAATGTCAAACATTTCCCGCTCTGTGCGGAACATGATAAAGCTGGGCTCTCACAGATGACAATCGCCAGGTGACACAATCGTGTAAATCCTCTGATTCAAATCCTAGTGAGCTGTGCTGTCTGCCGCCTACATAGGTGGCATCTTAATGGAAATGGAATCTTGTAAATTATTTAGAACATTCTACGTAGCTAACACTGGTAATAACTTAATACAAATAGTGTTGCAAGTACATGGAGGGCTTGACTTGCAATTGATTTTAATGCAGGATGACACTAGCAAGTTGCAAAGCTATCCGTGTGTTACTCTAACATACAGTAAAAAGTACATGCAAATACTGGCTTAAACCATCCAGTTTTAGGCCCGTTTACACTAGTGCATTTTTGTTTTAAAACGCATAACTTTTGCTACGGTTACGCCTATCGTTTTCATTACTCCGGCGTTTTCGAGGTTGAAAATGGAGACTTTTGAAAACGCTGCAGACCTCGTTTTAGTTTGAAAACTCAGAGGATGCGTTTCAATGTATATGGACCAAAACGGAGACTTTTGAAAACGGTGGCGTGGGTGCCCACTTTCGCTTTGCGTATCCTTGACGACCGTGTAAACCAGGGGTCATCAAACTTGATCCTGGAGGGCCGGTGTCCTGCAGAGTTTAGCTCCAACTTGCCTCAACACACCTGCCTGGAAGTTTCAAGTATACCTAGTAAGACCTTGATTAGCTGCTTCAGGTGTGTTTAATTAGGGTTGGAGCTAAACTCTGCAGGGACACCGGCCCTCCAGGACCGAACTTGGTGACCACTGGTGTAAGCAATAACATCATGCACATTGTTGTACCCATATGGGTAGATTCCTCATTCGACCACTTCAAGCACCCAGACGCTTCCACCATCTAAATAATAGGGAATCTATCTATACATATCTATGGTTGTACCTACATGAATAGTCACGTGACATGCGTTTTCGGTTGTGTAGTGTAAACGGAGATCATTTCTGAAACGCAGCAGAAACGCCAGTGTAAACGCGGATCGTTTTCATTCTAAAATGTCGTTTTAAAATGAAAACGCACTAGTGTAAACGGGGCCTTAATTAGACTGAAATACTTTTTCTTTTTCAGTAAGTGAATTATATTTCAGTAATCAATCAAAATTGATCTTTATCACTTCATCTGCAAACTTGAATGGATTTTTTTTTCTTTCTGCTGAGCTTGTTGCAGTTTTGAAAGGATACATATGTTGCTGCCATAGAATCTGGCAAGATGAAAGCATCTTAGAAGGCAGTATAATCATGCCTACATAGGCAGCTCACTAAGTTTTGGAACAAGGCCAAAGTGTCATTTTTTTATCACACTGTAATGTATGAGCTAACACAGCTGTAAATTCACACGCAGCCGTTAACGATTCACGAGGATGTATTTTGTGGCAGTTTGTAAGGTGACAGAGGTGATAAAATAGCATTTATAAATGATAAATGGGTATTTGGTGTTAGTGCTCTCACCTCAGTGATGATGTCACACACACACAAACTCATTTTCCCTCATTTGTACTGTGAAATCTATTACATAAACATACACATGAAGCAATTCTTATTTATTCTGCTTTGTATGCCTTCTTTCAAGCCTTTTTTTAGTTGTAACTAACAAAAGATTGAGGAAACTTTGTAAGTGTGTGCAAAAGTGTGTTTTCTGTAAGTGTGTAACAACACTACAGTTCAGATGTTAGAGGTAAGTACGATTTGTAAGATCAGTGAGAAATTAATACTTTTATTTATCAAGGATGCATTAAATTGATTGACTGATCCGTAAAAGAATCCTGAAAAAAATCACGGTTTCCACAAAAACTGTTTTAACATCGATAATAGTAATAAGTGTTTCTTGAGCCACAAATCAGCATTCGGTTTGATCAAAGGAATAAATTACATTTTAAAATATTTAAAAATGTCTTAAACAGTAATAATCTGCTACTGTGCTACTGGATCACTGAGTCAGCTATTTGAACAAAGAATCAGTCAGATTCACAAACGAATCATTCAGATCAGGTTTGTGAACTGAATCAAACAATTCGTTAAAGATCTGACTTTAACAATTCGTTCATGGATCAGACATGGAGACTTAATAAGCCTATTATATGACTTTAGAAGTCTTTGAATATAGCGCATGAGTTGTATGAATCATTTTTGAGTTTGATTGCCCCAGTTGTTAATGTTTATAATGAAAAATAGGTCCATTATATTCCTCCACACTTTGTGTTTATTCTTGAGTGAACTGTTCCATTAACTTGGCAGCAGAGTGACACAACGTTTGCCTTCATGTGCATGTATATGCATATATATGCTGGAGCTCCTGTCTGTTTTTGAATGCAGGGTAATGTGTGAGCGCCCGGCGGTGCGTGTCTCTGCATGTATCTGTTTGTGATGTATTTACGTGGATGTGTGTTGCTCTAGCCTGCTTCCTTTAATCCCCAGACTAAATAGGGCTGAGATTTATTACGGTGGGCTGTAATGAGACATTGATTGCATTGAGAATAGGCCATTTAGTGTCCACACTGCAGTATATGAGCCTCTCTCTGACGGACCCTAGAGTCCTGGGTGGGGGTGGAGGTGGAGGTGGGGGACATGGACACAGTCGGCTTTGTCAGCTATCAATAGGACTTGTGTACTGTCCTGTGGGGTGTCACTCCGATGAAGGTTTTTTATTTTATTTTGCAAAGAGCTACAGTTGTGATTGAAGGTCGATCCAACTTGATTGGTTATGACACTTTGGTTATAACACTTTAGATCATGTGTTCTTTATTTGGATCTAGAGAAATCTTGTTTATCTGTATTTTGATCAGTTTTATTACATTTTTAGAAATAATTTTATTTTATTTTATTTTGTACCTTGTGTTCTTTTCTTAGATCTAGAGGAATCTTGTCCACCATTATTTTATTTTTATTTTATTTTTAATTTAATTTTTTTTTTTTGGTTTTTATTTGATTTTATTTGGTTTTATTTAATTTTGTACTTTGTGCTCTTCTCTTAGATTTACAAAAATCTGAATCAGAATGAGCTTTATTGGCCAAGTATGTTTACACATACAAGGAATTTGTTGTAGTGACAGAAGCTCCACAGTGCAACAGAAAGACAGCAACAGGACAGGACACAGGTAATAAACAAATAATATACAAATATCCAAATAGGCAAAGTACAAAGCAGCAAAAACACAATATATAATATAGACAACTATGTATGTACAGGTCAAGTATGTGCAAATTAGAAATGAGAAAATAAAAATAAAATAAGTGAGTGTGGTGAATGGATAGTGTATTATAGTTGTGTGTTCCACGTTTATTGTTGAGTGTTCATGAGATGGATTGCCTGAGGGAAGAAACTGTTCCTGTGTCTGGTCGTTCTGGTGCTCAGAGCTCTATAGCGTTTACCAGACGGTAACAGTTCAAAGAGGGAGTGTGCTGGATGTGAGGGGTCCAGAGTGATTTTAGAGACGGCTTGCAGTTCTAGATCTGAACAGCACATCTTCATTAACACAGTTACATCTGTACACCACCTCTCATTGATGTAAAAGCACGTCCTGCCGCCACGTGATTTCCTCGTTGATTCTGCGTCGCGATCTGCTCTGATCAGCTGATAATTAGGCAGATGTAGTACGCTGTCCAGTATTTAGCCATTTAGCCAGGTTTCTGTGAAACACAGAGCAGCAGAGTTTGAAAAATCCTTGTTTGTCCGGGAGAGCAGAAGGAGTTTGTCCGTTTTTTTGGGTAGAGAGCGGAGATTCGCCAGATGGATGCTAGGCAACGCCGTTCAAAATCCGTGCTGACGAAGCTTCACGAGCGCTTCCGCTCTCTTTCCCCGTCTGCGCCTCCTGTAGCGTTTGACCAGAGCTATGGCTCCGCCAACTACAATGTCCAGCAAAACGTCCGAAAAATCAAAATCCGGTAAAAGATTTTGTGGTGTGTTCTGCTGAATGTTCAGTAGGTCATCCCTGGTAAAACTGATCTTATTTGAAAAACAAAAAACAGGAAAATCAAACAAAAACAGTACAAACACTGGAGAGCAACGCACAATAGCTGCCTTCAGCGGCGCCATTTGGGATTTTATTAAATCCTATCCATCTGTGTCTTTTATTTATTTATTTATTTACATTTAGTCATTTAGCATTAAATCATCACTTTTATCCAAAGCATATTACAAATTTCCTATGTGTTCTTTTCTCGGATCTAGAGAAATATTTTTATTACTTTATTTTAAAATATATTTTATTTGACTTTTTTTGGTTTTGTACTTTGTGTTCTTCTCTCATATCTAGAACACGATTGTCTGTCTGTATCTTGATATTAAGAGAGATGTTTTAGATGTTTTGTCAATTTGATTTTAAAGTTTATTCTTATATGGTAGTTAGATTCTGGCAAACTGTCAAATGAGCTTTATTTTTTTTTGTACATTTTATTTTATTTTATTTTTTTATTTCATTTTATATGTAATTTAATTTAACATTTAATTGATGCTTTCTGTTCTCTCAGATCTAGAGAGTTTTCAATTGTCTGTATCTTGATATCTCAAATATTTAATCTGAAGTTTTATGTTAATTATGCTTTTTTTTGTGCCATGAGATGTTTTTGTTCATTGGAGTTTTTAAAGTTAATTATCATAGTTATAGCTTAGTAAATTATCTCTAGTTCTAGTTCCCATTCATATTCATCTTCATGCTTCTGCTGTCAGATATGGTGACAGCTATAACTATTTTATGTTCTATTTTATGTTCTGCTTTTTTACATATGCTTTCAGACTATCAGTGCAATTGTGTTGGATATGACAGAAAATTGATCTTGAAGGAACTGAAATGAATATTCTTTTGAATTCTTGTACTGAGAATTTATCTCGTAATTTAATTTAAGAATCTAATTGTAGTTTTATTACAGTGTAGTGCCATGTATAGTTTTACCATCACTGGTTCATAGTTATTTTACATTTACATTTATTCATTTAGCTGACGCTTTTATCCAAAGCGACTTACAATTGCTATACATGTCAGAGGTCGCACGCCTCTGGAGCAACTAGGGGTTAAGTGTCTTGCTCAGGGACACATTGGTGTCTCACAGTGGATTCGAACCCGGGTCTCTCACACCAAAGGCATGTGTCTTATCCTTATTTATAGTTATGGCTTTTATTCCTCTTTTCTCATTGGCTCATTTACCTTGATGTGATCAGGATTTGACCCAGCAGCTCTCTGGATCATGAAGACCTTGATCACTAAAACCATCATCCTCTCAATTGAGGCATGACAGCTGGAGAATAATAGAGTTTGGAGACTCTCTTCAGTCATCAGGCTAATTTGAGATAGGCCTATTGTATCACATTTAGGCTAATTAGTGCTGTGTTTATTCCAAACCCCTCGATACCAAGAAAGTCGACCTTGGAATTATTTCTAGATATTGCACAAAAGAGGCTTGGCTGCCTTGGGCCTCCCTCTCTCATTTTCTTTGGCTTTCTCATGGTTTCACATGCTTCAGATGCAGTATTTTTGCCCTCAAGCTCTGGAAAGAATAGACCCTTTCCTACGGCATGAACCTGGGCTGCTGAATGAAGTACAGTACAAGCAACATGTTGTAGCTAGAAGAGTCTTCATCAGGCCATAGATAGCAGAAAACATATGTCACATGCTTAACATGTCAAACATTTAATGGCAAGTGTCAATTAAAAAATTTCTTAGCTACAGTAAATGAAGCATATGCTGGATACAACGTGAAAAGAGCATTTACAAAGGGACATGACATACAACAGGTTTTGAAGCAGAGACTCAATAAATAAACATGCTAATCGCATTTAATTATAGAAAAGGTGAGAGGTCTTTCCATAATACACCTTGATGAACACACCTCTAGGTGCATTTTTTTATTTTTTATTTTTTTATTTTATGGGTCTGTTTTAATGTTACACTTCCCATGGGTCTCACGGATTTTTAAAATAATTGAATTGAATTGAATTGAATTATTTTGTTTTTTTATATTTATTATTATCTTATTTTAGTTTACTTATTTGATTGTTTTTAGACTTTTTTAATTTGCTATTATTATTTTATATTTATTTTTATATAATTTATTTTACAATTTTATTTTATTTTATACTTAATTTTATTATTTTATTTAACTTATTTTATAATATTTTATTTTATACGTTATTATTATCATTACTATTATTTTTGCAATTTTTACTTATTTTATACTTATTTTAATGAATATTTTATTATTATTTATTTTACTTTTTTATTATTATTTTATTTCATTTAATTTTATATGTGTTAGGGTGGTTTACAATCTTGTAAACTCCAGTTCAGTTCAGTTACTAAATTTGATTTTATGTAGCATTGAAATTTGAATTTAAGGAATAATATTTAAAATGGTATGATATTCAATAGCAGGTGAAAGTAATTAGATAACTGCACTAGAAAACATTATGTCTTCCTTACAGAATTCCATAGTTTCTTCATTACCTGTTTGTCTTTTACTCCACAAGCCGGGAGATATTTAACAGTGTGGAGGGAGAATGAAACATTTAATACTTACACACAGACAAACTGCTGACAGCGTCGGCTCTAGTGTTTCTCTTTGCAGCTGTTATGTGATTCCTGAATTCTTAATTCGTGCTGTAGTACCATTAATATTGAAGCGGCGATCTATAGTTTACCTCTCAGGCCTCCATTAGCGGATCACCCACGCTGCTGCGTTGCCCGCTCATGTCAAGACTAGAGAATGAGCCTAATTTTAGCCCGGCAGATTGGCACATTTGTTTCTGTTCTGCTTCGTCCTCTCTTTTTTTGTGAATGTGGAGGCAGAGAGCAAGAGTTCAGAGACGGAGCTGAAGTCAAAACAGTTAATGGTCAGATAGTGTTGAGGCCAGTGATACAGGGAAAAGCACTTTCCCCGACTGCTGTAACATCTGCCAGAGAGAGATCACCTCAGTAACACAAATTTGGTTTTAATTGCACATTTTGATTAACAAATTATGAGCTTCAACAAAATAGCTCATTCTTTTTGGTTTATGCAAACCCTGATGATAGCTTCAAGGAAAATATTTAGGGATAAATACAACTTAAGCTCTATCGATTTTCACAGTTTGCAAAAACCAAATGAAAATTGAATGTACAATAATGGACAGACAGTGAAAGTCAGTGGGAGCAAGTCGTTCCAGCCCAAATGTGGAGCTTGCAAGATCATGACAGGAGTTTTAATCCAAAGGGGAGTGCATGGTTTGGGGTCAGAATGTTTTAAAAAAGTATTTTATGCTCACCAAGGCTGCATTTCTGTGTTCAAATATAGAGTAAAAACAGTACAATTGTGAAATATTATTACAATTTAAAATTAATTATTTCTATTTGAACATATTTTAAAATGTAATTTATTCCTGTGATGCAAAGCTGAATTTTCAGCATCATTAATCCAGCCTCAGTGTCACATGATACTTCAGATATCATTCTAAGATGCTGATTTGCTACTTAAGAAACATCTCTTCTTATGATCAAATAAACCAAATAAACAACTTAATGTCGCCAAATGTTTGAACAATAGTGTAGCTATACATACACAAGCTTAGTAAGCGATTTTACCACAGAAGTTTCATGTCAACTTGTATATTGTTTAGAAAATTGTCTTATTGTGAAATATAGAGCTTCACTTATCAAGTACGTTAACTATGGCCATTTTTTCAGTCTGACTGGAAGTAATGGTCACTTTGACTATGTTGGTGGTGACCGGTTGAGTTAGTTGCTTGTTAGACCCGCTACCAACAGGGAAGCTACAAAAGAACAGTAAGAACATAATATTACCTGAAGTATCCATGCAATGGTGTCTCTGCTTCTAGTTAGTGAAGCAAACTCACAATTGATTTTTGGGGACTCAGCAGTTTGGACAGTTGTATCAAAACAGTGGAGTAGATGACAGCAGTATCTGGCCACGCCGTTACAAGATGCCATCTTCAATCAAGAGCCGAATCACTCTCAGAGAGATAAAAACAACAACAACATAACATTGACGTTTCACACAAGTGGTTATTTACTGCTGACAATTTTATAGTGATTCATGCATCCCCTGCAATCACAGAGTCATGTGAAATGTATTCTGATTGTGTGGTGCTCCGATCACTTACGTGTCAGAGAAACGCTGTTTTGAGAAAGATCACTCCCCAGAGACTGACCTTATAGACTCCCGGATATTTGCTGTTCTCTGAGAGCTCACCTCAGAACACGGAAAACCATCGATTACCTCCATCAGCATGAATGAGAGGAGTTCATACCCTCCAAACTGTAAATAGACGAATACACAGGCTGCTGAGTGTCATTGTTGACTGCGTGAGCGCGTTTTAATCTGCTTTAATGGGACAGAAAGTTATATAGCTATTCAGGGTTGTTGTGTGTAATGATACTTGATGGTTTTGCTCACTTCAGTGGAACAGAATTCAGAAACTGGCTAAAAAGATTTGAACTTGTTGTCGGATCCTGAGTCTCAGGCGTAAGTGAGTTGGTGCAATCCGTGTCTGTTTGTGTCTTCTGTGCTTACTAGCTACTTGATGATGATACTTGAGACACTTTATATATTCATTGGAAAGGTGGTGCTTGTCAGAACTAATGGGATGTAGTCTGCATTAAATGATAATGTAAGAAGAATTGATCATTATTTATATTGATCTACTGTAGTGCAGAGTCCTGTAGCTAATGCAGTACAAAAATAATCTATCTATCCATCTATCTATCTATCTATCTATCTATCTATCTATCTATCTATCTATCTATCTATCTATCTATCTATCTATCTATCTATCTATCTATCTATCTATCTATCTATCTGTCTGTCTGTCTGTCTGTCTGTCTGTCTGTCTGTCTGTCTGTCTGTCTGTCTGTCTGTCGTTCTATTGCTCTATCGTTCTATTTGTTGTTCTATCGTTCTATCATTCTATTTATTTAGCATTCTATCTGTCTACCATTCTGTCATTTTGTTGCTAAGTCTGTCTTTATCTTTCTCTGTCTGTCCATCCATCCATTCATCCATTGTTCTATTTATTGGTCTGTCTATATTTGACCAAAAACTGATTAATTGGTGTGTTTTACCAGGAGTTTTTATATCTATTTGATATTTTGTTTGTATATGTAGTGTAAAAAGTATGTATGGTATAAATGTTTATATAATTATAATAATAATTAGTGCTGTCAAATGATTAATTGCGATTAATCACATCCAAAATAAAATTTTTTGTTTACATAATAATGTGTATATTTATTATGTATATATAAATACACACACATGCATGTATTTATTTTAAAAAATATATATTTGTATATTAAATATATTTATATATATAATATAAATTATATAAATATATACATGTAAATATTTTCAGAATATATAATGTATGTGTGTGTATTTATATAAACACATAATAAATATACACAGTACACACACATATATTACATAAAAATGTTTATTTTGGATGCGATTAATCACAATTAATCATTTGACAGCACTAATAATAATAATGATAATAATAATTTTTATTTATTTATTTATTTATTATTATTATTATTTTTACCCACCTACCCATCCAACCAAGTATTGACAGACAGTGCTCACTATGACCATTTTCAGCGTATGAAAAATAACAGCTTTGGTATTTTATTAGTTTGAAGAATCATGAGGGTGGGTAGATGATTATAGAAATGTTATATGGAGAGGTTGCTCAATTCACTGACAAATTTGGTCAAACTTTTTATTTTCTCTCATTAGAATTATCATACAACCTTACTTTCGAAGAAATAACTGTAAATTAAAGTTTGCATTGCACTTGGCTCAAAAATGGCTTCTGATGTATGTTCATAATGAAATGCGTTACTACTGAATACCATGCAGTATTGCAGTATACACTGCCCGTCCAAAAAAAAAAATAAAAATACACACGCTCTAATATTTCGTTGGACCGCCTTTAGCTTTGATTATGGCATGCATTCGCCGTGGCATGATTTCGATAAGCTTCTACAATGTCACAACATTTATTCCCATCCAGGGAATAAATTTGTTGATGGGATGATGATGGGAGAGTCGGACCGCTGCGCAAAGTCTTCTCCAGCACATCCCAAAGATTCTCAATGGGGTTAAGGTCTGACTCTGGACTCTGTGGTGGCCAATCCATGTGTGAAAATGATGTCTCATGCTCCCTGAACCACTCTTTCACAATTTGAGCCCGATGAATCCTGGCATTCATCTTGGAATATGCCCGTGCCATCAGGGAAGAAAAAAATTCATTGATGGAATAACCTGGTCATTCAGTATATTCAGGTAGTCAGCTGACCTCAGTCTTTGGGCAAATAACATAATCATCCATGCAGTAATTATCCAATGGGAGGATCTTACCTATTTGCTTAGTTAAATCCAGGTGGCGACTTTTCTTTTTTTTTGGACGGGCAGTGTATATAGTACTGTATACTAGAGCTGGAGTCATACTCTGTGTATAAATTGTCTTGGTCTTGTCATGTCCACCTTACTGAGCACAGACTGAAATGTTGAACTCCAGGGACGTTAGGAAGCCTGAACAGTTCCTTGATAATATTTCATGATAATATCAGTCTGATAATATTAGTGTGGATGGCTATTCTGAGCGCCCTGCAGTATGGCAGCTCTACTCTAGAGTGGATTAGGGGTCACCTGCTGTGCATTGTGGGAGCTTTGCACCCTGCGTGCAGCTTTTCTCTGCTCCCTGTGCAACCTTCTGAACTGTGAGGCTTGTCTTGTACTATGTCATGTAATATTATAGTAACCATATTAAACACTAAACTTACTGTTGGGTTCAGTTCACAAAGCCGGCACTGACTGATCTGCGCTTGAGGAAAATGATGGATACCAGGCAACACATTTGTTATTCTAATCCGTTTCCGAGAGCGTTTAATAGCATACTGCTCTTAATCATATATAAAGTGCTTTCAAGTGCTGTAATGCCGCTCCATTGGCCATCAAGCACAGGTAAAAACAGCCCAGAAGGTGTGCAGCACCTGTCAACAGTAATGAGCGCCAGTTCTTTATGCAGCAGGATTTCAGGTTTTGATCCTCCTGTAATTATAGCGAAGCGCTCTGTACTTTTGAATTTGCTGTAGATTCGGGAATGTATTTGATGCTCGTTGTTTGAGCTTAAAACCCGTTCGCACTTCAAACGCTGCACTTAACGATTCATGTTGGCTGAGGATTGCAAGGTTACACGCGCTGATGAAGGAAATGTGAACGTCCAACCTAGCCAGAGTAAGCAGAGCGCTTCGTTCAGAAGTCATCATGGATATGAAGCATTCCCTGTGAACGCTTCACCCTCCACAGAGAGAGATGAACATGAACGGCATTCCCAACTCATTCTGCTTTTGTAATGTGACACATTTCCTAGTGAAAATATGTGGGACGTGACTTTATTTTATATTTCATTCGGCAGGAATTGAGTGAATCGTGGAAAGTGGGTGTTATATGCCAGAAAGTAGTCAGGTGATTTGGAGTGGAATGGGAAATAAGGACTTTTTTCATAGCAAGTATAAGTACATTTTGATCAAAGACAAACATTATTTTTAATAACATGCACTGAAGGGTGTTTAGTTTGTTACGTTTTTGTTCTGTTATTTTTATGTCAATTTATGTATTATTCACTGAAGACTAGGAAATTGAAATAATTAATATTGGTACAGATAGTAAAATTACAGATGATGATACATTTTGATGAAATATTACATTGTTTGAATAACATGCACAAATGAAAGGCAAACGTGTATATACACTATAAATATAATAGAATTAGATTTTAAAGATTTTGATCAAAGATTACAAAGGCAAATATTTGTTTTACCAAGTACTAATCAAGGGTGAACATTTGATTTTATTTTTCTATTAATTCACCTGGAACATTATTATTTGTACATATAGTAGAATCACTCTTTTTTTATAACAGACCTTTTTAATTAGTATTAATTAAATGCTGCTAAATCAAGTGTGTGTGTGTGTATGTGTGTGGCCATGATTCTCCTGGTCATACATCTTCTCTCACTTTAAAGTCTCTCAGCCTCTGAAGCGTTTGAAGCCCTGCAGGCTATCCTGCTTCAGCTTGATGTTTTTGAATGTTTAGCTGACCTCAGATCTGGACAAGGATTTCATTACCGATAATAATCATGAAGATGTAGTTACTCTGCTAAATACCAATTCAATATGAGGGGGGAGTCATCAATCCTCTTTGAACAGTCATATAACATTATATTTAACATTAAAAATACCACAAATCATGATAACAGTGTCACTGTCACAGAGTGTTTTGTTCGGAAATGGGTTTATAGGTCTTTGCGTTACTCATTTCTTTCATGTGTTATGTTTGAAATTGTATAAAATAAGATATATAATCATTTTATTCGTTTTAATTAATCATGTCTTATGTGTGAGATTGGAGGGTGTTTACGTAAAACTAACAGAATGTAGAAGCAGGACGAACCACATTTCCATATTTTATATATGAAATGAAGGAAGTGTAATGATAAAGGAGAAGGATATGTTTTCCAGATGTCTGAAATAGCCTAAGGCCGTTTTAGTCTGCGGCTCTGCTGGCTGAGCTGATATCGAGCTTTGAACATGTTCAATAAAGGCTGTGATCTGCTTCACCACATGCAGGCAAAAGTTTCAGAGCTTTAGTTGAGAACGGGTAGTCATAGGATTACCAAGATCGTTACTAATCGAACACAGTTTGGTTGTGAATCTGACTAGTGCTCAGGAGGGGTGGGTGGGTGGGTGCTAGACTGGTTAAAGCTCAGATCTGCTCCTGAGAAGGTTAAGTGTCTTCAAGGAGTGGGACATGAGTCATCCTGCTCAAGACCAGGTACAGTCTGTCATATATAGATAAAAATAGGCTAGAACATCAAGACCTCTGAGAGGGGACGAGCCAAATACACAATCTTGGTGGGCATAAGGGAAGTATCACAGATTGCACAAAACTTTTAAGCAGCACAACTTTTTTTGCATAATAAAGAAAATAATAGGAAATGTGTCTTGAGCTCAAATTAGCATATTAGAATGATTTCTGAAGGATCATGTGTGACTAAAGAGTAAAGAAATAATGCTGAAAATTCAGCTTTGATCACAGCAATAAATTTAAACATTCAAAAAATATAAACAAACAAACCCTTATTTTAAATTGTAATAATATTTCACAATATCATTGTTTTACTTTATATGATAAAATAAAAGCAAATAAAATGGTAAGCATAAGATTTTTTCCAAATAAAAAAGGTTGTTTATGTACTAGTGTTATTTTGAGATACTATTATAGTTTTATTAATATTTTAACAGTTTTTAAATATTTTCTGTTTTTGTTTTAAGTTGAAGCTTTAGCAAATTTGTTGTATTTTTGTAAAAAAAAATTTAAATGTCTGTATTGTTTTTTTATATAATTTTTTATTTCTGTTTTAGTTATTTAATTTTATTTTATTTCAGTTAAAGTTTATTTTATTTCAAGTAACAAGTAAAAAATAGTTTTATGGTTTTAGTATTAGTTAATTATAATAACCCTGGTATTTCCATATGTATAATGTGATATCTTTAGACTGTTACTGATGGATACTTAAGTAGTGAATATACACTCACCTAAAGGATTATTAGGAACACCATACTAATACTGTGTTTGACCCCCTTTCGCCTTCAGAACTGCCTTAATTCTACGTGGCATTGATTCAACAAGGTGCTGAAAGCATTCTTTAGAAATGTTGGCCGATATTGATAGGATAGCATCTTGCAGTTGATGGAGATTTGTGGGATGCACATCCAGGGCACGAAGCTCCCGTTCCACCACATCCCAAAGATGCTCTATTGGGTTGAGATCTGGTGACTGTGGGGGCCATTTTAGTAAAGTGAACTCATTGTCATGTTCAAGAAACCAATTTGAAATGATTCGAGCTTTGTGACATGGTGCATTATCCTGCTGGAAGTAGCCATCAGAGGATGGGTACATGGTGGTCATAAAGGGATGGACATGGTTAGAAACAATGCTCAGGTAGGCCGTGGCATTTAAACGATGCCCAATTGGCACTAAGGGGCCTAAAGTGTGCCAAGAAAACATCCCCCACACCATTACACCACCACCACCAGCCTGCACAGTGGTAACAAGGCATGATGGATCCATGTTCTCATTCTGTTTACGCCAAATTCTGACTCTACCATCTGAATGTCTCAACAGAAATCGAGACTCATCAGACCAGGCAACATTTTTCCAGTCTTCAACCATCCAATTTTGGTGAGCTCGTGCAAATTGTAGCCTCTTTTTCCTATTTGTAGTGGAGATGAGTGGTACCCGGTGGGGTCTTCTGCTGTTGTAGCCCATCCGCCTCAAGGTTGTGTGTGTTGTGGCTTCACAAATGCTTTTCTGCATACCTCGGTTGTAACGAGTGGTTATTTCAGTCAAAGTTGCTCTTCTATCAGCTTGAATCAGTCGGCCCATTCTCCTCTGACCTCTAGCATCAACAAGGCATTTTTGCCCACAGGACTGCCGCATACTGGATGTTTTTCCCTTTTCACACCATTCTTTGTAAACCCTAGAAATGGTTGTGCATGAAAATCCCAGTAACTGAGCAGATTGTGAAATACTCAGACCGGCCCGTCTGGCACCAACAACCATGCCACGCTCAAAATTGCTTAAATCACCTTTCTTTCCCATTCTGACATTCAGTTTGGAGTTCAGGAGATTGTCTTGACCAGGACCACACCCCTAAATGTATTGAAGCAACTGCCATGTGATTGGTTGATTAGATAATTGCATTAATGAGAAATTGAACAGGCGTTCCTAATAATCCTTTAGGTGAGTGTATATCCCATGTATTTAAAAAGTGAGTAAGTGCTGCCTGGTGTATATGTATCAATATGACCGGTCTGGTTTAGAGTTTAGTTTGAATTTGTCTTGAATATTGACATTTAGGTATGATTTAGGTATTCTTCATATTATATTGTGAGTGTCTCCAGTGCTGTAGAAAGAACTATCCTCACACACTAGTCACTGTGACTCCAGGGAGTAAAAATACAGCAGAATGAAAGTATCTCTGGGTGAGCCGCTGATAACATCTGTCTGCATGCTCTTTTTATTTTTATTTTTTATCTGAGATGTGTTTTTATCACTTGGTCCTATAGGCTTTTTCCATTCTCTGTGAAGGTTATTTTTATACAATAGACTACCAAGTCAAGACCAGCTTGACCTTTTATCTGGCTTTTGTTAACTAAGAAGGGGAAAAATAAAGAAATTCAGGGTGAATGAATCGGCATTTAGACCACCAGCAGGGTGTAGTCTGGCACGCTCACTCCATCAATCACCTCCGCCTCCATCGCTTGTTTGTTATTTCAATATCCGTGTCCGAATACCTGGAAACTGAAAGGTTGAGGCTTGTCAGAGCTGTTTCAATCGTTCCTTGTGCAGACACGCTGGATTGACTTGCTACACTGCGTCGCCCCCTTGTCCTCTGCACCATGGCCGGGAATCTATTTCAGGGAATCTATGTGAAGTTCAGCAGTATTACATACTGAGACTTCTTTTACTTGAGACTCTATGATTGTGTTGTTGAATAAAGCTTTTCTCATTTTTGACGTATCCTTTTTTAAGATTGATGGGTTGTCAGATGAGATGGAGATATCAGACATGTTGTATCAAGCTTGATTTATTTGCTAAATTTCAACTGATAATTTTTGATAGAGGTTTCTTTCTTTAAGTGTGTTTGGGAATCCACAACTTGTTTTAAGGCTGTTTTTTCACTCTCTGCTGTCGCAGCCCCGATAAAAATAAACATACTAAAATATAAATGAAATGCATTTATTTTAATGCGAAGTATACTACAAATACATTTAAATACACTGCTCAAAAGAATGAAAGGAACACTTTTTAGTCAGAGTATAGCATCAAGTCAAACTCCTGGGATATTGATCTGGTTAGTTAAATAGCAGAGGGGGTTGTTAATCAGTTTCAGCTGCTTTGCTGTTAATGAAATTACCAACAGGTGCACTAGATGGCAACAATGAGACGACCCCCAAAACAGGAATGGTTTTACAAGTGGAGGCCACTGACATTTTTTTCCCTACTCATATTTTCTGACTGGTTTTCACTAGTTTTGCATTTGGCTAGGGTCAGTGTCACTACTGGTAACATGAGGCGATACCTGGCCCCTACAGAGGTTGCACAGGCAGTCCAACTTCTCCAGGATGGCACATCAATATGTGCCATTGCCAGTGGCTCCCAGCACAGTCTCAAGAGCATGGAGGAGATTACAGGAGACAGGCAGTTACACTAGGAAAGATGGACAGGGCCGTAGAAGGTCCTTAAGCCATCAGCAGAACTGGTATCTGCTCCTTTCTGCAAGAAGGAACAGGATGAGCACTGCCAGAGCCCTACAGAATGATCTCCAGAAGGCCACTGGTGTGAATGTCTCTGACCATACAATCAGAAACAGACTTCATGAGAGTGGCCTGAGAGCCCGACATCCTCTAGTGGGCCCTGTGCTCACTGCCCGGCACTGTGGAGCTCGATTGGCATTTGCTAATGAACACCAGAATTGGCAGGTCCACGACTGGCGCCCTGTGCTTTTCACAGATGAGAGCAGGTTCACCCTGAGCACATGTAACAAACGTGAAAGGGTCTGGAGAAGCCGTGGAGAACGTTATGCTGCCTGTAACATCGTTCAGCATGACCGTTTAGTGGTGGGACAGTGATAGTCTGGGGAGGGACGCACAGACCTCTATAGGCTAGACAATTGCACCCTGACTGCTATTTAGGTATCAGGATGAAATCCTTGGACCCGTTGTCAGACCCTACGCTGGTGCAGTGGGTCCTGGGTTCCTCCTGGTGCACGACAATGCCCGGCCTCATGTGGTGAGAGTATGCAGGCAGTTCCTGGAGAACAAAGGAATTGATACCATTGAATGCCCCCCACGCTCGCCTGACCTAAATCAAATAGAACACCTCTGGGACATTGTTTCGGTCCATTTACATTTCTTGCATTTAAAGACAGATATTATTTAAAGATCATACACTCACACACTTTTAATGTCACTCCTCACCAATAGTGACATTAAAACACGTTTTAGGCTTAATATTAAGAAATGTGCATTATGCACAAGTAGTACTCCAAATAAAGTTTAATAGCTATTTATCACTTATGCTAGTTGATGACTGCATGCAAGTATTATTGATAAAACTGTCCCAGTTCTTAATATTATTTAGCTTAATTAAAAATACATTAGCTAGTTGTTCATTCATGTTAGTTCGAAAGTACATTCATTTTAACAGATGCAACTTTAGAATTTAAAAATATGTTGGTAAATGTGTCAATAAATGTTAAGGTTAGTAAATTCTGTAAAAATTGACTACTGTTAAAAAATGGAACCTTGTTGTATTATCAAATGAAAATTTTGCACAGTTTTTGCGTATAATAAGATTCAATTCATAAATGTTAATACATTAAGTCTCATAAGCTAACAATGAATAATAACCTATGTTAATGTTGATATATAAATGAAATGTTACCATTGTTATTTCATGTTACAACATTAACTTTTTAATGCTGTAAAGAACCTTATTGCAAAATGTTTCCAATGCATTGAAGGAAGTATTAAATCAAAAAGTACACAGATTACACACTTTGCAAATATACTTAAAAATGTGGTAAAAAAATCAACAAAATGAATGATTATAAGTGAAATATTAAGATTGTGTTAAGCTGCACCAATTAAAGACATTTTTAAAGAGGAAGTGTGTTCTCTGCCCATGCAAATATATAGAAAATAATAACTCCCAAACAGGTAGTCCCGCCCCAGACTCACGGCATCGGTTAAGAGCGACGTTTTGATTGCACCACTTTTTCCAATTTGTGATTGGAAAAAGTATTTTAACATTAAACTGCACACTTTACCTTTAAGAATCTTCTTTTACTTTGTTTTATGCCTTCCCGAAGAGTTTTCAAGGTGATATACGTGAGAAAAACAAGGAGAGTTGAGTGTTCTGAAGATGCCTTCAGATATAATGGATATGAAATGTCTCATTCTCAAGGATTTGCCACTAAATTACTGTGCACAGAGATAGAAAGCCAAGGAAAAACCACACAGAAAGAGTGAAAGCAGCCAAGAACAGAAGCATGTTCCCTGCCTGACACCTCCTCTACCTTTGGAGCAGAGCCAGTAATTGTAAAAGAAAAGCTGCCTCCAGGAAAACTAGTAAATAAAGTGGAAGGTGCGGAAAAGAAGATATAAAGCGCTCTTAAAATGAAAGAGGGGCTTTATATCAAGATAATCCACAAATGCTTACATTGCATGTCCTG
Source organism: Barbus barbus (assembly GCF_936440315.1). Classification (NCBI taxonomy): domain Eukaryota; kingdom Metazoa; phylum Chordata; class Actinopteri; order Cypriniformes; family Cyprinidae; genus Barbus; species Barbus barbus. The sequence goes on along the minus strand of NC_136746.1, from coordinate 26,565,775 downwards.
CCCGAGTGTGTGTGTGTGTGTGTGTGTGTGCAATGAACAGGCTATTTTATGAAAGGTTAAACAAACAGTTGAGTGTTTCTCCTCTGTGCCCTGTGCCGCGGCCCTGCGCTCCAGGAGGCCAGGGAGCACGGGGCCCTCGTGCTGGGCATGCGCTGCTCTGCCAGGCCCCCCGGGGCCCTATTGATCTCTAGAAGTTAAGATCCTGCCTCCCACACACCCACGGATATTTGCGTCTGAGTCTGTGCTTGAGAGACGTATTGGAGTCATGAGAAAGCAGCTTGTTTGAATGTTGTTTGGCTGTCTGTTAGACAGTCAGTTCCTGTCGGTCGGCTTCATGCTGTGACCGTTCAGCACACTAAACACTCGCACTGTTAAAGTCAACTTCAAATTCAGATTGACGGTTTTTACTTTTCTAACGCCCGTTCCTGGAACTACTATTTTATTATCATTGAAATACTATAATAGTTTTTATTCATATTTTTAAATATTCATTTGAATATTAATTACACTTAATTTTGAAAATAATAAAGTTATTTAAAAATGATATTAATATACAAAAATATATATTTTTCAGAAAAAAAAAGATTTTTAAAGTTTCAATAATTTTTTTGTGTTTGTCAATTTAGTTGTTTTTTTTGGCTACTTTTATTTCATTACATTTTTAAATTAAAATGACAAATTAAAAACTAGCAAAAAAAAACAAACTATTAAAAAATATTATTTTAGTCCCCGGTTGTGTAAAATTCTGATTTGACTCACCTTTAATACATTTCTGACCTGACCATTTCTTTTACTTGAACTGAATTTGCCACACCCCACATAAATTTGAATTAGAATGACATGAGATAGAATATATTGAATTGTAGTTGAAAGAAAAAAGGTATTTCATTCTGGAATTTTAAGTGTTCTTCCACCTTAATCCACAAAGTTATTTTCATAAATATGTAAATTATTATAAATGATAAAACTCAACATTCAAAGTTTATCTTAGTTTATATTAGTGATGCGCGGATGAGCTAAAACATCACCCGAATCCGCAGCTTCAAATAAATGATCCACTCGCCAACCGCCCGCACCTATATTTTTGTCTGATTTAGATAACCGCACCCGATCGTAACATTCAGGGTTCATACGGTCATGAAAAACCCAGAAAAGTCATGGAATTTTAAAACAGAAATTTCCAGGCCTGGAAAGTTTTGGAAAAAATAAATAAATAAAGTCTTGGAAATCTATTTAACAATCCTCTGTATAATAGAATTGTGTTTAATTAGATCCTGAATTTCGGGATAGCACAGGCTATATCGCATTACTCATTCCTGCATCTTTCAGCTTTAAAATTAGGGAAATTACTGCAAAACATTTATTCAATATAGCGTATAGGTTAGATGAGTAAATAAATCCACACAAACCGTCAGACCAAATCAGTCATTGAAAACTGCGTGAGTGATTCAGCGCATCTAGAGCAGCACGGTGCGATACAAGACTTTAGCTCGCGTTTCGGTACAGTTGACAGAATTGTCAATTGCCTAATCGGTCATTGTTGCATCGTCACAAAAATTAGGAATAAGTCCTTCGGTACTCGCTCACTCCAGAGGCGCTTTTCTGTGCGCTCACAGTCACATCCAAAGCGCGCTCTGTGAGTACCAAATTGAGTTTGCAAGCAAATCTTGTTGCGCTTAAGTGGCCAAATACAAACAAAATTACGTCAAAATGGTCGTCCTGGCGAGTATACTCATAAGCACGGTTTTGTATTAAGTTAATGCAAACAGTTGCGAAAGAAAACGCATGTGTATAAGCATTGGATCCGTGAAATAGGTCTTGTGACAGCAGCCTAATAAAGCTGTGCGGTCTGTCATTAATGTGAATCAAACAAAAAAAGACAGAGGAGACCTCTCACTGCTCTTGACTAAATAATGTTTTGTTGAATAGCTTTAATATGTTAATTTACACTTTATTCAATTTCTTTAGCCTGTTTAGTTAATATTTGCATCATTAATGATTTGTCTTATCCAACCGCGACCCACCCGCAAATAATCAGAATGCATTTTTTTATTACCCGCCCCACCCGCCCCGTGGATTGTCCGCAGCGCCCGCGGATGTAACCGCCATTCGTGCATCACTAGTTTATATTAAAGTGTGAAAGCAGAAAGCTTTATCTTTAATATTACAAAAGTCAGTGGCCTTTCAGGCTATTTTCAAGCATTCATGATACTACTCTGTATATCCCAGCAGAATGAATTACCTTCAACTGAGTTCAGGGTGTCAGTGGTTAACTTTAAACACACTGAAAAACAACATTTGATATCGTTTTGGCTTCAAGTGAGTCATTCAGATCCTGTAAGATGAAGAAGATTGTCTATTGAAGACAGTCAGAACTCTCGGTAATTATAGAGTACAGTATGCACACTAAGCCAAGGGTCAAGAACAACACAATGTCGATACAATGCCAACATAAATGCTTTCATAATTTGACATTCATTTCAGAGTACAATAGGATCTTCAATAAGAAAAAATGTGATAAATTGCGATGTCAACTGAAACCTAAACTTATTTCTGAACTGTATTTTTTTGTTACATTTTGACAAAATATTACAATTACAAACATTTTTAAATTCCATTAAATTAATTTCCTTAACGGTTACATACCAGACATGGAATTGCAATTTGAATATGGTTATTTCAAATATAAAATATTCACATAAAAGTAATACATTAGAAATGTAAATAAAACAAAGGTTTTTAATGTGCCATTCATAGGTTGACTTTCCTAAATAACACAAATGCTGTGTTTTTGTGGCAGGCTTTTCAACATTGTTCTGTTTGTTGAATGGCACGATATAATGCATTCGCTCAGTCGGGTTTTAGCCGAGACTAAACTAGCTGTTTGCGAGCAGATAAAAGGGACGATAGGAGTAGTGCAGAAATTTCACCATCATTTACAGTAAAATCAATTAAATTAAAATCAGTTCACCTAAAAATGAAAACTCATATCCTGTTATTTTAAAATAATCTTCCTCAAAGTAAAAAACAAATGCATCAAAATAGTCCATATGAGTTGAAAACAAGCTGTCATGTGACTTTAGAAGACTTTGCAATATAGCACAGACGTATGCAGTCATTTTTGAGTGAACTGTTCCTTTAAACACTAAGATTTCTCTTCCGTCTTCAACCAGTTTCGAATCGATTTGCACAAACTGTCTTTGTAATATAAATTTGTCCCTCCTAAACCCAACAAATACGTTTCTATTGTTTGCCAGCTCACAGTAATGAGTGCTGATGTGGCTTTTACAATTACCAGTATTACACAGTCTAAAGGAAGGCTGATTCAGTATATAATTAAATTAGCCACAAACTATCATCAAATTTAAGATCACAGGATGTTCCTTTAATGACTTGGTGGTGTTTTAAATGTAAAGGATTTCTTGTCAACAACACCTAATCAATATCTGTCAATAACCAGTAAGATTAGAGAGCTCATTTTGAATGATTGGAGGTGTTGAATTGCCTTGGGTTAGTCTGGTCGTTTGCTCATTATCTGATTTGAATTGCTAACTAGGTTACTCTCCCCATTAAGTCCTTCTCCAGATCATCGTAAAGAGTTTATGGTACACATGACATTTCTACAGTCATATAACAGTTAGGAAAGCGAGAGATGCAGGGCTCAAGATTGAAAGAGTGACTGTGTAACTGTAGAAAGAAGGAGATTAAAAGTGTTGAGTGTGTCCAAACAGCGCCGTGCTGAGATAAACAGGTGGGCAGACGGGCATTAGCGGCCACATGCATGCATAGGGTCCAAAATTAACACTCACAAAGTGCCAGGTGCCAAATGTGTGGAAATCATTTTGGGAAATAAAATTTTACTGTTTACTGTAACTGCAACTTGGTACAAGTTGAATGGTAAGAATTATACTCTAATGTGAGCAAAAGAAAAACATTTTTTGTCTTGTATTGGGATTTTTAAACATAGTTTTCCAAAAAAAAGTGTAGGATTTACTTGGAAACAAATCAGAAATTGCTCATTTGAAGAATAATAAATATATTTTGAATGTACCCCAGTCATTTTTATGTACCCCGATAATTTGTTGTATGTACAACTTCAAAAAAAAATCTTGTGTAGATGTTTCTAGTTTCCTTTATAGGACCACCAATAGTATAGACTGAGGAACAACAGGGACCTGATTTACTAACAAATTGCTCTAGCGCAAACTGTCTTTTGGCGTTAAAATAGTACTGTCAGGATTTACTAAAGACGCGCAGTGAATAATTGGTGCTGAAGCGGCGTGGACAGATATTTTTGTACCTGACCTTACTGAATATGCTTTTGTAGGAGTTTCCCTTTCAGACGCAAAATTTATTGGAGGAGTGTATAAAAATGAATCACGCAACGCAATTTACTAACGTTTGCACTTGTCAAATTACTGGTATTTGCGCCATTATTTAGCGCCCCCAAAAAGCATGTCTTAATACAGGTGGTAATTTGCGCTGCTCTTGGTAGATTGTGTTGGTCATTATGGAAATGATCGGGCTGCGTCTGTGTTCTTTAATGTGCGCATTGTTAGTAAATCACCTCCAGAATTTTCCCCTCCCATTGGAGCTTCTACGGAATTGCGCTCTAATGCTAATTTGCCCTGTTTAGTAAATCTGGCCCCAGGTCTTAACTTGTGACAGATTCATATTTCTTGAAATGTGTAGGGGTTATTTTGTAATTTCAAGAGATAGTGATGGATAATGACAGATTTAAAGGGATAGTTCACCTAAAAATGAAAATTCTGTCATTAATTACTCACCCTCACGTCGTTCCAAACCTATAAGACCTTTGTTCATCTTCGGAACACAAATTAAGATGTTTTTGATGAATTCCGAGAGATCTCTGACCCTCCCATAGACAGCAAGCAAACTACCATGGTCAAGGTCCAGAAACGTAGCCAGGTGAAAAACGATGAATAAAGTGAAAAACCATGACTTTATTCAACAATTCGTCACTTGTGCCATTTTAGAAAGTTTCTACTGAACATAAACAGCGCATGCTGTTCTGTCAGCTGTACCTTGCGGATACATTGCTCAGATCAAAGTGTAAACAACGTAGACAATGTATCTGTGTTGTGCAGCTGACCTGGCTATGTTTCTGGACGTTGACCGTGGTAGTTTGCTTGCTGTCTATGGGAGGGTCAAAGAGCTCTCAGAATTCATCAAAAATATCTTAATTTGTGTTCCGAAGATGAACAAAGGCCTTACGGCTTTTAAACGACATGAGGGTGAGTAATTAATGACAGAATTTTTATTGCTGGGTGAACTATCCCTTTAACTCTATAACTCTATAAATCATTTTTAGTCGCTGTGCACATGTAATGATAGCAGAGCTGTGTGTTTGTGCATGTAAAGTATGACAACTTTTTTAAAATTTTGTTTTGGAATTCAAAGTAAACTTTGTTTCAGACCACATCCAAATTAATCTAGTGGCCATAAATAGAATTATGTGTTTTTCGAAGTCTTAATCTGCATCCCAGAGGTCTCTTTTTATTGTTTTATGAATATGCAATTTGTCTATTTTAAGCAGTGTGCTTTTTTCTATATCAGATTTCAAAAGATTCATATAATTACTGGCATATTGTAATGGCCAGAAGTGCAATTTCAGTGCATTGTTTAGATTTGTTTTATTATTATTGCCTGAGGGGTTAGTTATGTGCCAAAAATGTAATACTTTGGGTTATGAATTTGTTCAAATCTCAAACTCTAAGTAAGATCAAAAGTACTATTGATTCTTACCTTAGCAAACTTAATGCCGAACCATTCAGTGTTTTCCCAAACCACAGTGAAATGTTCAGTCCTGCTCTCAGACGTCATATCTATATCTGAACATTTTATGCTGCTGCTGTTCTGGATATTTCTGACTGTAATGGAATGTAGTTTGTATGCTTTACAAACGGTGACATCATGTGTGGCTGGCCCGTGCTGGGCTGCTGAATAAGAGCTGTGCGTTGTGTTATTAGCTTCCTAAATATTCACAGACAGGTCGATAGCTCGTCTGGTAAGACAAATGGCATGGTTACCAAAATCTAGCTAGAGCCAAAAAAAAAATTACTTCTAACAGCAGTCATTACTCTGGGAGGCCAATTAAAAAACAGCATCACTGTACAACACCATCTGTAGCTAACAGCTACGATTGTGTATATGTGCATGTGTAGTTTGTATTTATGTGTGTCATCGTCCCAAGAAAATTTAGGGCAATTAACAGAGCAGAGCAATTATAGAAAGTCTCTTTTTGCCTGTCCTGAGAGAGCATAGTCCCTCGGTGTCTCTCCTCTGGAATTCTGATCCCGTTAGGAGGTGGCGACCCGGGAAGTGTTCGGATGGTTAGTGACCCCCTCACCCAGCAGAGTTCAGCTCTCAAAGCTTTGCCTGGGGTTTTTAATTAAAACCGCACCCTAGTTCAAAGCACTCCGAAGGTTCTTGGTGCCGAGCCAGTGAGGTTGACTAAATATCTCATTTCCTGCTGCGGGGCAGAGACGAGGAAGGGCCGAGTGTAATTAGCCGATATGAGGAAGAGGAGGCTGCAGGTGTGCTGAGAGTCTGGAGGGTTGGGATCAGTATTGAGAGAACGTCCCTGATCTGCTTTCTATTCGGAGGGTGTTTATTAAAATCGCCTGCAACCTCTGGACAATTTAATTGGAGCTTCTAATAGTCGTTAAAGAAAAATCACAAATGAGCTCTCTATAATATCTCGTTGTTTCTCTTAAAAACCAAGGAGATTAATTAGAGAGCAAACAGGCTCCAGTAATACATGTATTCAAATTTCTCACTTGCAAAGATCTTGCAAGTCAGGCGTTTTAATATTAGAGTTAGCATGAAATGAAAGGTCTCCTATCTTTCTTTTTTCAATTTCACACCTCAGTATTCCGGTAAAACTTTAAACTTAATTTTTTGATAATGCATTCACTCGCATGTATCTCGCATCTTGACTTGAAGTCAAGTTCTCCCACAACTCCCATCTTAATTTTACATACATTTTGTGAAGACCTGCATAATTTTTTCTGCTTTTATGTAAAATCTATCTTAATAATGTTAGTTAAGCATAATTAACTGTAACGAGGGAGTCCACTGAAGGCGAGTGTAGTATGAACCCAAGTGCAGTTTATTTACAAAGTGGTTTCCATAATCCAAACATGATCCAAACAGATGCAGACTTAACACAGACTTGACAACAGGCTTGACGTGGCATGAGACAGACGTAGCATGAACAAACTAAACTCACCGACAGCAGGTTACAACGACAATACACGACAAGGCACAATTGCACCTAGCAAACTTATACAAAACTATGAGGGTCACATGACAAGGACAACCAATCAGAACATGACACATAGAACAAAGGAACCAATAGCAATGAAACATGAGGGCAAGGGAAGCATGACAAAACAGGAACCATGACCAAACTTCAAAATAAAAGACATGAAAACATGAACAAGAAACAAAACCCAAAACAGACCTTACATATTCCCCTCTAAGGGCGGCTCCCGACGCCCAAACAAAAACCCAAAACAGACCTTAAAAAAGTCCAGGGGGGGTGGTGAAGCAGAGGCAGAATGGGGGGAGGGATGGTGGGCCAGGCCCGTGAAGGGCAACAGGACTAGGAGCATGGGGCAATGGCGGGCCTGGGAGAGCAGGGAGCCATGGCGGAGCAGGCAAGGCAGGGGGCCATGGCGGAGCAGGCAGGATCAGGGTCCACCAGGGCGGAGCAGCCGGGACTAGAGACTCGGGATCTGAGGGGCGCTCTGGAGGAGCGGGCACTTGAGGGCGCTCTTGAAGCGCGGACACTATAGCCGTGACTGGGCAGGACAAGGATTCACATACGGCCTCCATAGCCATGACTGGGCAGGACAAGGATTCACACACGGCCTCCATAGCCGTGACAGAGCAGGACGAGGATTCAGGAGCACAGTGTGCAGCCCACACGCACCCAATGGCAACCGCCATCACAGACAGTGCGGTATTCAATGGGAGGTCAGATACGCCAACCATGCATCCATTAGCTCCAGACCCAAGCTCCGCATTAGCAGGAGCTTCAGTACTATAGCCCCCCCCAAAAAAATTCCTTGGGGAAATTTTGGTGGCGGCCATCTTGGCCGGGGACTCAGGCGTGGCGTGAGCAGGCCCCGTAGACTCGGGCTGGGCAGGCATGGCGTGAGCAGACTCTGGCTGGGCAGGCATGGCGTGAGCAGACTCTGGCTGGGCAGGCATGGCGTGAGCAGACTCTGGCTGGGCAGGCATGGCGTGAGCAGACTCTGGCTGGGCAGGCATGGCGTGAGCAGACTCTGGCTGGGCAGGCATGGCGTGAGCAGACTCTGGCTGGGCAGGCATGGCGTGAGCAGACTCTGGCTGGGCAGGCATGGCGTGAGCAGACTCTGGCTGGGCAGGCATGGCGTGAGCAGACTCTGGCTGGGCAGGCATGGCGTGAGCAGACTCTGGCTGGGCAGGCATGGCGTGAGCAGACTCTGGCTGGGCAGGCATGGCGTGAGCAGACTCTAGAACTGCGGCCATTTGCCGAAGAGATTCTTGAGTGGCGGCCATATTGCGACGCAGCTCTTGAATGGCGGCCATATTGCGACGCAGCTCTTGAATGGCAGCCATGTTGTGCAGAAGCTCTTGATTAGCCAGCATGACGTGATCAGGCCCTGGCAAGATTTGAGCATGTCTTGGAGCAGTAGGCATGACGTTAACAGGCTTTTGCATAGCAGATGTGACGTTAGTAGGCTCCCTATCCATAATACCCACAGTCAGTGGTGACCCGGCCAACACAAGAACAAAGTCAATGTATCGTTCCAGTGACCAACAAATAGTTCCCCCTGGCAGACTGGAACGAAGTGGTTCGTCGACACCGGAACGAAAAATGTCTTTTAGGGTCACGTTATTAAAATCCACCAAATAGCAAAGTTCACAAAAATCAGCAACATACTTCTCTATAGCCCGGCCCTCCTGACGCAGGCAGAGGAGACGTCCAACTGCTGGGTTCATTGTAGGGGTCGTGTATTCTGTAACGAGGGAGTCCACTGAAGGCGAGTGTAGTATGAACCCAAGTGCAGTTTATTTACAAAGTGGTTTCCATAATCCAAACATGATCCAAACAGATGCAGACTTAACACAGACTTGACTTGACAACAGGCTTGACGTGGCATGAGACAGACGTAGCATGAACAAACTAAACTCACCGACAGCAGGTTACAACGACAATACACGACAAGGCACAATTGCACCTAGCAAACTTATACAAAACTATGAGGGTCACATGACAAGGACAACCAATCAGAACATGACACATAGAACAAAGGAACCAATAGCAATGAAACATGAGGGCAAGGGAAGCATGACAAAACAGGAACCATGACCAAACTTCAAAATAAAAGACATGAAAACATGAACAAGAAACAAAACCCAAAACAGACCTTACATTAACCCCTCATTACAAATATCATTGTTTGTTAAAAACAAACAAACTGTGAATTACTGTGAATAGTACTGTATTATATATATATATATATATTGTATATTAAAGTATTTTGTATTTAGAAGTATTTAAAAAAATAATCATTAGGCTCTTATCCTTTTTGTACTGCACTTTGTACTGTTTTTTTTAAACCTTAAAGGGTTACTCCATCCCAAAATGAATTTTTGTCATTAATCACTTACCCCCATGTCGTTCCAAACACGTAAAAGCTTTGTTCGTCTTCAGAACACAATTTAAGATATTTTAGATGAAAACTTGTGACTGTCCCATTGACTGCCATGTAACTCTCTGTGTCAAGGCCCAGAAAAGTATGAAAAGCATCATCAGGATAGTCCATCTGCCATCAGTGGTTCAATCTGAATTTTATGATGCGACGAGAATACTTTTTGTATGCAAAGAAAATAAAAATAATGATTTTATTTCCAAAATTCGCCGCCTCTGTCTCTCCGCGTCAGCGTACAGTAGCTCCATTTTAGAGATTATCCGCTGGACGCAAACTGCGTACGCTCTTCTGTATCAGCCACGACACAAGGATCATTGTGAGAAAAAAATAAGTTTTTCTTACTTTTCTCGGCCTTGACAGTGGTAATTACTTGGTAGTCAATGGGACAGTCACAATCCTCCCAGTTTTCATCCAAAATATCTTAAATTGTGTTCCGAAGACGAACAAAGCATTTACAGGTTTGGAACGACATGGGGGTAAGTGATTAATGACAAAAAATTCATTTTGGGCTGGAGTAACCCTTTAATTTGGCAAATGACTGTGTTATAATGACAAGAATCTAATGAGAAGCACCAATGAGAATAACGAGAATTACAAAGAGACTCAAAAGTGAAACATTCCAGAGGCATTATAGTAATGAACATTTTTGGCTAAATTGTGCTTAATTGTCATGGAAGTAATGACATAATATGAATGGTCCTAAAACAGGCTTCATTTTCTTTACGCAAAATATATATTTCTTTTTCTTTTATTCGGTGGCTGGGTGAAATATGACCTGTTCTTGACTGGTTTTACCCATTAAATTGTACAAGAAGTTAAGTGCAGAGAATATTGACTTATGAACACTGACCTTTGACCCTCACGTTTGTGACCTCTAGAGTAACCCCTGTGGATTTCAGCTGTTAGATACTGTGGATTATCTCATATTGACAGAAGATATCAGATGTCTTCTGCCTCAGGCTTTACTGTGCTATTTTCACCGCATTTGGGCTTAATTCAGCCACAGATCTTTCTGGTAATGCAACATTCAAGTAATTACAATGTATTTTATTTGCCAGGACCTGTAGGTACCTGAAATGTACCTGTTCACATTGACTGAAAATGCAACATCCATATTTTTGAATACTAGTCAAGTCATTTGTGCTGTTCCATCATTATGCACTTATGGTAAACAAATCAAATTATTTAATCCTTATCAGATTTATTAGTGCTTTCGGTAACACTTTAGTTTAGGGACCAATGCCTATTATTAACATATCGGCTGTTTATTAGCACTCTACATCCCTAATCCTATCCAATGCCTAAGCTTAACAGGTACCTTACTAACTATTAATAAACAGCAAATTAGCATTTTATTGAAGCGTAGTTAATGGCTTGTTAATTGTGAGAATTGGACCTTAAATTAAAGTGTGACCATGCTTTTATTTACAATTAATGCACATGTAAAAGTCATTGACACAAAGTTGGTTGCTCATATCTGGCCTTTTCACGCATATTCATCGAGAGTGAGTTAAATTATGAAAGAGATACAGAGATGTTCCTGTGGGTAGCGAACAGGTGCATTGTGGGGCTGTGCCCTCAGACCAACCAGGTGGATAAAAAGCTCATGTTTATAAGATCACCGGTTTTATGCTGTACTCTCACACATTATGCAAATAATCCTGCAGTCCTAGCAGTAATGACACGATGGAAAAGCATGCATTACAGAATAAAGGACACGCTCGCTCACACACCATTCCTCACCGAATCTGTCCGTGTAGACACTGTACGTGTGAGAACAGCTATGAGGCAAATGTTGACACTGATTTGTAAGTGATCTAAACAGAAAAAAGAGAGTGTCAAGAGTTGATCTTCACCGCTGGGAACGGCAGTACTGACACACACATTACACATATACATACACACTTACCTCAGTCCAACCCTTGCTGTTTAGTCATCGGAGAGCGGGTGCCAGGGCCGCCCATTTTCCATCCTCTCCCCTCCTTGCTAAACGCGATCGATTTTGAAAGCGAAAGTACCGATAAAACAGCGCACATAAGAAAGCGATTGCACGCTTTAGCAAGTGCCAGCAACTGCACGAGATCACAGATTGCACGCCCCCCCACACAACGTGATTTGTGCCCCCTCTAGAAATTTAAATGCCCCTCGATGGAGGTGCCCTGGCGCCGGTGTTGTGCCTATTTTCGACTCCCTGCCAAATTATTACACCCCTAGTTGAAATCGCTACCTGATTGCCTAATCCTAACCCCACCCCTAATCCTAACCCCTCCCCCACACTTAACCCTAAACCTACCAATACTAGGAGGGTAATAATCTGGCGGGGGTCAGAATTCGGCACTACACCGGCTCTGGCGGGTGCACACATAATCTCGATGGCACACGGACATTTCACACACTCTTCTCCCCCTCTACAGTATACATAACCCGGATAAACCACACAGACACACTGTTGTTAGTTTGAAGTTTTATTGTTAGTTTGTTTTGTCTCGTGTGTGTGTGTGGGAAGTAGTCGGACGTTGCACCGGCGAAACGATCGGGCGGCGCCTGTTTATGACGTCTCGGCTGCGCCACGGCGGCGCAATGCGATTGTAGTCCATTGAAACCATTGTTGTTTTGTGGAAGGGACTGTGTTGTCTTTTCTGTGGAGAGAAAAGAGGGTAAATGTTAATGAGTTGTGTTATTGATATGTGTTAATAATGGTTTATTAGTTTTTGTGTTTCATAATGTGATTTGATGTTTTACATGAAGTTTATGATTTAAAAATGAGATTATAAGATTAAATACTTACCTGATAATGGTAGGGGGTGGAGCCTGGCCTATAAGAAGGGAGGCCAGGCTCACATCAAAACTACACAAGCAAAACTAGACCTCTTGTATATTGTGGATACTCGTTTGTACATATTATTTGTTGTTTATTTTGTTCTTTTATTATTTTTTTTGTTTGTTTGTTGGTACTTTGTTATTTTTCTTTTTGAGCACTTGTGTAAATACTCTCCACTGGATATTTTTTATGGCGCACTGTAAATAAAAGTCACCTTTCATTTACTCCTACGGGTCAAGCCATCATTTTGTTTTGTTTTTCCGGACCTAAAACGTCCCGCAGTGGATCTGCAAGGATCCACTGCATCACAGAGAGGAAAACCTGAAAAAATATCTTTGTAGGCTTGCATGCATTCTGGGCCGTTCGTATGTGCTCATTATATCCAAATGCGCTGCTCACACTCATGTGATTCTTTATTTCAGGCAATATGAAGAGTGCTAAATAATTCACGAGATGCTGGGATCAAACGTCTGCGTCTGTTTGTGCTCTTCTGAATGCAGAAGGGTGTGTTAGAGTTTGGGGATATCAGTCTTTTGGCGTTGTTCAGTATGTATCTTGATGTTTGTCTAAAACATATGTTTTTTTTTTTATTTCTCAGAGGAACCATATTTTTTGACCAAACATCCATTGTAGCCATTTAGATTAGAACTTTATAATTAATTTATAAAAAAATAATCAATCAATCAATAAATAAACATTTTAATATTTGAAAAATGTCACAAAAATGTTTTTTGAATCAGTTTTGGACTGAAATGGATTAAAACTGCATTGGAAAGCCATGAGGGCAAGTAAATGATGACAGTATTTTCATTTCTGAGGGAACTATACCTTGTTGTTGGTAAGCAATGGAATGTTCTCAATCTAATAACATGCTCTTTAGGATGCTTAATGGCCATATAAAAAAATACATTAAAATTATTGCCGTATTCGATTTTTTTTATCTGTTCAAAATTTTGGGGTGGGAAAATATTAATTGATTGAGAAGTCTCTTATGGTCCCCAAGGCTTCATTTATTTGATCAAAATGACAGTAAAACAGTAATATTGTAAAATAGATTTACACTAAAACAATTTAAAATCTGAATATGTTTATAAATGGTACTTTATTTCTGTGATGGAAATCTGAATTTTTAGCTTCATTATTCCAATCTTCAGTGTCACATGATAATATGCTAATTTGCTGCTTAAGAAACATTTCTTATTATTGATTTTTCATACTCAATGCAGAGAAGCAGAGATCTGCTTCCATAGACTTTCATAAAACACACACACACACACACAGTCACACCACTGCACAGAAAATCAATGTTGCTCATTGGTATATTGGCTTGGGTCAGTGTGTCATTCGTGATTCTCTCCTCTGGCCTGTGGTCATCAGATTAGCTCCAGACCGTCTAATAAAATTGAGTGATAATTTGACATGGTCATTGTGATGTGGGCTAGTGCGCTCACCGGATTAATCTCTGTGGAATTGGCCGGGAATTCCCTACGGATCAGCACATTTCCCAGACAGTCTCTCTCTGACAGATGTTTTCATTTGGGGCTTCTTGTTGCAATTTAATTTACTTAGGCGTTATGCTTAGATTTCCTTCAGAGGATAAAATAAAGCCATTCATGTGTGCTCTCTCTACACACAAACACACACACACATACGCATGCAGGACTGAATGTGAAAGAGTCTATTAGACAGATTCCTGTTTATTCAGTGGGAATCACTGAGCAGCGAGAGGTCAGAGGTCACCTCTCTTTCCTTCGTATGTGATACTGTTCTCTGCGTGATCTGTTTGTTTATGTGTGTGTGCATCTGGTTTGGCACATATTGAGGAAACAAGTATGTGTTAATTCTTAGGATAGTTCACTCTGAACATTTTTCATGATTTATTCACATTTCCATTCTTCATGCAAGGAGAAGCTAGATTCTCTGAGCTGTTCTTGTTCATACTGTTAAAGTTGATGGTGATATTTAGCATTGCACTAAAAGACACTAAAAGTAGTTTAAATTACATGCATGCTAAGTCTTAAATCTTAAGCCAAGACTTGTCGGTCCAAAACCATTTTAATGAAGTGCATTAGAGAACATTTATTGCATTATTCATTCAAACAATGAGACTCTTTGTGAATTTGCTGTCCAGCTATTCACACCCACTGAAACCTTGGTGAAATCTGAATAATGGTGAAGATAGTGTGCTGACCTGTTGTTGAGGTAATTGCTACCTTCGGTACAGTGGAAATAGTGGTCTTGTCTGAGACCAAGAGATCAAGACTCTGATAATTATGGGTTCTGAGGGCATTTACCTCTCAGATTACTCCATTAAAGAGATTACATTTTCCCAATCTAAGTGAATTCTCTTTCTTTCTGTCTGTTCTCCAGATCTGGATAAGCCTGTGCTCACGGTGCACCAGACGGTGGGTGATGTACGAGGGAATTACTATCAGGAGAAAACAGTGTTTTTACGCTGTACAGTAAACTCCAACCCTCCCGCTCGCTTTATCTGGAAACGAGGAAATAAACCAATCGAACAGAGCAAAGACAACGGCGTGGATATTTATGAGCCTCTGTACACACAGGTACAACTTTATCATGACTTTTGGGGGGGGCTTAAAATTCCAAGTTTAAGTTTTAGCAAACTTTTGGAAACAGTATTGTCCCCAAATTTAAATGAATCCCACACCTCTCTTACACACAGCTGGACAATATGCACAATTTCACTACAGGCCTTATTTCCCCTAACAGAAAGTAATTTAATTAGAGTTAATAATCATTTCAATAGCAAATAACCACAGGAGACCCGCTCAATCACAGAGAAGCGTACTCAATAAATCAGTGATCCATCAGTGATGAATTCATAATCTGAGCACTTATTATCAAAGAGCCATTTGAATAAGGTGGGATGGATGGAGATTGATTGCTTTGCTATTAATAATGAGGATTATTCATTCTCCTGATGGACGCAGTCAAAAGAATTAGAGGAATTTAAAATTCCTGATTTCATTCTCTCTTTGTCATGCACACAAAGCCTCTGACGTTGCATAGAAATACAAGGGTCATTCTCAGGAAATGACGCGGTACCTTTTGTGCCCTATTTGTGTTCACATGAATTACTACTGACATATTTTACAGTATACAGAATTTAGTCTCATTATTTGATGGACTGAACCTTGTTTAGTGAGTAATGCACAGGAACATTCTGTAACATTTAATCCAAATTGAATGTTCCAATTCAACCCAATTATATTTTAATGGGTAATATAGAATTTAATGTCACTGTATTTACATTTTGCTTTGTTTTGACATTGGAATATCATTTAAATGTATTTTTTTTAAATGTTTTATGCATTTTAACCCTTTTATGCTGTGACATTTCCTGTTTCTGACTTAATATTTCAGTTAAAAGAACACTGTTTTTTGAAAATAGGCTAATTTTACAACTCTCCTAGAGTTAAACAGTTGAGTTTTACCATTTTTGAATCCATTCAGCCGATCTCTGTGTCTGGCGGTAGCACTTTTAGCTTAACGTAGCATAGATCATTGAATTGGATTAGGCCATTAGCGCAATGATATTACGCAGCACCTGAAAGTAGTCCCCGGCTATATCATAACTAGTTACCTAGCTGGGGACTACTTTCAGGCGCTGCGTCATATCATTGCGCCTCCTGCACCCACGGTATGACAGCAAAGTTCCTTGATTATTACGCCAGAATGAGAGTATACACTGCCCTCCAAAAGTTTGGAAACACCCCTGGTAAAGTGTGGTTTTGGACAATATCAGCATAAATCCTTATCATTTTTTGGTGCAAATACATTAAAGTAACTTGACATTATCATTGAAGACCAGCAATAAAACATATACATGTCAAAGTCAGACATGCCCCTTTGCCAGCTGTGATGCCTGGTTACTGGTTTAAACTTGGCCCAGGTTTTTAAAAGATTTTGGGTCAGCACACCTTAATAGCTTCAACAATTGATTGCCAATTCAAAGTCAATGTTTGAATAAACTGACAGCTCGGATGCCCAGATTATGCAGAGCTGTAATAGCTGCTAATGGTGGATATGTTGATGGATCGAAAATTTAAGTTTTTTTCTATGTGTAAACTGTTTATGTAATAAAATACGTTTTCGTAGTTTGTGTTGTTCCTTATCAGTGCAAAATTATCACAAATTAAAAAGGATTCATATATTGTCCAAAACCCCACTTTTCTAGGGCGTTTCCAAACTTTTGGAGGGCAGTGTAGTTC
Source organism: Barbus barbus (assembly GCF_936440315.1). Lineage (NCBI taxonomy): Eukaryota > Metazoa > Chordata > Actinopteri > Cypriniformes > Cyprinidae > Barbus > Barbus barbus. The sequence goes on along the minus strand of NC_136746.1, from coordinate 26,548,994 downwards.
CTAGCCATATCGGACTAGAAAATCACAACTTTTCATTTTCCGTCAGTCTTAGTGCACAATGCAACTACAGAAGAGCTTTAAATAGGAAAATGATTGAAACTGTTTGGTAATTTTTGGTGCGAGATGCTAATGGACTAATCCGATTCAATGATCTATGCTAAGCTACGCTAAAAGTGCTACCGCCAGACACGGAGATCGGCTGAATGGATTCAAAAACGGTAAAACTCTAAATGTAAAATGAGCCTATTTTTTAAAAAAGTGGATTGTTCCTATAAAGTCAGCTACTTTATATTGCAATTTTATGAGTGTTTTTTTTTTTTTTTTGTAGTATTTTGTAGTTTGCACTTCTGTTACACTCTGTGATGCCCCAGGTGGAAAAACATGTTTTCATATTTTAAATATGAATTACTCAGTAGTAGTCAAATTATACATAAAGAAAAATTCTGAAGGCACAAATGGCACTGTTTTCAGAGGATGACCGACAAACAACATTGTTGATATTATGTATAAATGCATGCTTTGATTAACAGAAAAACTGTTTTTGTGTGATGTGTGAATGTGTGTGTGTGTTTGCAGGGTGAGACAAAGGTGCTGAAACTGAAAAACCTCCGTCCACAGGACTTTGCTAATTACACCTGTCAGGTGTCCGTCCGGAATGTGTGTGATATTCCAGACAGCTCCGTCACCTTTCGCCTTACCAACACCACCAGTGAGTTCCTGTTTACACTCAAACGCTCACATTCTCTCTCTTTCCCTCATTATACAGCAGCTGTAGTGAGTTTTGCATATGCATTTTGTGAATTATTTTTATTTTGCTCATTTTATTACAGGAAAAAATTAATTGCATTGCCGTTAGCTTTACAGTGAATGTAGGATTTGCTGTCTTTTGTCCTTAACTTCTTTTTATTATTTTTCTCCTCAAATGTTCCTTTGCCCCTGGATATGTGTTGACCTGTCAGATTTAATTCACCTTTCTTTGATTACATCTTCGCTTTTCCCTCTTTTAATCTTGCATTCTTTCTCTTGTGCGTTCTCTCATTCGCTGTCTGTCAGCGCTGTGGAGACGTTCAGCGCAGAATAACACAGGAACAGTCACGTGTGTCTTTGATCATGCTGGTCTCTGCACTGGTTTGTGTCTCAGGTCTCTGTGAAGGCAGACGTCACTATCACTGTGCTGTCCTGTACTGAAATTCCTTCAGGAAATCAGCAAACTGACAGTTGTGGGATTTTTCATTGTTAGAATAGATTTATCAGAAGTGTGGCCTAGTGGTTAGCACACATTGAGCTGTGGTGCACATATGGGGCGATGTGAGTTCACAACCTGTCCATGTCTCATTTCCTCCTCTTCTCGCTATCAATTTCCTGACTTCTAATTCACTTTAAATTAAAAAAGTGCAATAATGGAATTTGAAATAAAAAGATACAAATATAGCTGCGAGCAGCGATGACGGGCCCAAGCCGTCAGCATACGCCACCCCGGTGGCATCGATAAAACGGTGCCCAGCGAGCACAAGCATCACAGTAACCCTCTGGCAGTTTGATTTTAAGGGATACGGCAATTAAAGGGTTAATCCAAACCATCAACTCTGTGAAACACACACACACAGAACAACATATAAAACTTTAAATTCTGTGAAAATATATTTTTCATTGGTAGTTGATGTTAGTTAATGCATTTACTAATGCTAACAAATGAGAAATTATTATAGTTACCAAAGGTTTTAATGATTTATAAGCATTTTTTAATGATTTATTTTTCCATTAACTAACATGAATAATTTTTTCTAACACAAATGAATAAAGTAAAAAATATATTGTTAATATTTAATGTTATTTGTGAATTAACCAGTGTTAAAAAACAACATTATTTAACTGTTGTTAGTTAACATCATTAATAAATATATACCATTTAATGTTGATCAAAATCAATTCCAAAATGTGTTAATATATTATTACATTTTAAAGTTTTATCTTTTGAACATGACTATTTTTCTAATATTAAAAATATTTTGTTCATTGTTAGTTCATTGTAAGTTCATACTATCAATGAAGAATTAACATGCTGTAAAAAATATATTTTTCATTGTTAGTTCACGTTAATTAATGCATTTCCTAATGTTAAGAATTGAGACCTTATTATAAAGTGTTATCAAAATCTTTAATGATTTATAAGCATTTTTTAAAGATTTTAAAAAAACAGACCCTCTCTCTCTCTTTCTCTCTCTCACCCACTGGCTCAATCCACACAGTCACTCACACAGTCACTCACACCCCACCCCCACCCCCACCCCTCACTCAGCTGCAGGCTGACAGGGATCTCTCACTCAGAAGCAGTCTAAGTCTAACTCTCTGATAGTTTTCAAATTTTCTCCTCTGCATAGTGTATTGTAAATTCATGAAATTAATCACATATCCTCAGACTGTATTGTTCTGTGTATGTAATTTTTTATGAAGTGTTTGGAAGCTGCTCTTAAAAGATAAAAAAAAAATAAAAATGATCTTTTTTACTGTAACTTTAATAAATTGCCATTAAATCATCGTTCAAGATATCCTAAATCCGTCCGCAATTTAGCATCTTCAGTATTTTGGCATCATGATAAAAAATGTTTGGTGTGATTTCCGTGTTTCTGCTTGGAGGAGTATTAATTTGTTTACAGCCCGTTTTTAAAAAAAACCCACATTAAAATAAATATAGCCGACTTCCTGTTGGTCGTAGCTAATGACTGTAAATTAGAAAGTTGTCCGGATTAATTAGAACAATTTATGTACCGAGTTTGGGGTCTGTAGCTAAAACTAACCCCCTCATTTTTGACAAAAGGTGGCGCTATAGAGTGCCTCTTCCACGCCCGTTTATGAGCTTTTTCCAGTGTCTAACTATCATTAATACTCATATGTGTGTTGAGTTTCATGACATTCTAAACATGTTATCTGCCTCAAAATCACCAGAAACGAATTTTCAACTTTGACACGTTGCCATGGCAACATAATTTTAGATATCAATATTCCCTTCACAGTTTTACATCGGCCGTGTTTTGACATTATTCTGGTGAAGTTTGAAGCAAATCGAGTAAAAATAAGATGCTGAATTCAAAGCATTTTGAAAACGACACACTTCCTGCAGCCAGTTGGTGGCGCTATAACTTTCAGTCATAATAGTCACATCTATCCGATCGGCATCATACAACGAACAAATCACTGAAGTTTGATCTACATCATACAATGTATGTGGACGTTATTAGGCATTTCCTGGGTCTCATTTTTCGCCATAACTTCATCGCCTCGCCACGGGCAAACCGTTCGACATATCAAAAATATCTTCGCAATTTAGCGTCCCCAATGTCCTGAGATCATGTTCACCGAGTTTGGTGGCAATCGTATGGAAATCCTCAGAGGAGTATATCAAATTCCAGAGCATGCGCTTTTTAAACAGCCCTGAATAGCCGACTTCCTGTTGGGCGGAGCCTAAGACATGCTGTGTGAAAGATGTTCAGCTCAATGAGTTCTATATGTGTACCGAGTTTCATATGAATACGTGCAAGTATGTGTGAGCTATACATCAAGTTTTCTGACAATTTTCCAGGGGGCGCCGTAGAGCCCCTGTGCCACGCCCGGGTCCCAGCCTCAGCGGCGTCCTAATGGCCGCAGGTTCCAATGTGCGTGCCAATTTTCGAGAGTTTTCGGGCACGTTAAGGCCCCCAAAAGTGCCCGGATGATTGAAATAAAAAAAAAAAAATAAAAAAAAAAAATATAAAAAAAATATAGCTGCGAGCAGCGATGACGGGCCCAAGCCGTCAGCATACGCCACCCCGGTGGCATCGATAAAACGGTGCCCAGCTAGCACAAGCATCACAGTAACCCTCTGGCAGTTTGGTTTTAAGGGATACGGCAATTAAAGGGTTAATCCAAACCATCAACTCTGTGAAACACACACACACAGAACAACATATAAAACTTTAAATTCTGTGAAAATATATTTTTCATTGGTAGTTGATGTTAGTTAATGCATTTACTAATGCTAACAAATGAGAAATTATTATAGTTACCAAAGGTTTTAATGATTTATAAGCATTTTTTAATGATTTATTTTTCCATTAACTAAAATGAATAATTTTTTCTAACACAAATGAATAAAGTAAAAAATATATTGTTAATATTTAATGTTATTTGTGAATTAACCAATGTTAAAAAACAACATTATTTAACTGTTGTTAATTTACATCATTAATAAATATATACCATTTAATGTTGAAATCAATGTTTTAATGTTTAAAATCAATTCCAAAATGTGTTAATATATTAAATTTTAAAGTTTTATCTTTTGAACATGACTATTTTTCTAATATTAAAAATATTTTGTTCATTGTTAGTTCATTGTAAGTTCATACTATCAATGAAGAATTAACATGCTTTAAAAATTATATTTTTCATTGTTAGTTCATGTTAATTAATGCATTCCCTACTGTTAACAAATGAGACTCAATTATAAAGTGTTATCAAAACCTTTAATGCTTTAAGCATTTTTTAAGGATTTTATTGAAAAGTTTAAACAGACTCTCTCTCTCTCTCTCTCTCTCTCTCTCTCTCTCTCTCTTTCTCTCTCTCTCTCTCTCTCTCTCTCTCTCTCCCCCTCCACACTCACTGAACTCACACAGTCAGTCACTCACCCAGTCACCTACCGCACACATTAGAAGCACAGTGACAGGATATCTCTGATAAGTTTTAAAATTTTCTTCTCGCCATAGTGTACTGTAAATTCATGGAATTAATCACATATCCTCAGACTGTCTTGTTCTGTGTTTGGTGTGAATTTGTGGTTTCTGCTTGGAGGTGTATGAATTTGTTTACAGCCCGTTTTGAAAAAAAAAGCCGACTTCCTGTTGGTCGTAGCTAATGTCTGTAAATTAGAAAGTTGTCCGGCTTAATGTGAACAATTTATGTACCAAGTTTGGTGTCTGTAGCTATCATTATATATATATATATATAATCATTAATAATTATATTCCATTTAATGTTGATCAATATTAATTCCAAAATGTGTTAATATATTATTAAATTTTAAAGTTTCTCTTTTGAACATGACTATTTTTCTAACATTAAAAATATTTTGTTCATTGTTAGTTCATTGTAAGTTCATACTATCAATGAAGAATTAACATGCTGTAAAAAATTATATTTTTCATTGTTAGTTCATGTTAATTAATGCATTCCCTACTGTTAACAAATGAGACTTAATTATAAAGTGTTATCAAAACCTTTAATGCTTTATAAGCATTTTTTAAAGATTTAAAAAAAACAGACCCTCTCTCTCTTTCTCTCTCTCACCCAGCTCCTCAATCCACACAGTCACTCACACCCCACCCCACCCCCACCCCCTCACTCAGCTGCAGGCTGACAGGGAACTCTCACTCATAGAAGCATTGTAACAACTGTCTGATAGTTTTTAAATTTTCTCCTCTGCATAGTGTATTGTAAATTCATGAAATTAATCACATATCGTCAGACTGTATTGTTCTGTGTATGTAATTTTTTATGAAGTGTTTGGAAGCTGCTCTTAAAAGATAAAAAAAAAAAAAAAATCTCTTTTTTACTGTAACTTTAATAAATTGCCATTAAATCATCGTTCAAGATATCCTAAATCCGTCCGCAATTTAGCATCTTCAGTATTTTGGCATCATGAGAAAAAATGTTTGGTGTGATTTACGTGTTTCTGCTTTGAGGAGTATGAATTTGTTTACAGCCCGTTTTAAAAAAAAACCCACATTAAAATAAATATAGCCGACGTCCTGTTGGTCGTAGCTAATGACTGTAAATTAGAAAGTTGTCCGGATTAATAAGAACAATTTATGTACCGAGTTTGGTGTCTGTAGCTAAAACTAACCCCCCCATTTTTGACAAAAGGTGGCGCTATAGAGTGTCTCTTCCACGCCCGTTTATGAGCTTTTTCCAGTGTCTAACTATCATTAATACTCATATGTGTGTTGAGTTTCATGACATTCTAAACATGTTATCTGCCTCAAAATCACCAGAAACGAATTTTCAACTTTGACACGTTGCCATGGCAACATAATTTTAGATATCAATATTCCCTTCACAGTTTTACATCGGCCGTGTTTTGACATTATTCTGGTGAAGTTTGAAGCAAATCGAGTAAAAATAAGATGCTGAATTCAAATCATTTTGAAAACGACACACTTCCTGCAGCCAGTTGGTGGCGCTATAACTTTCAGTCATAATAGTCACATCTATCCGATCGGCATCATACAACGAACAAATCACTGAAGTTTGATCTACATCATACAATGTATGTGGACGTTATTAGGCATTTCCTGGGTCTCATTTTTCGCCATAACTTCATCGCCTCGCCACGGGCAAACCGTTCGACATATCAAAAATATCTTCGCAATTTAGCGTCCCCAATGTCTTGAGATCATGTTCACCTAGTTTGGTGGCAATCGTATGGAAATCCTCAGAGGAGTATATCAAATTCCAGAGCATGCGCTTTTTAAACAGCCCTGAATAGCCGACTTCCTGTTGGGCGGAGCCTAAGACATGCAGCGTGAAAGTTGTTCAGCTCAATGAGTTCTATATGTGTACCGAGTTTCATATGAATACGTGCAAGTATGTGTGAGCTATACATCAAGTTTTCTGACAATTTTCCAGGGGGCGCCGTAGAGCCCCTGTGCCACGCCCGGGTCCCAGCCTCAGCGGCGTCCTAATGGCCGCAGGTTCCAATGTGCGTGCCGATTTTCGAGAGTTTTCGGGCACGTTAAGGCCCCCAAAAGTGCCCGGATGATTGAAAAAAAAAAAAAAATAAAAAAAAAAAAAAATAAATATAGCTGCGAGCAGCGATGACGGGCCCAAGCCGTCAGCATACGCCACCCCGGTGGCATCGATAAAACGGTGCCCAGCGAGCACAAGCATCACAGTAACCCTCTGGCAGTTTGGTTTTAAGGGATACGGCAATTAAAGGGTTAATCCAAACCATCAACTCTGTGAAACACACACACACACAGAACAACATATAAAACTTTAAATTCTGTGAAAATTTATTTTTCATTGGTAGTTGATGTTAGTTAATGCATTTACTAATGCTAACAAATGAGAAATTATTATAGTTACCAAAGCTTTTAATGATTTATAAGCATTTTTTAATGATTTATTTTTCCATTAACTAACATGAATAATTTTTTCTAACACAAATTAATAAAGTAAAAAATATATTGTTAATATTTAATGTTATTTGTGAATTAACCAATGTTAAAAAACAACATTATTTAACTGTTGTTAATTTACATCATTAATAATTATATTCCATTTAATGTTGATCAAAATTAATTCCAAAATGTGTTAATATATTATAAAATTTTAAAGTTTTATCTTTTGAACATGACTATTTTTCTAATATTAAAAATATTTTGTTCATTGTTAGTTCATTGTAAGTTCATACTATCAATGAAGAATTAACATGCTGTAAAAAATACATTTTTCATTGTTAGTTCATGTTAATTAATGCATTCCCTACTGTTAACAAATGAGACTTAATTATAAAGTGTTATCAAAACCTTTAATGCTTTATAAGCATTTTTTAAGGATTTTATTGAGAAGTTTAAACAGACCCTCTCTCTCTCTCTCTCTCTCTCCCTCCACACTCACTGAACTCACACAGTCAGTCACCCACCGCAAACATTAGAAGCACAGTGACAGGAGAACTCTGATAAGTTTTAAAATGTTCCTTTCGCCATAGTGTATTGTAAATTCATGAATTAATCACATATCCTCAGACTGTCTTGTTCTGTGTATGTAATTTTTTATGAAGTGTTTGGAAGCTGCTCTTGAAAGAAAAAAAAAAAAAAAAGTGTTCTTTTTTACTGTAACTTTAATAAATTGCCATTAAATCACCGTTCAAGATATCCTAAATCGGTCCGCAATGTAGCATCTTCAGTATCTTGGAATCATGTGAAAAAATGTTTGGTGTGAATTTTTGGTTTCTGCTTGGGAGGAGTATGAATTTGTTTACAGCCCGTTTAAAAAAAAAAAAAACACATAAAAAAAAAAATAGCCGATTTCCTGTTGGTCGTAGCTAATGACTGTAAATTAGAAAGTTGTCCGGATTAATAAGAACAATTTATGTACCGAGTTTGGTGTTTGTAGCTATCATTATATATATAATCATTAATAATTATATACCATTTAATGTTGATCAATATTAATTCCAAAATGTGTTTATATATTATTACATTTTAAAGTTAATCTTTTGAACATGATTATTTTTCTAACATTAAAAAGATTAATAAATGCTTTAAAAAAAATTGTTCTTTGTTAGTTCATACTATCATGGAAGAATTAACATGCTGTAAAAATATATTTTTCATTGTTAGTTCACGTTAATTAATGCATTTCCTAATGTTAAGAATTGAGACCTTATTATAAAGTGTTATCAAAATCTTTAATGATTTATAAGCATTTTTTAAAGATTTTAAAAAACAGACCCTCCCTCTCTCTTTCTCTCTCTCACCCACTGCCTAAATCCACACAGTCACTCACACAGTCACTCACAGCCCACCCCACCCCCACCCCTCACTCAGCTGCAGGCTGACAGGACCTCTCACTCAGAAGCATTATATCAACTCTCTGATAGTTTTTAAATTTTCTCCTAAGCATAGTGTATTGTAAATTCATGAAATTAATCACATATCCTCAGACTGTATTGTTCTGTGTATGTAATTTTTTATGAAGTGTTTGGAAGCTGCTCTTAAAAGATAAAAAAAAAAATATATATCTTTTTTACTGTAACTTTAATAAATTGCCATTAAATCATCGTTCAAGATATCCTAAATCCGTCCGCAATTTAGCATCTTCAGTATTTTGGCATCATGATAAAAAATGTTTGGTGTGATTTCCGTGTTTTTGCTTGGAGGAGTATTAATTTGTTTACAGCCCGTTTTTAAAAAAAACCCACATTAAAATACATATAGCCGACTTCCTGTTGGTCGTAGCTAATGACTGTAAATTAGAAAGTTGTCCGGATTAATAAGAACAATTTATGTACCGAGTTTGGTGTCTGTAGCTAAAACTAACCCCCCCATTTTTGACAAAAGGTGGCGCTATAGAGTGCCTCTTCCACGCCCGTTTATGAGCTTTTTCCAGTGTCTAACTATCATTAATACTGATATGTGTGTTGAGTTTCATGACATTCTAAACATGTTATCTGCCTCAAAATCACCAGAAACGAATTTTCAACTTTGACACGTTGCCATGGTAACATAATTTTAGATATCAATATTCCCTTCACAGTTTTACATCGGCCGTGTTTTGACATTATTCTGGTGAAGTTTGAAGCAAATCGAGTAAAAATAAGATGCTGAATTCAAAGCATTTTGAAAACGACACACTTCCTGCAGCCAGTTGGTGGCGCTATAACTTTCAGTCATAATAGTCACATCTATCCGATCGGCATCACACAACGAACAAATCAATGAAGTTTGATCTACATCATACAATGTATGTGGACGTTATTAGGCATTTCCTGTGTCTCATTTTTCGCCATAACTTCATCGCCTCGCCACGGGCAAACCGTTCGACATATCAAAAATATCTTCGCAATTTAGCGTCCCCAATGTCTTGAGATCATGTTCACCGAGTTTGGTGGCAATCGTATGGAAATCCTCAGAGGAGTATATCAAATTCCAGAGCATGCGCTTTTTAAACAGCCCTGAATAGCCGACTTCCTGTTGGGCGGAGCCTAAGACATTCAGCGTGAAAGTTGTTCGGCTCAATGAGTTCTATATGTGTACCGAGTTTCATATGAATACGTGCAAGTATGTGTGAGCTATACATCAAGCTTTCTGACAATTTCCCAGGGGGCGCCGTAGAGCCCCTGTGCCACGCCCGGGTCCCAGCCTCAGCGGTGTCCTAATGGCCGCAGGTTCCAATGTGCGTGCCAATTTTCAAGAGTTTTCGGGCACGTTAAGGCCCCCAAAAGTACCCGGATAGTCGAAATAAAAAATAATAAAAAAAAAAAAAATAATAATCCTTAGAAGAACAATAGGCCCCTGCGCCTTAGTGGCTTGGGCCCTAATAATCCTTAGAAGAACAATAGGGCCCTGCGCCTTACTGGCTTGGGCCCTAATAATAATCCTTAGAAGAACAATAGGGCCCTGCGCCTTACTGGCTTGGGCCCTAAAAATATAAATGGGACTGATATAAAAAGGGCTATATAAAAGAAAAGTATTTAAGGGTAGATCAGACTATGCTTTTTGTTTCAGTGAATATTTGACAGGGTTGATTTATTATATACAAGTTTATTATATACTCTGGATAAGGGATATATGGGATAGGTTTTAAAATTGCAATTTTTAAAAAACAGTATTTTCAACATCATTAATCCAGTCTTCAGTGTCACATGATCCTTCAGAAATCATTCTAATTTGCTGCTCAGGAAACATGAAAAGAGGAATCATGTGCAAACTGCAATAGTTTTTTTAAAAGGATTCCTAAATAAAAATATCAACATTTCTTTACAATATATTTTTTTGTCAACATTATAAATGTCTCTACTGTCACTTTTGATCAACCTAATGCATTCTTGCTGAATAAAAATATTAATGTCTTTCAAGAAAAAAAGTCCTTCTGAACAGTAGTAGTAAATCTTTGTCAATGTTCCCTTGTGACAACTAGCACCAGACTCTTTTATATATGCTTTTTTCACATGCTATCAAGAGGTTTCATAGGGTGAGTTTCATCAGTAGATGCTATTTCACACTGAAGGCCTATGAAAGCTTTATCCTTATTAACTAACATTTTCGTCATCGTCAGAATAAATTGTTTGTGTAATCCATAATGAATCAAATTCACAGCAACTGCAAAAGTACGCCTGTGACTGGCAAATGAAAGGGAAATCTTTGCTAGAACAACAAAAAATGTGACTACAATACCCAGTGAAACCCTTTATGAATTAGTCATGTAAAAAACATGTTTGTTAGTGTTCAAATTAGCAGCATTAAGAATTCATGCTTGAGAAACCAGTTCAAAGCTCGCTGAGAAAATCTAAAAGTAGCCCAAACATTCCCCCCTCTCTGTGTGTGTCTTTATTTCCCTCGTTTCTCGTTCTCTCTCTGGTGATGAGTTTGAAAGGCTGTTGATTCTCCTCTTTCTGCTCTCTCCACTAGAATGGCAGCTGTGAAATAGTCAATAGAGATGAGTGAGTCTGGAGTGACAATATCAGAAGTCTGTACCTCTCGCACAAATACACACACATACACACACACGCTCTGCGGCGCCCCATCGGTGTCCTGCCCTGTGGAGAAACAACACACTGCTGCAAATTGGAATTTGTTTTCCGCGTGGCAGGAGCACGCGGCTCGCGAAACACGCAGCTCGTCGCCGAAAGAACAAAACACTGATTTGTTTTTCTGTTGATTTTCATTTTCTTCCCTCTGAACTGACAAGCAGGAAGGGGGCAAGATGAAATTGGAGAGAGCAGGAGAAACATGCGTCGGACACTGCGCTGAAGTTTGAGAAGTTGTTCTCTTTAGAGGGTAGAGTGAAGGAGACTGCGTCGGTGCATAGGATTCGATACGCTGTTTTAAATTACGGGTCGATCGTGATGTGTAACTCCAAACCTACCTGGTCAGCGTCCGCTTGTGTGAAGGTCAGAGCTCAGATCGGAGAGAAAGACCTGCTTTACCCCTTTGTCCACTATGGTGTTTAGTTGATGATGTTATATCTAAACCATCATGGCTGATCATTTGTTTTTCTTTATTCTATCTGGTTTTGCTCTAATACACTACCATTCACAAGTTTGGGTTCCGTAAGACATTAATACTTTTATTCAATAAGGACACATTAAATTGATCAAAAGTGGCAGTAAATACATTTATAATGTTAAAAGATTTCTATTAAAAATAAATGCTGTTCTTTTGAATTTTCTATTCATCAACAAAAAATCCAGCTTTACACAAAAAAAATATTACGCAGCACAACTGTATCAAATCAGCATACTAGAATGATTTCTGAAGGATCGTGTGACACTGAAGACTGGAGGAATGATGCTGAAAATTCAGCTTTGCATCACAGGAATAAATTACATTTGACAATATATTCCAATAGAAAACTGTTATTTTAAATTGAAATAATATTTCACAATATTACAGTTTTGTTACTTTTCAAAAAAATGCAGCGAGCATAAGAGATTTTCAAAACATTTAAAAAATCTTACTGATCTCTAATTTTGAGTGGTAATGTATTTCATTCTGTTAACTATTACTTTACATTTTAGCAATCATCATTTTTCTGTATATACAAAAGTTTGCGAACTCTGCAACGTGTACATACTGTATAGCACAAGTTCTAGTTTGTGATTCCATGTTATGATTAATTAATATTTTGCTTCACCTCATCTTTGGTAAAATCACTGCAACCCACGGTTTCAACTGGCTTGTTGCTTTAATAGAAATCCCAGGAGACTCAAAAGGAGTCTGTTTGCACTTGGTTCACTAGTATAAAAAAAATGTATCATATGCCATATTCATTTAAGGCAATTTAATGACCTTTATCACTGATTCAATTTTAAAAACCTTTGGGATTTCAGCTCTATGCATGTACAAGCCGAATTCCAGAAATGTTGGGACTTTTTGTTTTTATTTGAATAAAATGAAAACTAAAAGACTTTCAAATCACATGGACCAATATTTTATTCACAACAGAACATAGAGAAAATAACAAATTTTACACTTTTATCCACTAAATGAGCTCATTTCAAAATTGAAGCCTGCTACAGGTCTAAAAAAAGCTGGCATGGAGGCATCTCATCATCTACATTGCAGAAACTGGAGAAATCTCTGTGCGTAAGGGACAAGGCTGAAGACCTTTGTTGGATGCCTGTGGTCTTCGGGCCCTCAGACGACACTGCATCACTCATTGGCATGTTTCTGTCATTGATGTTACTAAATGGGCCCAGGAATACTTCCAGAAACCACTATTGGGTAACACAATCCGCCATGCCATCTGCAGATGCCAACTAAAGCTCTATCATGCAAAAAGGAAGCCATATGTGAACATGTCCAGAAGCGCCGCAGTGTCCTGTGGGCCAAGGCTCGTTTCAAAGTGGAAAACTGTTCTGTGGTCAGACGAGTCCAAATTTGACATTCTTGTTGGAAATCACGGACGCCGTGTCCGAATAAAGAGGAGGGAGACCTTCAATATATATCAGGCAAGAATGGGACCAACTTCCATCACCAAAACTCCAGAAACTCGATGCCCAGATGTCTTCCACGACTGAGGTGAGACCCTTGAGCAAGGCACCGAACCCCTCAACTGCTCCCCGGGCGCCGCATTGATGGCTGCCCGCTGCTCCAGGTGTACCTGGATGGGTTAAATGCAGAGAACGTCCCTTTCCCCCTTCCCCTTTAAAAAAAAAAAATATTTGGGGAAGTCGTGGCCTAATGGTTAGAGAGTCGGACTCGTAATCGAAAGGTTGCGGGTTCGAGTCCCCGGCCGGCAGGGATTGTAGGTGGGGGGAGTGAATGTGCAGCGCTCTCTCCACCCTCAATACCACGACTGAGGTGCCCTTGAGCAAGGCACCGAACCCCCAATTGCTCCCCGGGCGCCGCAGCATGGCTGCCCACTGCTCCGGGTGTGTGTTCACGGTGTGTGTGTGTGTGTGTGTGTGTGTGTGTGCATTTGTTCACTACTCACTGCTGTGTGTGTGCACTTGGATGGGTTAAACGCAGAGCACCAATTTCGAGTATGGGTCACCATACTTGACAATACGTCACGACGACGACGACTCTTCAAACTCTTTTGAAAAGAAAAGGAGATGCTACACCATGGTAAACATGCTCCCGTCCCAACTATTTTGAGACCTGTAGCAAGCATCAAATTTGAAATGAGCTCATTTTGTGCATAAAATTGTACAATTTCTCAGTTTAAACATTTGTTATGTTATCTATGTTCAATTGTGAATAAAATATTGTCTCATGTGATTTGAAATTCTTTTAGTTTTAATTTTATTCAAATAATAAAAAAAAAAACGTCCCAACATTTCCGGAATTATGGTTGTATATTAGAACTCAGCCTGGAAAAGATAAAAACAAATACTGTACTTTTGTTAATGCATCAGTGTTTTGTGTTTAATTATATGTTTATGTATTGCATAATTCATATAGATGTACAGGCACCATCTGTACAGATCATTCAAGAGGAAACAACTGATGTAACTCAATCCCATCACACTCACGCTCAAATGAAGCTTTAATTGGATAATTGTATGGCTGAGATTAAAAGAGCTGTAGAAGATCGGGAAGAGAGAGAGATTGTCAATTATTCAGAGAAAAAAGACAAACCTGGTGGAACATTTTTCTCTCTCAAACTGTTTTTTCCCCCTTTTTTAACATTTTCATATTTTCCTCTTATCCGAATCCCACTACAGTGGCATATGATGACCTGTCAGTTTGAATGCTTTAGGAGCATCAAAATAAAGTTTGAGGCATCACGCTGAAGCCCCGTTCACACAGGTAAATAAGATGTCATTCTGATTTGGCAAGGAATTCATTTTCTTGCTACCTAAAAATGTATATTTGGGAGGGGAAAGTGTTATGTTAATATAAACTGCATCAGTACATAAAGCATCATATCGTGAATAAGATGAACTATACAGACTCGCTCAGAATAGTAAGATTTTCTGGTCTGGTTTAGTCTGGATTGATTGATTGATTGATTTAAATTATTATATCCCAGTATGTGGGAATAGACAAAAGGAAGATTGACACCACTCATAGTAAAACTAAATTTGTCTTGCTGATATTTGATTATAGTATCTTATAAGATCATGCAGTTTCCCATTGATCCCACTGATAGAAACTGCCATTCACTGTGGCTCACGTCACCTGGCAAAATGTCATTTTGACCTTATTTTCATGATAATTTAGCATGTATCCACATAATTTTTGGCCTTAATACAAAAAAAAAACAAACAAACAAACAAGCAAACAAAAACCTTTTTCGTTTATAATAAATAGTATTTATACATATCATTACCATACACACACACACACACACACACACACACACAATTAAGCCAATCAATCAATCAATCAATATAATGTCATTAATTCACTGGATTATACCCCAAACATATGATGTAAAAACATATACATAAAGATCACTATGCGTGTGTGTGGATGAGCAGATACTTGTCTTCTGTACTCAAACACAGATTGGAGAGTTATAGAGTTTATTTAGCTTCATATTTGAAGTAGTTAATAATCTGCATTTAGTCAGACAAGGATGTTCTTGTGATATTTTGTCTGTAGTTGGTTGAAGGTTGGAGAGATAATTTTTTCTGCTATCGTTATGCCATGGATGTCCAGGATTAGATTTTCCCCATGTGGGTCAAACACACACACACACACACAGACACACACACACACATACACACAGAACAGGTGGCGTCCGGTAGATTGATTTTTGTATCGTAATTCTGATGTTGTATTGAAGTTTATTCGACCTGTTAAAGACGCTACAGTCCATCGTTCTCCCTCACGCCAGTCATGCTCTGACTTCTGCTGTATGAACAAACACAGTGTCTCGTGTGCGTGCGTATCGAGCGCTGCTCACGACTGTATCTGACAAGATGTGACATATGGTTGATGTTAAGGAAAATTGTGATTCGTTTTCTGAACGTCAGCCATAAATCTCAGCTTTATAATCACATATATATCACTATATGGTTATTCATACCGAAATTTCATTGAAAAGATAATTTTATATACTGAATAACCATATGTTTTTTATATAATTTTTTGGGGGTATAATCCAGTGAATTAAATACTTTATAAATGGAATATGATGTACTTCATCTCATTTGACTGCTTTTTAATTTTTTATTGGGAATGGATGGATGGCTTTATAAGCAAATGATCAGATTATTCATATCAAATTAATGAAAAGTCTGAGTTCACATTATATAACACTTGATTTACAGTAATACAGATTAGTGCAACCATCTATCTGTCCGTCCGTCCGTCCATCTATCCATGTATCTATCTATCTAGCTTGGGTTTTCATTGGATCAAAAGCTTTATTTGCCTCAACAATCTTAATTTCTTAATTTTATTGTTTAATATATTTAATTAATGATTTATTTAGGCTAAATAGAGCATGCCAATCACTCGTATGTCTTTCCTTTACTGGCTAATGCGTTGCTGTGATGTAATGTAATGTACCTAGATTCAGTCATATTTAGGTTTATTGGTAAGACTGCTCAGAAACAACCCCATTTAAATGAATCCTCGTTATCTGTTGACAGTTTTTGTCCATTAATTCAAACTGCCTCCCCTCAGTTAATTATAGTTTCCCTGACTGGCACTTTTGTAAGTTTATTTTACAGTGTGTTTTCTCTGAAGTGCTTTTGTAATCTCTGTAGGCTCTCTTTGTTCATATCTAGAGGGTTTGAACGCAAATGGTTTGTTTGTAGCTCAGATTACGGGGGTGAGTTTCTGGCGCCAGATATATGTTAATTAATGCAGTGTGGGTTAATGTGCACCGCTTAACGTGCTAGTGCTTTAGGGGTCATTGTCTCCCTGTTAGGATGAGTCTAATGAAGGGTTGGTTAAGCGTTGGTTAGCTGTATTAATGTATCTCTGCCTCAGCCTCTTTGAACCATTAGCTGGCAGTAATTGTCTGGGCTTAATTGTACAAACCTGGTCCCCACGGCAATAGAGACGGCGGATGTCCAATCTCTCTGTACTTGTTGCTCTGGTGATTCGCTCTCCTTCACACACACACACACACACACACACACACACTGGATGCTTCACTGGTCACTCACACATATTTCCTTCCTTCAGTCCATTTGTGTGTGAGGGAGAAAGAGCGAGGATGTTGAAAATAACATACTGCTCTTACTATTTCTTGCAGTATATTATGTAGACTGTCTATAGTATGTGGATTAATGTATGCACATAAAACAGGAATGACCTACTGTATTTGACGGGATGTGCTTTAAACTACAAATCATGCCGCATCCCATAATGCAATGCACTCGACATGCATTAAAGGAACACTCCACATTTTTTTGGAAATAGGCTCATTTTACAACTCCCCTGGAGTTAAACAGTTGAGATTTACCGTTTTTGAATCCATTCAGCCAATTATTTGCTGCCATACCGTGGGTCAGGCGTAGTGATATTACGCAGCGCCTGAAAGTAGTCCCCAGCTATATCATAACTAGTTACCTAGCTGGGGACTACTTTCAGGCGCTGAGTAATATCACTGCGCCTGCTGCACTCACGGTACGGCAGCAAAGTTCCTTGATTATTACGCCAAAATGAGAGTATAGTTCCTAGCCATATTGGTCTAGAAAATCACAACTTTTTATTTTCGGTCGGTTTTAGTATATGATGTAACTACAGAAGAGTCAAGCTTTAAATAGGAAGATTATCGAAACTGTTTGGTCATTTTTGATGACCAAATGCTAATGGTCTAATCCGATTCAATGATCTATGCTAAGCTAAGCTAAAAGTGCTATCGCCAGATCCAGAGATCAGCTGAATGGATTCAAAAACGGTAAAACTCAACTGTTTAACTCTAGGGGAGTGGTAAAATGAGCCTATTTCCAAAAAAAGTGGAGTGTTCCTTTAAGATGAATGAACCTGAAGAAATATGGGGATTCTTACACTGCAAAAAAAACTGTTCTTGACAAGTATTTTGTCTAGTTAAAATATATAATTATGCTTTAAACAAGATGAATTTACTTGAGAAGCAACAGTGCGTAGGATATTAAGGCTTGTTTGTAGACAATATATCTTTATCAATATAATATTTGTGTTTTGTCTTAATGCATTGGAAGATTTCTTCTCCTTATTTAAGTATAAAAATGTTAAAGCAAGAAAAATAAAGACAAAATACAATTATTTTCAATATACAGAGTTGGAAAGAAGAACTAATATATTATACAGTGTTGCATCTGAAGTAAATAGATATTTTATTGAAAACAGAGTCAAATGAAATTCATAAAAAAAGTAAATTTTATGCAGTTTAACACTTTTATTGATTGAAGCAGTTGAACAAAAATGTTAAGAAATTTTGCTACTTACTGCTTACTACATCCTATTTGACTCATTATATTTGATCAGACCAGTAAAAGTTTTACATTTTTGCGCAAAAATAAATAATTTTATTGTTGCATCTTACATATTTTCTTTTTTTTGCAAAGTAGGAGGCATTATAAAATGTGTACTTTTACAGTATTTAGTATTTAGCTAGTATCCAATATGAACATGTCAATATCATATCAGTATCAATGCTCTTGCCATGTTAGAGTTGTGGTGCTCATATGATGTGGGTTTGAGTCTAGTTACGTCCTCATCTCATTTATTTTCTCTGCTCAATCACTTTCTTTTCCCTCCAGAATAATGCTTTTTATCTAGGTATAACCAGTGGGTCTGTCTGATCCGGTGAGAAATAATGCCCACTGCCCTTTATACGACATGGATCTCCGCCATATGCATATGCAAGAGCACAACTGTGACTTTTCAATAGCAAAGCAGATTTGAAAGCATGCCGTATGCATAGCAGAGAGTGGCTGAGGGGAGATGTGTCTGATATTGATCAGTCTGTGTCTCGCTACACACACCTTCTGTCCCTTACCATCAATACACGGCGCTAATACACCATCAGGTGTAATGAGGATGAATGGGCTGCATGTGTGTGATGTACACACTCATTTCCCATTGGGAGAGGAAATTTGCCTGTTAAAGGGATACACCACCCAAAGTTACATTTCTGTCATCATTTCCATTCCAGATTCAGGGGCAGTCGTGGTCTAATGGAGGTGAGGTGAGACCCTTGAGCAAGGTGCCGAACCCCCAACTGCTCCCCGGGCGCCGCAGCATTGGCTGCCCACTTCTCTGAGTGTGTGTTCACAGTGTGTGTGTTTGTTCATTTCTCACTTCTGTGTGTGTGCACTTGGATGGGTTAAATGCAGAGCATCTCTTTTTAATTCAGCATATTTAAACTGGTGAGCCATGTTTGATATTTGGTGTCAAGTGGAATTTTTTTTTTTTTTTTTTTTCAGTTGGCTTGACAGTTTTAGTTATTTTAAACTGCACTTTAATTAAAAAGAGTAAAAACATAATTGCAAAAATATTCTGTATTCCATAAAAAAAAAAAAAAACACATTCAGTTTAGTAAATAAATACAAAGGAGAAACTCACCGAAAAATTTACATATAGGCTGATGCAACATTTTCTGACTTTGATAAATGGGAAAAAACACAAACACGCACGCACACACACGCACACACACACACACACACACACACACACATTTACTTAGCTATCTAAATGGGGACATTCCATAGGCGTAATGGTTTAATACAGTACAAACTGTATGTACTATTGCCCTACACCAACCCTACACCTAAACTTAGCCCTCTGCATTTTTACAATTTCAAAAAAACTTTGTTTAGTTTATTTTTAAACCCGTTTTACAAATGAGGACGTCCCCAAAGGGAGATTTTTTTGGAGATTTTGTCAGGTTTAACTTACTTTTGGGTACAAATTTGTCCCCAAAATATGGTTAAGTAGGTACACACACACAAATCTATTGGGAAAAAAAAAAAAAATGATATCAGTAGGCTTATTGCCATGCAGTTACGATTTATTTAACAGCACTAATTAAGACAGGCATCATTAAATCAGACAGGATAAATGGCTTTAATTATGTTATTGTCGTGTCTAACATTGCTGAGTACTAATTACTTTTCATCTGTTGTCACGGCAGCACGGCTCCGATAGCCTTGTTAATCTTCCACCCTTTTGCGTTACTACTTTTTTTTTTTTCCGGTGGTGAAGCCATCAGTGATTGATGCATGTGATTGGCGCATGTGACACTGAAGTGGATGAACAGTCCTGAAAGTGACATCCTTCAAAAGAGACAGAGAATGCTTTCCGAGGAAAGAAGGTTTTGCCGTGTTTGTTACGCCTAAATCCTTTAATAGAATCTTTCTAGGATAAACTCAGTGACTGATATACGAAAACCACAGGCGCTGAAAAGTTCATGCTGCCTTCTTTGTTTTCTGAGTTATGTCTTTGAAATAATCAGTACTTATTACTTTTGGAAGGAGAATCCAAAAAAGAGCACATTGTTATTTTATCATTCTGTCTGGAAGAAAGTTGTTTTTATTGAATTGATACAGTAAGTTGAAGGAAGGTTGACAGGTTAGCAGCATCAAGTTTTTTTGAAGTACTAAGTAGAAAGTAACAAGGTATTCCTGAGTACAGCAATATATTCTGCTTTGTTCTATCTGTGAAATAATCTGTACTTATTTCTTATGGACAGGTATAGATTTGAATCAAACATTTTACACATTTTCGACTTGTTTTCTGTGCTTCCAGCCATTCACTGAGACCGCTGTGCCATTTTTTGAATTAATTTTTTACATGCCGCTCTATTATTGTCGTTTAAGGCTGGAAACCCACTGCTTCTTTTTTAAAACCAATAATCAAAAGCAGCTGGAGGATGAAGTGTGAAATTTAATTATTTATCTGATTCCGATATAATTAATTAGACACGAAGAATCGTGTTCTTTGAAGGGAAAAATTTCTCAGAAGCTAACAGAAAAAAAAGCTCAGATAGCACTGTGACTTACCAGACACATCTCTACTATTTTTATTCTGTTTTTGAGATGCAATGCTATCGAATGAGGAATTGTGAGCTCTGGGGTCAAAAGGTCGTGTTGGATCTAGATGTGAGGTGGGACTGCAAGGGCGTCAGCTTGCACAGTTTTAGATAGAATCACCCTTACGCTGCACATAAAATCAAAACAAAGTGTGGTTTGGTTGCTTAAATAATGTGAACAACTTGGAATTAAAAGTATTTCTTTATGGAGTTGTTTTAAGACCATTTGCCTTCAATACAGCTTCCAACCATCTTAGAATAGATTTCTACAATTTAGAATGTTGTCAATAAAACATCTGCCAGTTTCTTCTGGAGGAGAGAATCAGTTTCTCATTCTTCTCTCTAAAAGTGGTTTGATAATATTAAAGTCAGGTGATTTGTCTGGCCAGGGCAGGTGTTGAAGTTGATCTTGGTGCTCCAGCTGTCTAGGTTTTATGATCATGACTCCATCTTTTTTACATTTTAGCCCTGGTGCCTGTGATGAAATTTTTAGCAGTTGGAGCTCTTTCATGGATGTTGGCTTTGTGAAGCTCTCTGTGGTCGGTTTTTGTGGAAACTGGCGCTTCAAGGTGAATATTGAAGTTTGCTGTTGATTTGCAGCAGTAGTTCTGTGTTGTTTTGAACACAGTCCCTCTTAAGCAAGCTCCTGATTGGTTAACGCGGCACGAATATTCGCCAAAGTTCAGATTTTTCAACTTGCGCGATTCACGGATTACGCATGTCAAACGCCCGAAACGCTCAATTCGTGCCGCCTCATTCACGCGAATCGCGCCGCAGGATGTCTATTCGCGTCTTTGCATGTAAATCACTCGCGCTGAACGCTTCATTCACGTCTGGTGTGAACGCACCATTAGTGTTCAATGATCCCCATCGTTCATTATTAGCTTTCACCCACTTTTCTTCTTAGCCGATGAACTCTTGCCACGCTTTGTTTACACTGACATAAGACTGATGTTGTTCTTAAAACAATAAACGGTTGGGCAAAAATCTAAATTCACAGTTGATGAAGAAACTAAACAGTTGATGGTAGACATCGACATTCATAGCATTTTTTTTTCCATAAAATCAGTGGCAACTGTCAGCTCTGTGGTCACTAACATTCTTCTAAATATATTTTTTCTGTATTCCACAGTAGAAATAAATTTTAAATGACTTAAATGATGGCAGAATAAAATTTTTTGGAAGAACTTATCTCTTTAAGCATACATATAGTCATACTCATTAATAGGCTTCTATGATTTGTCCTTTTTTGAAATCTGACAAGTCACCCATTTCCCCCGAGCGCTTGTACTAACCACTGCTGAACACAGCGTATACTACAATGAAAGACAAACTAGAGAATATAGACAATGAAAATATAATCACGTTTGTTTTTGCACTAAAACCTTGTGTTAACTCCTGTAATAATGGGTGTTCACATTATTTCGTCCAATCCCTGTATGTTAAAGATGCTTTTCAGTATTGAAGCAAATAAATGGCTCTGTCTGCCATCTTGGTTGTAGTTTTCCCACTGATCTTGTGCATTCGCCACAAAACCTTAATGCGATGCTGTTTGGAAACAAAACAAGATCTTAGAAGGCAACATATTTCACTTTCTATCTTATCCTAAGTTAATTTCTGACCCTTCATTTCTTTTAACTGAAATTTCCTCTATCCATTTCTCTCTCTGATGAGTTTGTGGAGCACAGAAGTGCAGTGGTTTGTAAAAGCGGTGTAAACTCTGTAAAACACATCAGTCCCATTATCGAGAGACAACAGTGGACTGATGCTGTACCGTCCCCCTCGTACCGTTCCGGGAAATTGAAGCGATAAATTCTCCCTTCCTCAGACTCTCTCTTTCTCCATCTCTGTTTCACTCCCTGTGATCTCTCTGTTATTTGTAGAACAAATACGATTGTTGTATGTGGCTGAGAGCTTGTAGAGCTGTTGGCACTACAGAAACCCAGATCCCCTCCAGTTTGATGCTGGAGTCCATCAGGATCACAAGAGCTTAGTGAAGAGATCAGACTGGTTTTGGGTCAGGTTGTGCTTTCTATCTTTTTTAAATGATTTATTTAAACTCTAATACCAATAGAAACACCCCCCCCCCCCCCCCCCCAACATTTCTTTATGGCTATGTATTTTTTATATAATTTTGATTTTGGAGTGAAATATGGCCCAGAAATGTTCTCGACAGGTTACGTGAGATTCACCCTGTGAGAAAATCTCTTATTTTTGGGATGATCCTGGATCGTACTGCTTGTGGGACATACAATTTAAACCACCCTTGGATGATTGAATGTAGGTCGGAGTCATATTATATTAGCATCTCTTCCTCTCTAAAGGGTTAGTATATTTTAATCTCTGGTTGTATGAAAGAATAATTATAAGTCAAAATGCTTTTTGATGACCCAGACTGCACTGTGAGGAATCATCTTCTTATTCTGTATTTTTCTTAGAAATCTAAGTATCTTTAAAATGTTCTGTTTGGAGAAAAACACTTTCAAAATGGTTTTCTATAAAAACAAAACTTTATTATTGTACCCAGTTTGGCTTCTAAATCTTGATTTAAGGATGTTTTGATATTTTTACTTTACAACAAGCCAAAAATATTGATTAATATGACTATAGTAATGTTCCCTATCAGTCAGTCACGTTCGACGTAACGTCAGTGTGACTGACTAATGGGAACTCGCTCGAGAGCCCAATCATCTTCGAGTGTTAACAAAACAAGCCAATGACAGTTGGCGTGCGTGTTTCGCCACGCGCACCCCGCCCCGCAGTGCGGGTATAAAAGGAGAGCGCGTGCAAACGCACATCAGCTTTTCGCTTCGGAGCCGAGCCTTGCTGCGAATCTCCGAGAGTGTACAAGACAGCTTGACGAGTGTTGGTGTTACGGCACGTCAGCGGAGGTTGCGATCGAGTGCTGCTGCTTCATCTCGGCGTGCTGCAGCTCTCATTCTGCGGTCGAGCTGCGACCTCTCCTGGGCGCTTCAACACTTTTTCTAAAAGAGAATTTCTTTCAAAAAAAGAGCAAATTCTGAAAGAGCTCCACGAGCGACGGGCGTCTTTTTAAAGATGGCTTCCCGCTCGTGTGTTTCTGGAGTGGCCGTTTCCTGGCTTCATCTGATGGTCACGATCGCTGTGTCTCGTGCTTGGGCTTTCAGCACGCTGAGGCAGCGCTCGTGGATGACTCATGTTCTCTGTGTGGGAACATGACCATCGCGATGCTGCGCTCCAGATACCTCCTCGTCAAGCGGGGGGGTATCCCCCTTGCCATGCCCCGTTCTAGTTCCTCCGGTTCTCGGAGGGCTACTTCGGCTCATGGTCAGGGTGACTTGAGGATCACAGTGAGAGCTTCCCCGTCGAGTGCGTCTCCGCGGGCCTCTCACTCCTCTAGCGCATCGCACCGTCTGGGGTTTCCGGACGAGTTTGTGGAGTCCTCGGACAGGGCGGGGCCCAGCACCCTCGACGGTGGGGCGGCCCAAGGGTATGTGGAGATCCACCCAGTTGAGCGCGCCATTGCAATGCAGCTCTGCCCGCAGGGCGCTGCCGCCTGGAGGGGTAATCCACGCCTTCCGTCCAGGGCCTGTAAGTTCTCGTCCGCTCTGACGGCCAAGGCTTACAGTGCTGCTGGACAGGCCGCTTCCGCCCTGCACGCCATGGCCCTCCTGCAAGTCCACCAGGCCAAGGCGTTAAAGCAGTTGCACGAGGGTGGTGCTGACCCAGCCGGATTGCAGGAACTGCGCACAGCGACGGACCTTGCCCTACGGGCGACGAAAGCCCCACCGCCGGCTGCAGCTCCTTCGTCTGCTCGTCGCCGAGGGCGCCCTCCTGCGGCCTCCGCTCCAGCTCGGCCCCAGCAGCAGCCTTCACAACGGCCGCAGCGTGGAGCTGGCCGCAGGAAAGCGGCGCAGCCCGTCTCTGCCCCTGCCAAATCTGTGGACCCCGTGGTCGGATCTTGCTTTTCTTCGGGCAGGAGTTCCCCTAGTGCAAGTATCCAGGCACATTGTTGTCTCAACAGATGCCTCTGCCATGGGCTGGGGAGCCATGTGCAACGGGCGTGCAGCTGCAGGGCTCTGGACAGGGTCCCGGTTGCAGTGGCATGTCAATTGCCTCGAGTTGCTAGCAGTATGGCTTGCGCTGCGCCGCTTCAAAGGGCTGCTACACGACAAGCATGTACTGGTCCGTACGGACAACACTGCGACCGGTGCGTACATCAACCACCAGGGTGGTCTACGCTCCCGTCGCCTGTCGCAACTCGCTCGCCATCTTCTCCTTTGGAGTCAGAAGCATCTGAGGTCGCTTCGCGCCGTTCATATCCCTGGCGAGCTCAATCGTGCAGCCGACGAGCTCTCACGTCAGCCCGCCCTTCCGGGAGAATGGCGACTCCACCCCGAGGTAGTCCAGCTGATTTGGAGACACTTCGGGGACGCTCAGGTAGACCTGTTTGCCTCCCCGGACACGTCCCACTGCCAGATGTTTTACTCCCTGTCCGAGGGTACCCTCGGCACGGACGCGCTGGCACACAGCTGGCCTCGGGGCCTACGCAAATATGCGTTTCCCCCAGTGAGCCTTCTCGCGCAGACCCTGTGCAAAGTCAGGGAGGACGAGGAGCAGGTCCTCTTGGTGGCGCCGTACTGGCCCAGTCGGACTTGGTTCCCAGAACTCATGCTCCTCGCGACAGCCCCTCCTTGGCAAATTCCTCTGAGGAGGGATCTCCTTTCTCAGAGAGGGGGCACCCTCTGACACCCGCGTCCAGACTTGTGGAATCTCCACGTATGGTCCTTGGACGGGACGCGGAGGTTCTAGGTGGGCTACCTCCATCGGTAGTAAACACAATCACTTCAGCTAGAGCCCCGTCTACAAGACACGCTTACAGGCTGAAGTGGAACCTGTTCGTCGATTGGTGTTCTTCCCGCCGGGAAGACCCCCGGGGATGCCCGATCGCGGTCGTGCTTTCTTTCCTGCAAGATGGGTTGGAGCGAAGGCTGTCTCCCTCCACCCTCAAAGTGTATGTCGCCGCTATTGCCGCACATCACGATGCAGTAGACGGTAAGTCTGTAGGGAAGCACGACTTGGTCGTCAGGTTCCTCAGAGGGGCGAGGAGGTTAAATCCTCCGCGCCCTCATCTGGTACCCTCTCGGGATCTCTCCTTGGTCCTGTTGGCCTTGAGGGAGGAGCCCTTTGAGCCTCTGCAGTTAGTAGAGCTTAAGTTTCTGTCGTTGAAGACAGTGCTCCTCACTGCATTGGCCTCGGTCAAGAGGGTAGGGGACCTGCAGGCATTTTCGGTCGACGATTCGTGCCTAGAATTCGGGCCGGATGACTCTCACGTTGTCCTGAGACCCCGGCCTGGTTATGTGCCCAAAGTTCCCACCACACCCTTCAGGGATCAGGTGGTGAACTTGCAAGCGCTGCCCCGGGAGGAGGCAGACCCAGCCATTGCTCTGCTTTGTCCCGTCCGCGCTTTGCGCACTTACGTGGACCGCACGCAGAGCTTCAGGACCTCAGACCAGCTCTTCGTCTGCTTCGGGGGACAGCAGAAGGGGAAGGCTGTCTCCAAACAAAGACTTGCCCACTGGATAGTCGAGGCTATAGTCTTGGCCTATCAGGCCCGGCGCTTACCGTGCCCCCTCGGTGTGAGAGCACACTCTACAAGAGCCATTGCTTCCTCTTGGGCGTTGGCGCGGGGCGCCTCGATAGCAGACATTTGTAGAGCTGCCGGCTGGGCGGCACCTAACACGTTTGCGAGATTTTATAATCTCCGTGTAGAGCCCGTGTCCTCCCGTGTACTTGGCTCAGACGGCCAGTAGCACTGGGACACTGCTCGGTGTCAATCCCGCTTGCTGCGCCATTCCCCTCTACGGACCGGATACGTGCGCTTTGTTGCTTCTCAGTTCAGTTCCCCATGGCGAACCCTGTTGAAGTTCCTCCCGCACCCTCGGCAGTCAGGCGTGGCGGAACGCCAGACGCCAGGTCCAGCACTCGTGTGTTTGCCCAAGGTCAGCCCTTGTGCTGGGCTAGGTGCCCGTGTGTAGTGATTCCCCTTCGGGTGGTCCCACATGTGTATTCTTCCACGGTACGGTTCCCCTCACGGTGAGCCCGTGTCTTTCCCTGGCAGAGACCTTCTGCCGTCTCTGCTGTGTTGTTATCTCACCCCAGGCTGGCTGAGTCTACCTCAGAGACTTCCATATGTAGTACTGCCCTTGGTCAGTCCATATGTGTAATTGCCACGTGGTACCTCCTTACGCAGGATGTGGCTTCCGTAGCGTTCCCCTACTTGTGGTACGCTTTCCCAGTGTTATCCATACCCACTGTACGGAACAGCAGTGGCTGTCATCCCTGCCTAAGCCTTGTCCTATCTTCCACCCCAACTGGTGTGGGGGGACTTGCCGGCTTCCGCAGGGCACTGGAGGGGATCAGCAATAGTGGCGTTTTCCAAGGGATCCCATTAGTCAGTCACACTGACGTTACGTCGAGCGTGACTGACTGATAGGGAACGTCTCGGTTACGTATGTAACCCTCGTTCCCTGAAGGAGGGAACGGAGACGTAACGTCCCGTCGCCATAGTTGCTGTACCACCGCTGTACGGCCGGGGCACACAGTCTCGGCTCCTCAGCGAAAAACTGATGTGCGTTTGCACGCGCTCTCCTTTTATACCCGCACTGCGGGGCGGGGTGCGCGTGGCGAAACACGCACGCCAACTGTCATTGGCTTGTTTTGTTAACACTCGAAGATGATTGGGCTCTCGAGCGAGTTCCCATTAGTCAGTCACACTGACGTTACGTCTCCGTTCCCTCCTTCAGGGAACGAGGGTTACATACGTAACCGAGACGTTTCAAGTCATTTCATGATAATTTGTTTAACTGAAGATATTTTTAATCACTTCTGATGCTCTTTTATAAAATATTCAACTTTTTGGATCAGTTTTAATTGGGCTCAGACACTGAATTTTTTCTTGGCATTATATGTGGGGTGTTTTACAAAATATTGCCAATGACAATTAATTTGTAGGTAGATGAAAAGTACATTGCCAGGTTTTCTGCTCTCTATTTTTATCTAATGAGTTTATGATGCTTAGCAGCAGTCTGGTCTTGTTCAGGTACAGTATGACAGTTGTAGACTGCAGGGATAATGAACACAGATGGAATTGATGCCATTCAGACAGACTGCGGTGTGTTGTGTGACACGAAAGAGGGGCTGATGTAGGGTATGCCGGTTCGAATCTGGCCTGCGTCATGTCCTCATGTCATTTCCATTTTTCTCCCTACTTAATGACATAAAACCGTTTAAGATATTCAAATCAATGTGTTTTTGTGTCAGTGTTCAAAGCACTTTGTGTATTGTACAGTATAGTATATTACATTTTGTTTCTTTGCAAAAGCCATACATGAAAAACTCAAAAGTAAACAAGATGATTTATTCATTGACAGTCACCCTGCTGAGTAGATTGCATCAAGTCTAATGCATTTACTTATTTTCTTTAACAATACATAAACATACACAAAACAGATACTGAGTCATTTTGTTTTTGATTATTAGATGAACAGTATGTGCACTGTAGGTCTAAGATCCTGTGAAATTCATTTCTGGCTTAATGATCATGTGTTCAGTCATGTAGAGAGGAAAATGCAACATCTGCGGTCCCGTTCTTCAAATATCTCTATTTTGTGAAAGAAAAGAAACTTAAGATGCGGCTGTGTTTATACAGCAAAGCCTATCTGCTTATTGAGAGCAGCAGCAGCCTGCTTGGTTTCTTTTAGTAACAATATGCTTCATATTGTTATTTTTAGTTCCATACATTATTTTATTACAAGGCCTGGTTTCACAGACAGGGCTTAGACTGAACCAGGATTAGGCCATTGTTCAATTAGGACATTTAAGTATTTTTTATAAACATGCAGAAAAAACTTTACTGGGGTGCATGTTGAGACAAAACAAAGGCACTGATATATTTTAAGATCAGTCAGTGCAAGTTTGTTTAACTTGAAACAGCTAAGACTTACATTTTAGTCTCCGACTAGGCTTAAGTCTTGTCTGTGAAACTGGGGGAAAGTAACTTAAGTTAACAAAGAATAATTGCAATGTTTAGCCTGTTTAGCCACTTGTTCGCCAGGTCTATGTCTTCTTAAAATATTACATATTAAAGGTTTTCAGATAGGAGTTTAGTACTCTCAGTTGAACACATCTGACCATATTTAAATCCATTCTACAGCATTCTGCACAATTGTCCCACAATCAGCATAAAAATGCGGAATAAAGACAGTAGATTCATAGGTGTAGGAAAAAATGTACTACCTAGTGGTATTTATTTATTTATTTTCATTTTTACTTACTGCTGCAGATTTCATGAAACCTGTCAAAAACATGTCTATGTCCAAAATCAAACACCATATTTAAAAAAATTATGAAAAAACTGACACACGTTTTTTTTTTTTTTTTTGCATTGTAGCATTATTTTTTATAAAACAATAATGCATATTTTCAACCCAAACTCTTATTGTAAATTCTCTTTAAAAACTAACTGAATGAATGAATGAATATAGTTATTACTAAATTTGAGCAATGTTTACTTTATTCTAATATATATATATTTTTTTGGTTTAGGGGTGAGATTTGACAATGACATGTTTTTGTGATCTGTGGTAATGAGCTAAAGTTAAAGGAAATGCCTAAGTTTTGAAGTTAAATGATCAGCAGTTGCTGAGGCCAAATCAGCTGACAGGACACTTTGGCTTTAAAAGAGGGAATCGGTGAAGAAGATACTATAAAGTGTCTGCCATGGGACTTGAGTTATGTGTCATACTAAGAATAGCTGTTAGTTCTTTACCCAGAAGCAGTGAAGAGGTGATTTCTCATGAAATGTTATTCTTGATCGATGGTAGTATTGACCCTCTTGTCGAAACACTTTTAGTTTTAAAGTGTTCACATGTTGAAGCAAGACCACCTGCACTTCCCTTGTTCTGCTCTATTCTGTAAATGCAAGGCTCATTCATCTAGACATAAACAGGAAACCCACCAACTTTAAATGATGCACACTTTTGTTTACTCATTCCCAGCACCCCCTGCTCTAAAGCTGTCTGTGAATGAAACGTACGTGGTGGACCCAGGCCAAGACGTCATGCTGTCGTGTGAGGTAACGGCAGGCTTCCCCACACCTACAGTCAGCTGGTCACGGTACCCTGGATCCCTTCCTCAGCGGTCCATGATCCGAGGCGGGTCCCTCACTCTCCGGTCCGTCACTCCCACTGATGCCGGCGTCTACAACTGCACAGCTGTCAACAATGTGGGAAATCCTGCAAGAAGAACTGTCAACCTCATTGTGAGAAGTAAGTGTGCTTGCTTTTACACATGTTTGGACAAGTTGTGAAGGATGGATGGATGGACAGATGAACAGATGGATAGATAGATGGATAGACAAAAGTGGGTGGGTGGCCGGATGGATGGATGAACGGACGGACAGACAGACAGGCAGATGGATTGATAGATGGATAGACATACAAATAGACGTGAAGGTTTATGGATGGTTGGCTCGATGCACTGCAACTTCA